>NC_050583.1:4987544-5077544 GCF_013368585.1 Megalops cyprinoides | reverse complement strand
TTGCACAGCAGAGAAGAAAGTCTCCAATTTTCCATTTTACACTCAAAGAAGAGCTTCTTGATAGACATTTATGTGAAATGTTATGTATCACACACTTCGGACCACATTGCACTTTCATGTTGCATAAGACACAAAAGATGCTCAATAGTTGCAATTACGTCTTAAAGTAGCATTTTCTGATAGATTTCAAGAATGCAAGATGGAAATTAATAGCCATTCTGTTATAGTTATGAAGTCTCTGTCCAAAACCTTTTTGGGGTTAAACATCTCCCAGGTTATTTGATTTGATATTTCTCCTTTACTCAGTTTTTTGGTGAGCATTTCCTATATTTCAGCTGTGAGAGGAACTGCCTCTTACAAGGACACAGCGGAAGTAGAATAAGGTTTCCTGTGCCTCTTACAAATTCAGACTATAAGGACCACATTTTTTTACAGACAAACAAATGGCTGAATCATCCAGTAAGTTGCATACTTGTGCTCTGTAAATTCAGACTAAATGTTTTCAGGTTGAAGTATTGGGGATTAGTTCAGCAAATGTATGATCTGTGTGTTTTAATAGAAAAAAAAACAATTTTAATATGTCTGCTGCTCATTAATGGGATTGGAAGTTTTTTTTTTTTTTACAATTTTCTGTTCCTCTTCTAAGGTGATAAACTTCTCTATTTGCTAATACAACTAATATTGGGAAAATAAATGAAGCTAGATGGGCTGCTGTTATTATAAAAGTTTGGTTATAGGCTTGGTTTCTTAGCCCAAGCGTTGTTCTTGGTTATAGTTTTATATACATGCTGTGTGTGTGTGTGTGTGTGTGTGTGTGTGGGTGTGTGTGTGTGTGCGCGCGCGTGTGTGTGTGCCTGTGCGTATTTGTGTGTGATTAAATTTACCATATTAATGTGTGATTTATGCATGAGATCAGTGTGTCTGTAGTTAAGCTGAAGCCATAGATATGAGTACTTCTGGGGTTGGAACCAACGTTTAATATCCTGATAATTTTGTACATGATTGAAAAATTGCTTTATTTATTCAAGATAAAAAAGAAACTCTTAACCAGTGTGACATTTCAGTCGAATATGACCTTAATGGGAAATATTTAAAAACACTTATTTCAAATCCCTTGCTGTACAGATTGAGGAAGTGTAAATGAATACTGTCAGCTCTCATGTCACAACTTGTAAGGATCTGACTCACTTGCAAGATTTCCGCATTGGGAGGGAGAAAGGGGAAACTGCTGCCATTAAGTTGCACAAATATGGTCCATTTTATTATTTGTCTTTCCTTGTTTTTATGGTGGAAACATGATGAATGAAATATCAGTAACTTAAGAACTCTTATTATTTGACTTGTCATTCTGTGCACTGTAACTATCTGGCTACAGTAGCATGATCTACAGAGAGGATATTTATGCATATATACACTGTTAAGTGTAAATAGTTAACATTTAATCTTAATATACTTGCTCTGAATTTGCAGGCTTTTGAAAACAAGTAATCTCATCTGATACATTTCTTTTCCTTCATTTTCAGTATGAATTGTGGAATGATTTCACAGATCTCATTATTAAATTTGAAACATCACATTTCTTGCTGTAATAAAGCATGGGGTTTTGAACAGAGAGAAGGGTTCAAAAAGGGTCGTTTTCAATTGGCTGTAGTTCGTCTAGTACAGGTTTTATTATTTTTTGTTATGTGTGTGGGGGTGTGGGGTTGGAGTGTAAATGTATTAAAGATTTACCTTTGGATTCCTTTCCTCTGTCCAGTTAAAGAGGATCGTGTTGAGCAGCCACCTGCTGATCTGAGATCAGCTACTCTTCATCCCTCCATCACAGCCCAGTCTGGAGGCAATGCTGTGGTACCCCAGTTTGTCAGAAGCAATATTACCGGTGATTTAAATATTACTATAAACATCAACTCTGAAGACAAAGGTAAGGATATTTCTGTAATTGTGTAGGTGCCATATACAAAAGTATAAATATGGTACCTATTTGTCTGTATATTTGGAATGAACAGACTACTTTGATTAAGTAATAGAATGTTCATTTTTTTCAGACTGAACATATCACTATAATCCTATGCAACAAAAACTTCTTGTTAAAATTGGAGAATTTTCCACTCAGTCCAATTCCTCTTTCTACAGGTGTTGAGGATGGCGAGGAAACAGTAAGTTTGTCTGTCCTGTACTCACTCACTTATATGCTGAGTACTTATATTGATACTGAGGCATTCCACTAACAAATCCTTATGACAGATACTTGTAAAGGATTGGTTAACAACAAATCCTTCTACTTTCAAAAGATTTAGACTGAAGAATATGGAGTGTGATGATTTCTACACTGTTTTCTTCATTCTGTCCTGAATTCAACTTTTAATGAAGAAGGGGGAGGGGGCTGTAGACATATTGGATGGATTATATAATGTGCTAAAACAATACATCTTCATGGACAATGTTCCCCCCTATGTTTTTTATTTATACCTACGTAAAATTAGCATTTATCACCATTATAACAAATACACAACTCACAGAGATGCCTTGCCGTTAAAATGTGCAGAGGTGATTTGGCTAAATTAAATGGCTGTAAATGTATCCTGTTCAGCCCTACTCTTTTACTCACTCACTCTGATCTCTGTTTCCTTAGTCTGCAATCTTAGATGCCCGACCCCTGCAGATGAAAGAGCAAACTGGTAAAATTCCATCTTTAATGCAATAAAATCCAATTGATTAAGTAAGATTCAACATTGTACAGTATCACAATATTGGATTTACACAATATTGCAATACTTGAGATTGAGTTTTTACCTTTTCTCAGTCCTACCCTAAGAAAAGTACAGCTCAAAAACTAGATTCTCATCTTGAGGGATTTTGTTATCCTGTTAATCAATTTCTATAGTGTGAGTTCGTAGTGAAGTGTTATGATTATACTTAACTCCTGCACCATGAGATTATAGGGTTAAATGTTCATTCCTATGCAGTGAGGTGCAGAAATGTCGGGATTATTAACTCCTGATCCAGGTACATTCTCCCAGACTGGGTGTTATTTTTCATATACAGTGCATTCAGAAATTATTCAGACCCTTTCACTTTTTTCACATTTTGGTATGTTGCAGCCTTATGCTAAAATTGTTTAAATAATTTTTTTTTCCTCATCAATCTACACTAAATACCCCATAATGGCAAAGTGAAAGCAGGATTTTAGGAATTTTGCAACTTTTTTAAAAATAAGAAACTGAAATAGCACATTGACATAAGTATTCAGACCGTTTGCTATGACCCTTGAAGCTCAGGTGCATCCCATTTCTCTTGATCATCTTTGAGATGTTACTACACCTTGATTGGAGTCTAGCTGTGGTAAATTCCATTGATTGGACATGATTTGGAAAGGCACAGACCTGTCTTTCTAAGGTCTCTCAGCTGACAATGCATATCAGAGCAAAACGCAAGCCATGAGGTCGAAGGAACTGCCTGCAGAGCTCAGAGACAGAGACAGGATTGTGTCAAGGCACAGATCTGGGGAAGGCTACAAAAAAATTCTGTTGCATTGACGGTTCCCAAGAGCACAGTTGCCTCCATAATTCTTAAATGGAAGAAGTTTGGAACAACTAGGACTCTTCCTAAATCTGGCTGCCTGGCCAAACTGAGCAATCGGGGGAGAAGGGCCTTGGTAAGAGAGGTGACCAAGAACCTGATGGTCACTCTGGCTGAGCTCCAGAGATCCTGTGTGGAGATGGGAGAAACTTCCAGAAGGACAACCATCACTGCAACACTCCACCGTTCTGGGTCTTATGGCAGAGTGGCCAGATGGAAGCCTCTCCTCAGTAAAGTCACAAGAGCCTAAAGGACTCTCAGACTGTGAGAAACAAGATATCCTTAATGAAAACCTGCTCCTGAGCACTCAGGACCTCAGACTGGGGTGAAGGTGGATCTTCCAACAGGACAATGACCCTAAGCGCACAGCTAAGACAATGTAGGAGTGGCTTAGGAACAACTCTGTGAATGTCCTTGAGTGACCCAGCCAGAGCCCGAACTTGAACCCAATTGAATATCTCCGGAGAGACCTGAAAATGGCTGTCCATCGAGGGTCCCCATCCAACCTGAGAGAGGTTGAGAGGATCTGCAGAGAAGAATGGCAGAAAATCCCTACATCCAGGTGTGTAAAGCTTGTCGCATCATATCCAGGAAGACTCGAGGCTGTAATCACTGCCAATGGAGCTTCAACTAAGTACTGAGTTAAGGGTCTGAAGGGTACATATGTAGATGTGATATTTCAATTTTTAATTTTTAATAAATTTGCAAAAATTTCTAAAATCCTGTTTTTGCTTTGTCATTATTGGGTATTGAGTGTAGATTGCTGAGGAAAAAGAAAAAGAATTTTAACAATTTCACCATAAGGCTGCAACATAAGAAGATGTGAAAAATGTGAAGGGGTCTGAATACTTTACATTAAGCACATGTTCTTATCTAGAGCAACTTACATAGGTCACAATTATTACATGTTATCCATTTATACCGCTGGATATTTACAGAGGCAATCTGGGGTTAAGTACCTTGCCCAAGGGTACAACAGCGGTGCCAAAGTGGGGAATCGAACCAACAACCTTTTGGTTATGGGTCCTGCTCCTCACCACTATGCTACACTGCTGCTGTTTCTCCAAACAACAGTCAGGACATCATAATGCTATGGAACTCACAAATCAGCCAGGTCCAGAATACATGCAGGATCTGAATATCATTTAGAATAGGCAGCATGATGGTTGTAAGATAGTAATGAATAAATGAGAGTGGTGCTTTTAATTGGCTGCTCCTTTTTGAAATTGAAGCCGTGACATGACAAAGATTAGAATCTTACTTTCTTCATGAAATGTTCTCTCCTCAGATGGATCTGTTAAAAGAGCCCAACAGACGCTGAAAAGTAATCTGAAGAAGAAGTTTGAATGCATATTTGAAGGTTTAGCGAAGCTGGGTCACCGAACCCTCCTGAATGAGATCTACACAGAGCTCTATATTACAGAAGGGGTGCGAGGGGAAGTCAACAAGGAACACGAGGTGAGACAAATTGAGACAGTCTCCATGAGACAAACCAGACAGGAGACTCCAGTCATCTGTAATGACATCTTTAAGCCTTTACCAGGGCAAACACAGTCTATCAGAACTGTGCTGACTAAGGGGATCGCTGGCATTGGAAAAACAGTCTCCGTGCAGAAGTTCATTCTCGACTGGGCAGAAGGAAAAGCCAATCAGGATGTTCGTTTCGTGTTTGTTCTTCCATTTCGGGAACTAAACTTTATTAAAGATGATCAGCACAGTCTTCTTGGGCTTCTGAATGTCTTCCACCATGAAATGAGTGAGACTGAAGATAATGAATCTAATTTTGACAAGGTTTTGTTCATCTTTGATGGTCTAGATGAAAGCAGACTTACATTGAATTTCCAATGCAACAAGATATTGACTGATGTAAAAAAGACATCCTCAGTGGACATGCTACTGACAAACCTCATTAAGGGGAATCTCCTTCCCTCTGCTCTCCTCTGGATCACCTCCCGGCCAGCAGCAGCCAATCAGATCCCTCCTGAGTACATCCATCGAGTGACAGAGGTACGAGGGTTCAGTGACCCACAGAAGGAGGAGTACTTCAGGAAGAGATTCAATGATCAGAACTTAGCCAGTAGAATTATCTCTCACATAAAATCATCCAGGAGTCTCTACATCATGTGTCACATACCAGTCTTCTGTTGGATTTCTGCAACTGTTCTGAAGGCAATGTTGGTTGGAGCTAATTGTGGAGAAATTCCCAAATCTCTGACTGAAATGTACACACACTTCCTGCTCATTCAGACTAATCTGAATAATCAAAAGTATCGTGGCAGCACTGAGAAAAACCCAAAGAAAATGTCAGCATCCGATGCGGAAATCATCCTGAAACTAGGACAGTTGGCATTTCTACACCTGGAAAAAGGAAATCTGACATTCTATGAAGAAGACCTGAGCAAGTGCGGCATTGACGTCACTGAAGCGTCAGTGTACTCTGGGGTGTGCACAGAAATCTTCAAAGAAGAGTGTGGGCTGTATCAGGAGAAAGTGTATTGCTTTGTGCATCTGAGCATCCAGGAGTATCTAGCTGCCTTGTTTGTGTTTCATTCGTATGTATATCACCACAGAAATGTTTTCCAACCAGATTTACTAAGACCTCATGGTGACAGAATGCAGTTGTTTGAGTTACACAAGATTACAGTGGATCAGGCCTTGCAAAGTGAGAATGGACACCTGGACCTTTTCCTTAGATTCCTTCTTGGCCTCTCAATGGAGTTCAATCAGAGGCTTCTGGGGGGCTTTCTGACACAGACAGGAAATAGCTCAAATGTAGCAGACCCACTGACACAGGTGGCAAGTAATTCTGAGAGCATTGCAAAAACAACTCAGTACATTAAGGAGATGATTAAATCTGAATCCTCGGCAGAGAAGACCATCAGTCTTCTCCACTGTCTCAACGAACTTAATGACAACTCTCTTATGGTAGAAATCCAGACCTCACTGGCATCTGGAACGCTCTCTGAGAAGGAGCTGGAGCTAGAACAGTGTTCAGCTTTGGCCTTTGTGTTGCTGATGTCAGAGGACGTCCTGGATGTGTTTGACTTGAAGAAGTACAAGACATCATGGGAAGGTCGTCAGAGACTAGCACCAGTAGTCAAGAACTGCAGGAGTGCCATGTAAGTATATTTATGCTGCAGACAGCTCACACTCTGTTGTCATGCAAACCCAACCAGAACAAAAATCAAAACCAAAAACCAAAAACCAAAAACAGACCACCCAGGTCATAACCTCTTGCAAAACTCAGATTTCTCTTGGATATCATTAATGGGCCTTTAAAAATACCTTCAGAAAATGTTTGAAAGACATTTTGAAACAAAAACAGTTTGCTACACAGAGTGTGGAAATCAAAGTGAGTGTTTTTCACAGTGAAAATAATGAAATTTCGAACAGGGGAAAAATCAAACAGGAAAATGTTACATACAGCATAAAATGTTTGCACAGCTTCAATGACAAATTTCCTCTTATGGTGGATGGTTATTGTCTACCATAAGAACTGATATGGGATTCAACATAAAAATGGGAATTTAAAATGATATTCAATTAAGATACTAGTTACTGGCTCTATTAGTTGTTGGCATTAAATGATAAGGTTATGTGATGCTGACAGTTGGCACAGTTTTAATAAAAAGAAGGGGTTATTATTTGTCTTCTATTAAACAGAATTACATGTAACTAGCTACCTGCTTAAATGCTGAAGTTAATGGCTCTGTGTGTGCATTGTCCCTAGGGCATTGTAAAACCGATCATCAACATCCCTTGTCCCTCATTTAAAACTACCAATATTAAATTTCTTGAGATTAAACTGAGTTTTTTCTCTGCAGACTGGACAGCTGTAATCTCACAGAAGAGTCATGTGTAACTGTGGCCTCAGCCCTCCAGTTATCATATACACCAGTGAGAGAGCTGGATCTCAGCTACAACAAACTGGAAGATTCAGGAGTAAAGTGGCTCTGTGCTGGACTGATGAGTCCAAACTGCAAATTACAGACTTTGAAGTGAGGGTGGCTGATTATTACATTGGACTTTACTAAGCACAACTGGAAGTTTATCTCCCGTTTACGTGACAGGGGAATCTTAAAGAGCTGTGGTCTCCTTTCTGCAGGATTTCAGGCTGTGGAGTATCTGAGGAACATTGTGCTTCTCTGGCTTCAGTTCTGTGTTCAAACACCTCGTTGCTGAGAGAGCTGGACCTCGGCAACAATATCCTCGGAGATACAGGAGTGAAGCTGCTCTGCACTGGACTGATGAGTCCAAACTGTAATCTACAGAGACTCGGGTGAGTACTGCTGTGTACTGCAGTATATGAATGATATTGGTCAATATCTGATGACAACAGCTTTATTTTAGAGGTATATTTAATAAGCTATTTGTCTCTGAAGGCTGTCAGCCTGTGAAGTCACAGGAAAAGGTACTGCATCTCTAGCATCAGCTCTGTGTTCAAACTCCTCACAACTAAGAGAGTTGGATCTGAGCTACAATCACCTCAGAGACATAGGTGTGAGAGCGCTCTCTACTGGACTAGAGGACCTCAGCTGCAAACTGGAGACACTGTTGTAAGTACAGGGTGCAAATTTGTGTTCTGTCTCTCTCACTGTGTTCATTGTGGGGAGAAGTTTCTCTCTCTTCTTTGTCCTCTGTCACAAAAAAAGCCTAATAGGTATTGAGTCACTTATATGTAAGTAATCCCATTAGAGATAGAGATCTGACTGTAATATCACTCTGCGTGTGTGTTTGTGTGTGTGTGTGTGTGTGTGTGTGTGTGTGTTCATGTACAATAACTATTGTCCTTGGCTCCCTCTCTCCATAGACTAGGTTGGTGTAATCTCACAGAAGGTTGCTGTGATGATCTGGCCTCAGTGCTGCGCTCACACCACTCAGAGCTGAGAGAGCTGGAGCTAAGAGACAATGACCTGCAGGATTCAGGAGTGAGAGCGCTCTCTGCTGGACTGGAGGATCCACACTGTAAACTACAGAGACTGGGGTGAGGAGCATATTGACCTGTTTAAATGTTTTCCTTGTAATTCATTGAGAAATATCCTTGTCTATGTTCTCCAGAAATGTAGTGTTCAGTATTTTTAAATATTCCTGAAAGAGTGAGAGCATGACTCACTGAACTGCATGTTTTGATGAAAAGTCCTCAAAACACTATCATGAGCGGCACACATTTATTTGTATAATCAAACAGGTTATTATTGTTCACTGCTTGCAAATTGATTTCTGGAAAAATTATTCACTTTCTACTGCTTCTAATCACCCTCAATAAATCCCTCCCTCTTCGTGTCATCTGGTAAATTTTCTGTTGCAAAATGGCTGCTGTGCATTATAAAGGTAGGGCTTACTCATTTATGGCGTTTTAAATGTAAACCCTGTGTATTTTGTATTAAAAATATTCAATCAATCCCCCCCTACAATGCCTACTGCAAAGCTTTGCCACACAAAACCCACACTTATCACCCCAGTACCACATGTATTCGACAACGCCCAGATATTCGGCCCGAGCTCTACTTCCCTCCACTATCTAGAAGTTTTCGGCTGGGACCCAGAGGTTCCACTGCTGATGACGTTTCCGTGCTCACCATCCATGATTTGTTTTAGACTTTGCCCCCTTCAAGAATGTTCACAATGTGCCAGAAAATGATAGCCCTTTTAGCTGAAGAAATAGAAGAGACAGAAACATAAATGTGAGGTGCACCAAGCTGACTATCTGGTCTTTATTTGAAAAGACTTTTATTTTTAACAGGTCATGGCAGTCGACACACAGTGATGACAGTGTCTGCAAAGAAGAAAGCTAGGCATTCTCTCTGTCATGCCTTTTGTCTTGCTCTCCCATCAGATTTCTGGTTATATCTCTTGCTTTCCCTCCAGCACTAAAATCATGAGATTTTTTTTTTCTCCTCTCTGCAGGCTGTCAGGCTGTCAAGTCACAGACAGAGGCTGTGTTTCTCTGGTTTCAGCTCTGCGTTCAAACCCCTCACACCTGAGAGAGCTGGATCTGAGCTACAACCACCCAGGAGACTCGGGAGTGAGAGCATTGGTTGCTAGACTGGAGGATCCCATCTATAAACTAGGAACGTTTCTGTAAGTAGAGGGCTGATACTTTATGTTTGTAGACTGAAGGGCACACAAAACTTCACAAACAGACAGTTTGTGCCTCTCAGTCTATCAGTTGCTCTGTTCTTACAGTGTGGACCATGGAGGAATCAGCCGGATCAAACCAGGACTGCGGAAATGTAAGTCCGTCTGCGTTAAATGGAGAAGGAAGGAAGGATTGACAGGTTAAGCTGAAGAGGGCTGAGGGCAGTTTGGAGAAGGACATGCAAATGTTAGTGTTGGTAATAGCACAGCACTTGACATGGGTGAACATGAGAAGAATGAAGGTGGCAATAGCATAGCTACTTACAGTTCACCTTGTGGTTTTGAAGGAGGAGTTAATTTGTTAGGCAGCAATGCTAGGACTTGCCTGTTGAATCATCTGATCCTCGAATGCACCGTAGTAAATGGGGATTAGGTGTAACAGGTAAAAAAAAAAATCTGAAGACAATCTAACTGGTTATCTAGCGTAGAGGTGTTTCTCTCTGTTACGTCCACAATCCAGCCAAAGAAGCGCAGACGCATCATTATCTATCTTCAAATCATTTTTGAAACGCAAACAAAATATAAGATTTTAATTAATTAACCACCTCTCTGTGTTTTTTGGTGTTGTTGAGCTCCTTTCCTTTTTCCAGGATGCAGCATGGTGCTAGGCAGTACGGGAGAGTAGTAGGTTCTGACCAAGACTTCAGCTAAATTTCTGTAATTTCTGTAATAGTTTTAGAAATGTCACTGCCTCTTTGGTTTATTGTGTTATCCAGTGCTACAACAATAAGCTTGATTCAGACATTCCTCTGTTTAAGCTGATTGTTGGCAATGTTAGATAGCTCTCCATCATCACAAGTCTATCACGCACTCACAGGCATCCATATTCTCTCTCAGAAATCCATATTCACTCACAAATACCCACGACAAGTCACAGTAACTAACAGACTTCACGTGCTTTACAGTGATAGGTCCAAGGAACCTATTCACAAACGACTACACAAACTGTAAAATATCCACAGTTACGTAAAACTGCAAAGTTACATTTAGAGACTGTTGCAGACAATGATTCATAAACATGCATATGCTCATAGTAACACACAGACGAACACACACACACATATTGGACAGTACTGGACTCCTGGTTCTGATTCATTGGATTCGTTTAAGATATCTCCTCTAACCTCCTTCCTGTCTGCAGATGCCTGCCAGCTCACACTGGACCCCAACACAGCACACAGAGAGCTGTCTCTATCTGAGAAGGAGAGGAAGGTGACAAAGATAGTAGAGAGGAAGCAGCCATGTCCTGATCACCCAGAGAAATTTGACACTTGGTCCCAGGTGCTGTGCAGAGAGGGTCTGTCTGGGGCTCGCTATTACTGGGAGGCTGAGTGGAGTGGGACAAAAACCGAATGGAGGGGAGTGGGAGCTGGAATTGGGGTGACGTATAAAGGAATCAGCAGGAAAGGAGGGGGCTCTGACAGTTACCTTGGGGGCAATGACAAGTCTTGGAGTCTATATTGCACTGAGGATGGTTATTCTGCCCTACACAATGGGAGCAGCAGTGACATACCAGCTCCCCCCTCCTGTTCCAACAGAGTAGGAGTGTATCTGGACTGGCCGGCCGGCACTCTGTCCTTCTACAGCGTCTCCTCTGACACTCTGACCCTCCTGCACACTTTCCACACCACATTCACTGAACCCCTCTATCCTGGGTTCTGGTTATATGGGAGATCCTCAGTGTCCCTATGCATGTTGGGCTAGACAGTCCAGGAGGACATAAGTTCTGTTCCTGACTCTTCCATGCTCAAACACAGCTTTTTGACATATACAAACACTAGAGGGCAAACACATGCACTTGAATTAAAAAAGGAGTTTTTAAAGGTTTTTGGATTCTGTGTATAATTTGTACTGGTTTTATTACAATACAAGTTACAGCAGTTTTATAATTAGGGTAGTCTTCTACAAAATGCTATAGTTGCTCCAGCAAGTAGCCAACTGTGTTACGTTATTCATTTTGTCTATTTCTGTTAGTTTGTTGTTACTTTGAATGTGTAGTTTGCATCAGAAATATTCTATTTGTTCTCTTACCCTGCTGTTCCCTTGCTTAGGAGATGTAGAAATGTACAGATTGTCATAGCATTGAGGAGAAGGAATTTGCAACTGAATTGGGTAATCTGAATTGCATTGGTAGTGTGTGACACAGAGCATTCTTCCTGATGAAGTTAAAAATGTTTGAATATTTAACCACTGCATGAATACTGCCTGCCAACATGCTCCAATGACAATTTCAGCTGTGAGCCTGCCACTGTGTGAACCAATTTATGATTTGTAATGTATAAATTTGCAGTTTTTTTTTTTTTTAAATGTACACTTAAATGTGAACTACTTTGCCATTGTAAATGTGAAGCGGTTGCATTGACAAAAATTGCATTATGTCTCACTGGAAGGAAGCACAGAGCTGAGGAGTACAGCTTTGGCTCCACAGGAGCAGAGCAGAGACGCAGTAACCATGGCATGGACTGCACTGACACAGACCAGGGAGGCAGACAGGTAAGGGATGTTACTGTATTACTCACGTGAGTCTGCATCTGTATTCGCTCATTCACCTGCCTGTCTGCACTGATATTCACTCATTCACCTGACTTTGTGTACGTCTGGATTCTCTCATCCACCTGTATAGCTGCCCCTGTGTTTATTCATTCATCCAACCCCATCTCCTGTTACGACCCGCCGGTCTAGAGTCAGGGATCGTAACTAAAAATGGTGAGTTTAGTATCCCTTCTCCCGGCTCCAACACTAACTACGCCAGCAACAATAAAGAAAATTAATTTTTTTCGTAGGAAGCAAAATCAATCACAAAACTTCAGGAGGTGAAAATGCCAAAAATAACGAACAGAAAAACACATCTACGTATTTGTCCACTAACCTAACAACAAAAAGTAAAATAAACAACAGAAAACTTAACCTCCCTAATTAACATAAACAGGGGAAAATGATCAAACAAAAAGAAAAACGGCTCACACCTCCCTACTGAGCTTCCAACAGATTTAAGTAGTTATTCACAATATACAGTATACAAAGTACATACAAGGAAAATGAAAGCAATAATTCTTTTGCAACCAACAGGCAACTTTCTTTTCAAACGATCACGCACGTCTGAAGCTGGAGAGGGGAAACCCAACCTTTGACCCCCCGAGTGCTGCTTTATCTCCCACACTGGCGAAAGGCAGCCATTGTGAACCTGCAGCCAGGAGAGAGGGAGGGACAATCACAGAAGGAAACACAACCGCCTCCATGTCCTTGGACACAACACTCCTCCTGTGTTCAGTCATCTGTCTGTCGACACCTGTGTTCATTCGCTCATTCAGTCATTCTGAGAATGTATTCACTCATTTACCACTCTGTCTTTTATTTGTTCATTAATCCACACAAATCTGTTTGTCATGTATTCAATTAGTTATCTGCATTTTTATTTTGTATTGCGCCTAACTTCACCTCCACCTGTATTTAACTGTAGCATTAACAGATTTCCAACCTAAAGTATAGTATGGAGAAACTATTTTGTCTCCTTATGCTGGCTACATTATACTATAGCTGAGAAGGTATGGCAGCTATATTATAGATTCTGTACAGTAAAACAAATAAACGTTTATGGCCACATATCAATTATAAATCTAGCATTTACTGCCATTGTAACCAATGTACAAAGCACAGTGCACCATAGTGGTAAGCAGCAGGACTTATAACCAAAGGATTGCTGGTTTGATTCCCTCCTGGGGCCTTGCTTTTGTACCCCTAATTGCCTCAGTAAATATCCAGCTGTTTAACTGGAGAACGTACTGTAACCTGTGTAGGTCGATCAGATAAGAGTATCTACTAAATGACAGCAATGTAATGCCTGTAAAATACGCAGAGGTGACTTATATACATTAACTGGCTGTAAATTTAGTCTGCATTACTATACTTCATACAGTTTGTTTTAATTTACTGTCACTGATTTCTGTTTCCTTAATTTGTAATGACAGATGCCTCAACCCTGCACCTGAATGATGATATGAGTAAGATTGTAATTTAATGCAATAAAATCTATTGCTCAGATATTATACATGGCCCAGTATTGCAATTAAATAATTGAGCAAACAGTGCTTAAACATGCAATATTCACTGAGAGAACGATGTTGACTTTTTCTTATTCCTCCCGTACGAAAAGAGAAAATGGAAGTCTGGCAGAAATGAAAAGGTTATTATCTAGTGTTAATGCAGAAATTATAGGGTTAACGCTAACTCCTCCAGCGAGAACTGAGAGACAGTGACACAGAGAGGAAGTGAAACTCAAACCGCTCAAACCACCCGCCCAAAAACAGCTGCTGTGTAATTCAAAACAGCAGCGTAGCATTCATTTGTTGTTTTGTTGGTTTTATCCATTTGTTGGATTCATACATGTGCGTGAACGTTTTATTTTGAAAATGAAATTTTACCTGACAAAAAGGAATTGATGACTTTTTATTCAGACTTCATCAGACAAATCAAACGCATTCATACGTGACGCAGGATAATCTGTTTTGGCAATACTGTGTAAACTGCCTAATGCATTTGAATGTACAATGTATGTTTGACCCTCACTGTGTCTTTAGCAGCAACGCTAAAAAAAAAGGACAGGTTGAGTAGCAGTCTGTGATGCATGTATAATGGCACTGTGTGAGACATGGACTGTAATATGTGAGATGTGTGTGAAAGATGTGCAAAGTATTTGTTGAGAGGTGTAACACACTGGGTGAGCTGTATAACACAATGCTGGACCATGTCTTTAAACCCTTATCTGGACAAGAGGAACCTATCAGAACTGTGCTGACAAAGGGGATTACTGGCACCGGAAAAACAGAAGTTCATTTTCAATTTCATTTTCAACTGGGCAGAGGGGAAAGCCAATAAGGAGGTTCGCTCCATGTGTTACTGACATCAGAGGAAGTTCTGGATGAGTTTGACATACAAAACATCAGCAGAGGGCCATCCGAGGCTGGTACCAGTAGTCAAGAACTGCAGGAGTGCTATGTAAGTCCTTACATTATAACTTTAACTATCTGTGGCACTACAAATAAACATTGATTAGACACTGTGCCATTACACGATGTGAGTTTGAACCACAGCTCCCAGAAACATCAGTCTTCAGTGCTGCTGTTGAAGAGCGTAGTTCATCGCCCTCAGAGTATTCTAGAACAGTATTCCTCTCTATACACCACCAAAAATCCCATTTCAAATATTTAATTTCCTCATATTAAATATCATTGAATGCCTCTCTTCAGATTGTACTACTACTGTGATCTCACAAGAAGAATCATGTGAAACTGTAGCCTCAGTTCTCCAGTTATAAAACTCATCCCTGAGAAAGATGGATCTTAGCTATAAATAGGAATAAAAAGGGAAGCTGCTCTGTGCTGGGCTGAAGAGTGAACTGAAAACTACAGACTTTTAGGTAAGGGTGGCTGAGTGTTATATTTTAGCCAGCTGGTAAGTATGGAATCAACCAGCAAAGCACTTATGAGCCTAACAGCTTGCTGGCAGTGTAGCATAGTGGTAAGATGTAGGGCTTGTAACCACAAGGTTGCTAGCTTGATTCCTTGTTGGGGCACTGCTACTGTACCCTGCGGCAAAATAGTTAACGCAGAATACAGTAAATATCCAGCTGTTACATGTACATTTATTCATTTGGCGGATGAAAAAATGGATGTTAAAATGGATGTTAAGCTGTTAAAATGGATAGCACGTAAAAACTGTAACATATGTGAGCCGGACTGGGTAAGAGGGTCTGCTAAAATGACAATAATGTAATTCTTGACTTTTGCAATTATCTCAAAGGAATCAGTTCAAAGAAAGTGTTTCATGTCAGGTGTTTCAACTGTGCTATTAATGGGGGGGTCCTCTCTATATCGCCATAGGCTCCAGATTTTCAATAAACGATAGCTGAATAAAATCCAGTGATTTAAATTAGGCATAGGTGATTCCAGTCCTCAAAGGCCATATGATCTGCTTGTTGTCTCCAAGCTTGTCAGCTGGCTTCCATTACCCAACCTTCCTAATGAGTTACTTTGGGAACTGACTTTATTGCACCCCCTGGTGTAGAAAGTGTGTGCAACATCACACAAGGCATTCACAAGTCCTTAAAAAGCACTCTGTTGAAGAATCAGATTGAATCACCATGAATAAAGTTAATAAGGAAGATGCAATTTTGCCTGTACCAAAGAGAAAGTTTTAAAATTCAGGTAACATGTGCATATTGTGTTTTGCTTTAATTTAAAATGCCATATTTTTCTCTGAATTTAGGACAATTGTTCTGATAAAACTAGGCGACACTGATATTTGTAACGTCTCTGTGCTCCTCTTAGCTGGAAGAAAAAAAAAAAAAATTTTAAATAAGATACATACATTTTTCGTACCTGGAAATATGGCAATGATGGACAACTAATCAGGTAACAGAACCTAAATTTATAATTTGTTTATATGAACAAGTCTAAAGTCTATCCAACCCTCAAATCCCCCCCTTTCTGTGTTCAAACTCTTCACCCCTGAAAGATCTGGACCTTCACTTCAATTATCTGGGTAATTAAGCACTGAAGCTGCTCTGCAATCTACAGACATTGTATCTCAGCTGCAATAACCTGGGAGATGTGTGAGTTAAACTGCTCTCAGATGGACTGAAGACTCCACAATGCTCACTACAGAGATTAGGCTGAGTGGTGCTGTTATGTCCCAGATGTAATGACGTCCAGGGGTATGGGTGAGGGACGCATATGGCAAGCCATTTTAACATTTAAAAGAACCACACTCCTATCTGTAATTGCATTTTTGATATCCACAATAGCATTTCTCCTAGTCAAAATTGTATTGTCACTAGTCAGAATGGGAATTAAAGAGATCCACAATAACATTCTTACTAGTAGAAATTGCATTTCAAGATCTACAACTTTGATTGTACTAGTTAAACCTAAATGTAAAAATCCTTAAAAAATATAAGTGGCCGTTTTAACATTTAATAGCTAGACTGGATATGTATTGTAAATATCCGTAATTCAACTCTTCCTATCCACAATTGTCATTTCAGATAGGCATAACGTCATTCTTCCCAGGACAAACGACGCCACGTTTGCCATTGGGCTTTCAATTTCAGATGTCCACAACGTCATTCTTCCTATCCAGAATGAATGAATGAACATTCTGGATGTCTGCAATAGAATTCTTACTAGGAAAAACTCCCATTTCAGATACATCACATACAACTGACTACAAAACAAAAGGATGGCAGAGCCAAACAAAAACCTAACTACACTAACTACAAACATAATATACATATACTCTATATACTCTATATACTCTACATATACAATATACTCTAACCTAACCCTAACAAAGTGAATACTAACACGGGGATCCCCTACCTTACCTGTCCTCTTCCCACGACAACCGTATGCAACCAAAACCGAGACACAATTCACAATCGAAGTCAGACAACGAAGCAAAGTCAAATACAGTACAGGCAAGTTTGTAACGAGTAATCTTCGAAAGCACAAACGATCAAAATAGCGAAATCACTACTCTAAAAATCCGGCATCTTTAAATTGGGGCGCTGCGTCTCTGGTTGGCCGGGCCGGAACGAGGAGGCGGGACGCACAGCAACGGGATACCTGCGTCAGGAGAGTAGCGGGAGAGGAGAGAGGGAGGAAAACCAAGACGCAGGTGGCCCAGACCCCACAAACGCACCGTGCGCGGAACGTAACAAGTGCTTTATGCCACAGTACATGAGTGGCAGCTGATACTATTTGGTGACTAAGATTCTGTCTTAGTGTACAGCGGAGTCTTAAAACATTTCCTCTCTCTGCAGCTTCCTGCGATGCACTGCTGTGTCCTGGATTCCTGAGGGTTCAGAGAAGTCAGATCCAAGTTTCTCCCAGTTACTGTCCAAACACTGCTCTGAGACATGATGAGACTTTTTTTTCACTGCAGTCATGAATACATGCACAAAATGTGTTCACAGCATTCAAACACATTGTTGCAAATCGTTTATTCTCTATGGGGCGTATTCTCCCATGCGCGTAAGTCAAAAAAGCACGCAAGTACGCACTTTTCAGCCTACGCGTATTCTCCCCTTGACTTAAGCCTATGATTTGCGCTCCATGAAGGCAGTTACGTGCTTGGGGCGGAGCAACCCCAAAATCTGGCCGTTTCTTATGTAAACACAATTTAGGCGTATTCTGCCCTTGATTTACGCGCTTTTCAGCTACGCGCTTCTGAGGGCTGTAGTAAGTCAAGCGCCACTACATGGCGAATCACCATATTGCCTTTTAAGTCGGCGGTAGGCCTACTTTTAACATCATTATACATGTACAAATAAAGTTCAAAATGTACGATATTTGTGTGTCATTATTTTTAAACTACAGTAACATTTCTTGTAACCCTATATTACATAGGGTTACAAGAAAAAAAAAAGTTTTACATCACATGGTGTTGTGAACAAGCCTGGTAAACAATTAGTTCAATTAGAATAAAACAGAAATATCAATTAAGATGAGCATTAATAGCAGAGCGTTACTCATTCATTAATCAATTTAGCAATTTAGAGTCATGATGAGTGATTACTGATGAATTTTTAATAATAGGCTACTCAGCATGAGTTCAAGCGTGGACATTGGAGCATGCATTTTGTTGCACCTTTTCCTCAATAGTGCGTTTTTATTAACCCTTTCGCTCACACCGTGTGATTAGCCGTTTACCGCGTATGCTAAAACTCGGTGCGATTAGAAAACTAGATTGGAAAAATTCTACCTAATGTTAGCTTTGAATAAACAGAGATTTAACATCAAAAATGTAGCAAATGCTAACTGAAACCGATGAGAAGCTTAATAACGCTATGAAAACACGCGCTACATAGCATAAAATATAAGTTACGTGCGAAAGGGTTAATGAATCTCCACACTTCAACCATGTCTTTATACATAGGCCCAGCACATGTGTCGTTTGATAAATTTACTTTATTTTTGGGTTTATGTCAAACATAGAAGCAAATGCTTCCCTTTGAGGCGATTCGTAATATACCTCTCCCTTTGCGTTTATTTTCAAAATCAGAGTCTGGTTAATGTTTGAATGGATTTCAATGACATCCATATGGTAAATGCGTAAATCCACGTTCCACGTTTTCCCGACAGCCAAAATAAACGAGGCTGTGACTCAGTCTACTTCTGTTTTAAATAAATCCCGCTCTTTCCCGAGTCCGCCTTCATCCTGAAGTTAAGCGCTGTTGGCGTGATCGGAGCGCGTAGGGGAGAATACGCATAACTGAAATGCGCGCAACTGGATGCGCGCAAAAAAGGGCTTACGCGCGAATAGGAGAATACAGCCCTATATGTAAGTATACTGTATAGGGAATATTGACTGGATTTTTTTTTTTTTACTTCTTTACCGAGACTGTCTCTTTTTATATGCGAGTAACCTTCTATTTTTAGTAACTGCATTTTTGCACGCTGTAACGTTTTGTAGCCTGTTGTGGAAAATGTGTATACCCCATGTGGAAATTGTAAGCATTGCCACTTTCACCCCACCAGAGAAAAGCAGAGCTTGACGTGGTACGATTAAGCTTGTTACTTGGTGGAGATAAATTATTGCCAGCAAACATTATAAGCATTGCCAATAGATGTTAGGTTTTTTATTTTAACTGCAGGTATTGATATATTAACTGAAGTTATTGATATATGAGCCATCTAGTCTATTAATTAAACAACCTAACACTATAGGCCTTAAATAAATAATAATGTATCCTATTATACTTTGTATGCCTGTGAGCAGAAACTAGAAAGAAGGGTCAAGAGAGTACAGGAGACTGCGGGAGGGGTATGCAGCTGTGAGATACCTGTATGCCAAGTAAGGCCTGTTGTGGGGCTGTTAATGAGAGTTGGACACTGTCCGAGCACTGCTCGGAGGATGGACCCTTAGTGTAAGATAAAAGAGTTGGAGTCTAAAAAAGGGGGGTCGCAAACAGGGATTCTTTATGGAGTATAGCCAAGGCAGAGCAGGTCAAGAAAGGACAGTTATTTTTTATAGATTAGATATGCGCAGTCTTGGAGATAATAGTGTACAGCCAATGCGGGGTAATTATTTTTAATTAGACAGGTGTGATCTTGGAAAAATAGGGTACAGAATGTGTGTTATGAAACTGAAGGAGGGGGTCTGAGTCTAAGCTCCAGGAGGGGCTAAGGGAATAAGCATAAAAAGGGAGATGCATTTGGGGATTGGTCTGACTGCTGGGGGGGACTGCTTGGGGTTATGCCTGATGACGCTACTGCTCCGCGCGGACCAGCCCGGTTTATTGTATGTGATTTTGAACCATGTACAATAAACCTTTTGCATCAGACTTTGAGGAATATTTTGTATTGATTTTTGGAGATTGTTCATTTTTGCATTTGATATAGCTTCCTTGCGGCGCATTAGCAGATAACGGCGGGGAGTGGTGAGGTCACCACAAGCCAGACTTGGAATTAACGCTTAATTCAGTTCAGTTTCATGTTCTTGGAAAGCTAGATACTCCACTGTAACGTGTTAGTTTTGAGGCACAGAGAAAGGCTCCGCCCATTTCAACTGCAAAACTGTTGAAAACGGGCGGTCATGCGAGGAGAATGTATTCTGAGAAATCGAAAGTATCGTGAGCAAGAACAGTTCTTTCAAATTGTACTATAGGTTTCCTATCACGACAGTAAAGGCAACGACTATCAGCTTTAAGGGAAGCAGGACGAGATTAAGAGTTATTAGAACAGTTTAGATTTCATTTGCTTCAGGCTAAATTAAGCAGAACGAGATAAAGCGTAATTCGTTTAGATTTCAAAGATGGATAATTTCAATCCAGCGGAGTAACAATTTGCGCTGCAATGAAAAATAATCAAACAGGGACAATTTTAATTTGGGAATCGAAATTACAGTCGACACAAACTTGCACAGCATGTGTTGGCTTGATTGCTTGATTCATTTGCATAGGTAGTTGGGACAGGAAATGATACTTGCCTGGTGGAAGATGCAAAGATCGAAATACGGAGAGTGAAAGCTGAAGCTGACTGATGATCAAAGACCTCTTGGAGCAGATACAGTAATGGCACACTCATCAAGTAAGTGATTTAATTGGGTTCTGTGTATATGTAATATTTCCGAATATCATACAACGTCTTTACACACCAGGTCGTATGGCAGGAAGAAAGTTACAGTTTACAACTAGCCTACCGTGCTTCCAGGTGTAACAAAATAGAAATATAACTGTATACACGTTCACGGTTTTGGGTTCCCTTACGGCGGTGAGTGTTGCTGTGAAACTCGTTTAGGCTTTGCTGCAGTTCTGGTGAAACGCATCTGGTTAGGTTGCGGTCCGAGTTAGTTGGAGTGGGTATGGGGAGCCAAGTGTAACAGACCTTTTTTCGTAGACAGAATGCCTTCTGTGCTACGAAACGCAAAAATTCATTACAAAAACATGTAACACTGTTATGCGTTTTGTCCACGAAAAACGCAAACACGTTAGCATTTTGTCCACGAAATATTGAAGAGAGCACATACTTTCGTGCACAGAAAACAAAATGGGTGATTCCTGTCGTGCACTGAATTGACCGTTGTGCTTTTCATTTTGTGGACAAAAGGCTGAATGCACTTCGCACTATGTGGACGAAAGAAACTCATTTTGTAGTAACAAAACGTCTAATTAAAATCTAATTAAAATCGGTAAATAAGGTTGGCGCAACTGTTGTCTAATGTCAAAATTTAAATATTTTTAAGTACTGCCTTTCACTTTAGGCATCTCTAGGTGGAAGGGAAACGGTCTGTTCACTCTTGTTAAAGAAAAACAAAAATCTAGATTTGAAGATGACCAAAAACATGCATTGACGTCATTCAAAAAGTCATGGGCGGCTGCCCCACCATAGCTTGCGGCTATTTCAGACCAAATAAATCAGTATAAATAAGCACATCAGCATGTTCTGCTTTTACAAAATATTTAACCTCTCCAGAACTTTCTGCCACTAGTCAGCTGTGCTTGTTCCGACAATCCACCATTATTTAAAAGTGAACCTGGATTGCAAAGTGTGTTTGAGAGAAAGTTGTGTTATGATTATAAATTGTCTCTCTGGCATAGTACTTATGCTAATGTGTCTACCCCGTCCGTATTAAAATAAAATTGATGTGCTGCTGTAATGTGTATATTGTTATTGTGCATTTTAATGTATACTGTTATTGAGATATGGGAGTAGAATGTCACAATATATTTTACATTTTAGCAATTTGAGCAATAGATTTATTTAAAAAAAAAAAGTTATGTACCATGCCATGCCCTACTATTGGCTGAAATTCCGTTCGGGATGCTAATATTTCCAAATGAAGGCCGTAATATTGATGCTGAGTACACTTTTATGTCTCTTCTGTTTTTTTTTTTGGTTCATTTCTTTTGAAGTGGCATTCAAGCTTACTTTTGTAGTACCCTGTTGTGATTTTTACCATCAAATGACTTGTGTGCACAGACCAACCAAAGCAAAATTTGATTGCAGCCGATGACGCCTGTGATGTCTCTTACACCCCTTCAGGGTGTAATGAAGAGGTCTCATTTGTCTCCTATACATTCCTTAGAAGAACTTCATGATAAGTCGTGTTTGTGGTATTGTGGGGGATATGGAGTATTTAGGTACTGAAGCATTCCCTTTCCACCTCTGTACAGAGGATTGTGCTGAGCAGCCACCTGCTGATCTGAGATCAGCTACTCTCCATCCCTTCATCACAGCCCAGACTGGAGGCAATGCTGTGGTACCCCAGCTTTTCGGAAACAATATTACGGGTGATCTAAATATTACTATAAACACCAGCTCTGAAGACAAAGGTAAGGAAGGAGCTGCAGACCAGGGAGGGAGACAGGTAAGGGATGTTACATTCACCTGAGTCTGCATCTGTATTCACTCATTCACCCGCCTGTCTGCACCTCTCTTTACTCAAACACCTGCCAGATTGCACAATATGCAGGTAAAACTAATAAAATAAGATAAAACTAACCTTCAGGCTGATTGGACTGAAATATGATGTGCACATCACCACACATCTCCAGATTCCATCGTGATCGTGATCCATCGTGTCCTCCCTGGGACATGCACTTAAATGGCATCTTTGCCTGAATCGTAGGTTAGAGTGACACCGCACATTTTGTAAATCTTTGTACAAGTCTGTGAGCTCTTCATTGGGGTTCCAGAGTAGCTCAGTGGTTATGATGCTGGCATTGGGCGCTAGCTGAGCAGTGCAACCTGGGTTTGGTCATCAGGTTTGGTGGGGGGGGGGGGGTCAGCCAGGATGTCCTTGTCTCATCTCTCTCAGGGCACCAGTGAGCTCCGATGGTGTCAGTAGCATAGCGCCTGTCCTCCGGTGAGCACCCACTCCACTGTAGCCTGCTGTGTGCCTTGTCATGCAGAGAAAAATATCCATTGGCTGTGTGTTAGTCTGTTGGAGGATTGCACTCGTTGTACCTCAGTGCTCCTGGGCATGCTCAGAGGTTGCCGTGGTGAAGCAAGCCTAGTACACAATTGGCAGTTCCAAAATATAGCGGAGAAGCGAGGAAGGAGACAGATGGAGGTCTTCAAAACCGCTCCTCAAAACGTTTTCATAAATTGTTTGCACAATCAACACAATGGCCACCATGAGCTAACCAATTGCCACAATTCACTCACAATATACAGAAGAGAGTTGAAATCATAACTGTTGGGCCGACAGTCATTTAATCTGGTAAATAAAACTATTTGGCAACCATAGAGCAGCCTTCTAACCAGACATGCTTCCAATTTTTTTTTTTTTTTTCATATATTTTTTCCCCAGCTGTAACCTAAGCTACTCTCACCACAGCAACCTCCATGCTTGTGCTGAAGCTCTGAGGCCAGGTGAATACACTTACGTGCAGCTTATACACTCACACACAGCCAATTTGTTCTACCACTGTGGGATCCTGACGATGACGGTTTCTGACCTGAGCTGCACTGTCTAGCCTGAGTTTAAAGCAAACACCTAGTTTGCGGTCTTACCCACTAGGTCACCAGTGTAAGTGGTGAACCATTAAGGAACATGGCCACGGTGAGCCATTTAATGTCAGCCATTTTAAAGGTTGATATCAATGTTTTTTTCACAGTGTTTACATAATATTTCATCCGAGACTGCTTGATATGTTGGCAAGCAACTTTCCCTCTCTCATTCACTCACTTTTTAAAATAATTTATTCATTTCTTACCGTACTTATGACACCAGTCATAATGGTTGAATACAGTTTTGTTCATTGTGCTATATGATTCTGTTTTTCTATAATTCTTTTTTTATAATTCTATAAATCTATTTCCCACGATAATCACCATATTCAACATTGTATTTTTATGTGCCAGCTGTGGTTTAACTGGTGTCTTTATTTCCCTGCAGTCCATGATTGTAGATGCTTCACCCCTGTGTTCCAATGATCAGAGCCTGGAAGCAGTCAAAAGTAAGATTTTTTTTCCACTGTATTTTTAATTTACGAAACAATAGAGTCAACTGACAAGAGTCAACTGAACAGCTCTGAAATATTACCAGTTTATCTCTCTAATACAATCCTCCATACTATTGCTGTGTTGAATTGCACATAATTCTTGCAAAACCTTAAGCATCATTTTGATTATGAAAATTTCCCTATTTTTACAGATAAACATGCAAAAACAGTCCAAGCAAAACTGAAATCCAGTCTGAAGAGAAAGTTTGAGTACATATTTGAAGGGGTTGCAAAGTCAGGAAAACACACCCTCCTCAACAATATTTACACAGAGCTCTACATTACAGAGGGGGACAGTGAGGGGGTCAATAGTGAACATGAGGTGTGGCAGATTGAAACAGCGTCCAGGACACAGACCACACAAGACACTGCAATACACTGCAATGACATCTTTAAACCCTTACCTGGACAAAAGAATCCCATCAGAACTGTGCTGACAAAGGGGATCGCTGGCATTGGAAAAACAGTCTCCGTGCAGAAGTTCATTCTGGACTGGGCAGAAGGAAAAGCCAATCAGGATGTTCGTTTCATGTTTGTTCTTCCTTTTCGGGAGCTGAACTTGATTAATGATGAACAATACAGTCTGCTTGGGCTTCTGCATGTCTTCCACCCTGAAACGAGAGGGATTGAAAACATTGAGTCTGATGTTGACAAAGTTTTGTTCATCTTTGATGGTCTGGATGAAAGCAGATTTCCACTGAGTTTCCAACGCAACAAGATATTGACTGATGTAACAAAGACATCCTCAGTGGACGTGCTGCTGACAAACCTCATTAAGGGGAATCTGCTTCCCTCTGCTCTCCTCTGGATCACCTCCCGGCCAGCAGCAGCCAATCAGATCTCTCCTGAGTACATCCATCGACTGACAGAAATACGAGGGTTCAAAGACTCACAGAAGGAGAAGTACTTTAGAAACAGATTCGGTGATCAGAACCTGGCTAGCAGAATTATCTCTCACATAAAATCATCCAGGAGTCTCTATATCATGTGTCATATACCAGTCTTCTGTTGGATTTCTGCAACTGTTCTGGAGCGACCGATAGAAGAAATCCCTAAAACTCTGACTGGAATGTACACACACTTCCTGCTCATTCAGACCACTTTCAAGAATAAGAAGTATCAGGAGAGAGATGAGACAGATCCGCAAAGACTTTTAGAAGTGGAAAAAAAAAACATTCTGAAACTAGGACAGTTGGCTTTTGAACATCTGGAAAATGGTAACAACATGTTCTATGAAGAGGACCTGAGAAAGTGTGGCATTGATGTCGCTGAAGCGTCAGTGTACTCTGGGGTGTGCACAGAAATCTTTAAAGAGGAGTCTGTGCTGTATCAGAAGAAAGTGTACTGCTTTGTGCATTTGAGCATCCAGGAGTATCTGGCTGCTTTGTATGTCTCTCTCTCACATGCAAGCAAGGACTTAAAGGGATTGAAGGGCATTGTTGGTCGAATTTCTAAAGCCACTGAATTGTCACTGTATGATTTGCACAAGAGAGCTGTTCGGAAGGCCTTGAATAGCAGTAATGGACACCTGGACCTTTTCCTGCGATTCCTTCTCGGCCTCTCGCTAGATTCCAATAAGAAACTTCTCAAAGGCCTTCTGACACAGACAGGAAGTAACTCAGAGAGCATCAAGAAAACAGTCGAGTACATCATCGGGTTGAAGAGACGTGATCCCTCCCCAGAGAGGTGCATCAATCTGTTCCACTGTCTGACTGAACTGAATAATGATTCACTAGAGAAGAAAGTCCAAAAGTACCTGAGCTCAGATGGTTCCTCTATGAAGAAAATCTCACCTGCACACTGCTCTGCCCTGGCCTATATGATCCTGATGTCAAAGGAGGTGCTGGATGAGTTTGACCTGAGGAAATACAGGACCTCAGACGAGGGGCGCAGGAGACTGGTGCCAATTGTGAAGTACTGCAAAAAGGCTTTGTGAGTATTAACATGAATATAATCACTCTTCTAGGGTTATCCTGAAAATAAAACATGCATTATAAGACATGTAAAACATATATGGATAGATTGCAGTATAATTAGACATACCATTAAACCATATAATTTCAAATCTCTTTCAGTATACATTTCACTGCTGAAACTGTTGCAGAATTGGATACCATAAAATCAATGATAATTATCTTGGATATTTACAGAGATTGTGTTGATATTCCTATACGGGTAACTGTGTGGCAAAGTAGCTCAGAAGTAACTCTCGCTTTAACTTTACCTATAATTACATGTTTTGATTTTTATGAAGCTATTTTACACAGGCATAAAACCATCCTGTTCATGAATTTATTGGAAAACGGGACAGATTGAGTTACCTGTGAGGAGGAGAGAAGCCTTCGCATTCACATTGTTAGCATTTCTTATTTTTCATAATGTTGCTTATTTTATTTTATTTTGTGTCTGCAGGCTCGCTAACTGCAACCTCACAAAGAAGTCCTTTGAAATTGTGGCCTCAGCTCTGCAGTCAGTCACCTCGCCCCTGAGAGAGCTAGACCTCAGCTTCAACCAGCTGGAAGATTCAGGAGTGAAGCTGCTTGTTGCTGCACTGAAGAGTCCCTGCTGTAAACTACAGACTTTGAAGTTAGTGTTGCTGTTTGATAATCCCAAATTAGTAACCTATTAGTGTTGAGTGAGGTGCGATTTAATAATCCCGAATTAATAACCTTTTAGTGAGGTCATACTGGGATTTTTGAGGTATTACCTAATGGTCGGAGGTGTAATATAGCAGGACTCATTAGTGAAAGGTTGCTGGTTCGATTCCCAGCCGGGGCACTGCTGCTGTACCTGTGGGCGAGGTACTAAACCCAGAATTGCCTCTATACATATCCAGCGGTATAAATGGATAACATGAAAATTGTAACCTAGGTAAGTCCCTCTGGATAAGAGGGTCTGCTAAATAACAATAATTTAATAATGGATGAAATATGGAAAGTAAAACATCATGAAGCATTCTAAACCCCAGTGATTAAAGTACTTTGGTACTTAGTAACAGAGGAAATAAATGTTTTCACGTTTGGGCTCACTGACCCCTGCCCATCACTCTCATGAGTCTGTTGAGTCTGCCAGGAGGAAACACTGTTGTGTGTGGTGAAATTTGCATGTCTGAGTTTTGTCTTTCAACTATGTAAATGAGTTTTTGCCTCCTCTCTACTGGCTGATTGGAGGTAACATTGTGTTATGTAGACCCTGCATGTGTGTGTGTGTATAATGAGCAGAGATTTTGTCTCCTATCCTAAAGTGGCTGGTGTGGTGTAATTTCACAGAAGGTTTGTGTGTGTGTGTGTGTGGACTAAATGTCTAAAACACTAATATAACGGAGGAGTGTGTCTTTTTGTGTAGAACGAGTATCTCTCATTTTTTCCTCAGATTTAGGCAGTGTAATCTCACAGCTGCCTTTTGTGAGGATCTGGCATCAGTCCTACGCTCACACCACTCAGAGCTGAGAGAGCTGGAGCTGAGAGACAATGACCTGCAGGATTCAGGAGTGAGAGCGCTCTCTGCTGGACTGGAGGATCCACACTGTAAACTACAGAGACTGGGGTGAAGAGCATTATATATGTATATATAGATTAACAGAGGGGAGCCATTGCATGAATGATTCGCAAAATGTTATTGTAACATATTGCTCCCAGGTTTATTAACCATTAAATTAGACAAATAACATTTATCTCCGGATAACATCAGAAACGAAGGACTGCCATCTCAAAAACAACTTGTTAAAAATCAGTTTTTAAAAGTTAAAAGTTTCTGCGCGTTAGCTAGTTAAAGGGAGACTGCTTGTTGAGGAAAAAAAATGTTATTTAAGAAAAACATCTCAGTATGTATGTACTCACATTTGACTCCTCTTAGGAGGTGTGTTAATAGATACATATTGTCGCTGTCGGGCGGAAACTTTGTATGTCCAAAGCCGTTACTTTTCAGGAAATGAAAAAAACCCTGTGCTTTTAAAATAATTGAACACCGCATTGTCAAAGTTGGTGTTGTGTCTTTATATATGGTGAGATACTTGCATGTGTCACTATATTATTAACATTTTACCAAAATCAAGCTCAAATGGAGTTAAGAGGGTTTTTGACCAGCGAATATTGAGATACGTGTTTTGCCTGTCATTGATTAGAACGGCCGCATCTGAGGCAATAAGTGCATCACATTATGTTGTCATGAACTTACAAGTTACAAAATTTATTGTAGCTATGTGTGAGCTCAGTTTTTCCTGTCGTTGAATACATTTGGCCAAAATCTCTTGTTATAAAAGATTAAGTGCTATGAACAGGCTATGACTAGACGGCAAGTACTAGACTAAACTGCACTCCAATTAGCCTTTATAGACTTAGTATTTCTTGAGTAAAGAAAACGCTGTACTTATTCAAACAACCAGTTCTTTATTTAGCCTTACGTTGTAGCTCTTACATCGCAAACAACCAGAGACTGTCTCCAAACAACTGCCTACTACTGCATACTTCTACAGTATAGTTAGCTAGCTAGCTATAGTATAGCTATACTTCATTTATCATTGCCGTTTCAATAATGGACAGAGTTTTAACTGAGTTTTCTAATAGCTAAGTATTAGTTTCAATGAAGTAAGGATTGATCTAGCTAGCAAGAGAAAGGCTATGAATAACCTGATCATTTCTTGTCATATCGCTAGCTAGCTATGCTAGTCTCCTCAGCAAACACTTCCATCTATCATCACAATGTTAACATCAGAGCTACATTTGATAAACAGGTACACTGTACAGTTTTAACTGAGTTTGCAAACTAGGGCTAATTTGAACACGTTGAGCTATTTGCCTCAGACGAAGTCAGACGAAATCGCCTCGTCACTGTTCACCTTCAGCTCTGCTGTGTGCAGCACTTCATTCAAGATGGAGGCAGGGGGGAGCTATGAGGTTTTGTTGACAGTTTGAGGATCCAATAGAGTTTCGAGATTTAGTCACGCTCTTTTTTAATTCTTTTCATTGGGTAAATATTTTTAAAACCCACAGACAGACGTAAAGGGTGGCCAATAGCATTGATTTATGAAAAAAAATAAAAATGACCAAATATGGACAGACGAGGTTTCTGTCCGACAGCGACGATATGTTAATATTGGGAAGACATGAGCTTGAGTAATACTTATTTTACTTCATTAGCAGTGACAGCCATGCCATATAGAGCAGATACCAATACCATACCAAGCCAAGGGTAGACAGGTCTTACTGTTAGTGGGTTCAGCCTTTATCTGCCTGTACTCTTTGGAAATCAGGCATCCCTTACATAGAATAAGTTATGAAAAGGAATAGTTATTAAATCAGAAAAATGTGAAATACCTGATCATGGTGATGACTCTTTAAAAAAATGGAGTGAGGCATTTCAAACTACTTGAAATCTGTGTCGATAACGCACTACAGGTTAGAAGGTTACAAGACTGTTAGAAATGCACCCTCACGCATCACAGGTGAATATATTTACACAGCTTTATGAGACACCACTAACTCTCACGCCAAGCAGATGGCAAAGGAACATAGACCTGAACATGGTTCAGGGAAGTTAATTTCAGTTTCTGTTTCTAACTGTCAACTCTGTATGCATCCATGGCAGCAGCTGACACTGTCAGGACAGTGAAAAAATCTGGAATAATTTAACAATCATAAACAATTTTAAGTGAATTGATATATGCATTAATAACAAGTAAATCTTAGCGGCAGGGCATGTTCTCTTTCCAAAGAATGTGCTCTCATCTGATTGGCAAAGAAGCATCAGATGTGACATCTAGACCAATTAGAGGAGAGGTGATTTATATGCAAAGTGAAATGTTTTGTGCTGTTCTTCGATACTGTACTTCAGTGTTAGGTTTACATTATGAGTTGAGGATGCTACGAGCTAAGAGCTGAAAGCTGAGGATGAAGCCCGGCCGAGAAACATTTCATTGTGAGAATGTTCTACTAATACAGGGTTTCGCCTCAGTTAATTTAAAACCTTCTAATCATGTTAAAGAAATTTTCAGATAAAACAACTACATTTTGAAATATCGTTCACAATAAGAAATAAGAATTTGTTTGTGAATGGTGTGTCCAAAACAAAATTGTGCCAGCGCTGTAGCAGTTTTAGCTTTTACTGCAACACTGATTTCCGGTAACGCTGCAAAAAAGGCAAACGTCAAACTTCTACACAACACTGTGATATTGTAATTATTACAATATTCAGCTACACTGTAATAAGGTTGTGTTTTTGTTGCCTCTCATATTTGGCTTCACCTATTAAGCACAGAAAAATACAGAAGTACACAACATTTTAACCATTCTACAATAATGGAGAAGATCCGTTATACAAACATTGGCTGCTTGTCAATTGTTCAGCTCGGTTTAGCTTCTACAGGGGCTGTCGCTGTGCTCTTGCTCTTGCTTTTTGTGAAGTTAGGTTTAAATTTTTTGCAGGGGTCCCACACGTGCATTAATATTGCAGTACTGTGTTTTTTTCCCATTTTCATGAGACCATGAAAATCACGCCCTGAGTGTCAGATATTCTGGTAATTTCTCCTGCTTTTCCTTCAGAGCTGTGACAGAGAAGAGCTCTTCTCTCCTTCTCTCTGCAGGCTGTCAGGCTGTCTAGTCACAAAGAGAGGCTGTGCTTCTCTGGCTTCAGCTCTGCGTTCAAACCCCTCACACCTGAAAGAGCTGGATCTGAGCTACAACCACCCAGGAGACTCAGGAGTGAAAGTGCTCTCTGTTGGAGTGAAGGACCCCAGCTTTAAACTGAAGACACTGCTGTAAGCAGAGTTTTGCTCCTTTGTGTGTGTAGACGTCTGGTTTGTTAATGGAAAACCTAGTGAGATGTGTAAGATGGTGGCCAGTGTTATCATCTGATCAGTAGAGTCCTGGCAGTGTGTGGAGCTCTCCCATTGTTACAGAGCTATGAGTTTTAGGAGTCAGCAGTGTGGCGTAGTTTTAAGGAGTTGGGTTTGTAACCCAAAGAATGCTGGTTTGATTACCTGCTGGAACACTACTGTTGTGCCCAAGGGCGTAACTTTGGTTGAACGTTGAACACTGGTGGGGTTGAGGTCTCCATGAGTATGATTATTTGGGGGGGTTGTATTGACGGTTTTGATTAATCGTAATTTACGCCCATGGTTGTACTCTTTGACAAGGTGCTTAACCAAGAACTCAGTAAATGTCCAGCTATATAAATGGAGAACCTATATATGTCATGCTGGATAAAAGTGTCGGACAAACAACTAAAGGTAATTGACTCAGTCTCTGCTCTTCTGTTCCTACAGTGTGGACCATAGAGGAGAGATTAGGCTCAAACCAGGACTGAGGAAATGTAAGTCCATCTGCACTGAAGGCTTTAAAATGGAGAGAGCAGATTAACAGAAGGAAGAGGGATGGAGGGCAGTTTGGTGAAAAACAAAGTGAAATATGCTCCTGTTATACTGCCGGTGTCTCATCCTCCACTCCTCTCTCCTCTACAGTACCTGCCTTCTCTCTTCTCTCATCTTCATCACTCCTCTTCCTCCATCCTTGGCTGCTTCCCAGTTCAAAATCTGTTGTGCCCCTTCACCTGTCCCCAAATGTTTCTAAATGTGGTTTTAATAATGTTGTTGTTAAAAGTTTGAATCTTAAAGATCCTTTTTTCCAACGTACTAAATTTGGAACTGACAGATCTTGTACTATCAGCTTCATTCCAAATGGCTGTTAACAGTGGAACAAGTAAAAAAATATTAATTGTCTTCACAGCCATAATCATTATCATTATCATCACAACCATCATCATGATAAGCCTCTTTCCTCTCTGCAGATGCCTGCCAGCTCAATCTGGAACCCAACACTGTGAGCAGAAAGCTGTCTCTGTCTGAGGAGGGCAGGAGGGTGACACACACACCAGAGAGAGAGCAGCCATATCCTGATCACCCAGAGAGATTTGACTCCATAGAGCAGGTGCTGTGCAGAGAGGGTCTGTCTGAGACTCGCTGTTACTGGGAGGCTGAGTGGAGCGGGGGAGGGGCAGTGATTGGAGTGGCGTATAAAGGAATCAGCAGGAAAGGAAAAGGTGCCGATTGTCAGCTTGGACACAATGACAAGTCCTGGAGTCTGAGATGCTTTAACCGCAGATACTCTGCTTGCCACAATCGGAACAGCACTGCCTTACCCGCCCCCTCCTCCCACTCCTGCAGAGTAGGAGTGTATCTGGACTGGCCGGCCGGCACTCTGTCCTTCTACAGCGTCTCCTCTGACACTCTGACCCACCTGCACACTTTCCACACCACATTCACTCAACCCCTCTATCCTGGGTTTCGGATGGATGGGAACTCCTCAGTGTCCCTGTGCATGCTGAGATAGACCCCTGTGTCCTGGAGGAGCTCCGTAGTATTCAGGGAAGTCTCATTCCTATTCAAACACAGCTGTATGACATGATGAGATATTATTCACTGTGATCATGACTACATAAATCTCCGCATTAATAGTGACAGTATACAAATACTGGAGGGCACAATAATTCACATTACACAAAACAGTTTAGAGTTAATATGAATCATTCCACCACTTTAATACAGTAATGGGAGAAATGAGTGCTTTATGTTAATATTTTTAATAGTTCTTGTTTTGTAAAATACTTGGTTACACATGTTCCTGACATTTCATTCAAATTTAAGATTGTTTTGAGAGTTCATCAAGAATGTTAAATAAAAATTGAAAAGAAAAGGAGAATAATGGTTTATTTAAAACTTGTTGAATACCTATGACTATGATATGCTGAAATATGCATATATTATATTTAAAAACATAGAAAATATTTAAATAAATAAAATCTAGAGGGAGGAATGTGGTTTATACATACAGAGTTATGGTTGTCTAGAGATGAAAGGCCAGTGACATTGTGTGTTTGGATGTGTGTGTTTATGTTTCTACCACCAACATCAGTAAACACTCGCTGTGTTGAATGTGAGGAGGAGGGTCTTACATGCAGGACTGAGTCCCATTGTTCCATTCAACATCAGGATGCACTGACACTTATTCACCACAAGGTGGGAGTATTAAAACATGATTATCACAAGAAATACTACATACCACCAAACTGTGACAACACTGTAAGAGTTAGGGATGTATTTTATTTTACCATGGAATTATTTTTGCCTCATTTCACTAATAACCTGTTAATTTCTCACTCTGCATGCATTTTCCTAAATGTTATACTTTCATCTGTGGTTTTTATGTCACCATTTGAAGCCCCTGCTATTCAGGCATGAAAAGAACATCTACTGGATGTCAGCAGTGTGAATGGGATGTTGAATGTGCTCATCTTGTGTGTCGCTCTGAATAAGAGCATCTGCTGAGAGACAGAATGTAATGTAGTGGGCATGGTGAACTGCAGTGCTGTTTCATTGAAGACTCCTCCACACTCAGCCAACCTTTAAGACAGCTGACGAAGAACACCTGGAAGTGGGAGTGGCCACAGGAACTCCACGTTGCTGAAAGAATGATCTCATCACTGTAGTGCTGGTGTCATATTACTGCACTTGCACATGCAGCACTCTACTGTATATCAGAGCTGGAAAGTAAAGAAGACAGTGGTGGGCGTGGCCATATTCCCACTGCAGAGCAAGAGACGGCCATAGTGGAAATGCAGCTGCCACAGAATGGCATTCACCCAGACAACATCCAGCACAACACCATCAAACAAACGGAAGCAAATATATTTGGTGCCTTTCTAAAGATTGCAGTGAAGAGTGAAGGCACTGTGATATGAATACATGCAGGTCTGTGTGCAGTCAGTGTGGAAGTACTACAGTAATGGTGTAAGCAGTGAGATGCATGTAGATAAGGACTCTGTACTGTATGTGCATATATGTACTGTATGTGTCATCCAGCTGTGTTCTACAGTACAGTATGAGGGTTGTGAACATTGTTCTGTGAAGCTGAAATTGGAGTGAAATCCCTTGAATGAATGCTCTTCTTCAGTGAAGGATGGAGTTTGATGTGAGTTTTTACTTCCATAAGTTCACCATAAGTTGTGTGGTGATGAAGCTGGCTTCAGTCTGGCCAAACACCGGCGCCGTGGCCGAAACATGGCTGGCCAGCGTGCCACACCCAGTGTGCCAAGGTGGCGTGGAGGGAGCGTCCCGATGTGTGCCGGCATGTTCCAAAAGGGAGCAGTGGCACAGAGCCCCTGCCTGGGCCGTACCAATCAGCCCACCCTCTGAGCTCTCTGGAAGGGCTACTGTACACAGGCGCCCCCTACAGCCAAATGCTGGAGCTGCATTCGTCCTGGTCTGGGACAGAGCAAACTTCCATCACTCAGCGGCAGTGTGAGAGGGGCTTACAGCACATCCATCTGGCATTCTATCAGTGTAACTGCATCTACAGCCAAGGAAGGTGGCAGGTACCACAAGAGACAAAAAGCAGAAGAAAACAAGATTTTTGCAATTAGCAAAAATAATACAACTCATTACAGCTGTTTATACCCCCACTCTCTCCACTGGAGGCCAAAGACTGGCTTAAATAGCCCTCACCTCACCTCTGCCTGGAGTGTACTGTAATACTTAATTAGCAGTGTCATCATTGTCAAAAACTAAATATTCCAAGGTTAGCAGTACAGTGCAAACTGCAAAGGTATTATACATACACAGTGCAACACAACAAACTTCTAATCAGTAGTGAACATCATGAGCAGAAATTCAATGCACTTGATCACAGTAATAAATATCTCATTTTAATGCATGCAATCTCAGTAACATGAGGTGTTTACATCATTAGTTTATGTATTCACATTGCAGGAGGAGCAGGACATCAACAGCATGCTGCTCTGTTGTAATGCCAATGGATAAATGTAGTAATGTACTCGTATACAACACTGCAGTTATTATCCACATATGCTGTAACATGCTGTAATTGTGTGTTTTTGAAACAGCAACTTATGTGAAAATGGAGACTCTATTTAGCTTTGCTAAAATAAATAAAATTACGGCGAATGATGGATACTGGCGGTGCACTGAGGGGAGCAATCCAGCAGGGTAGCTGGCGAGTAGCAGCTGCTGTAGGCTGTTCTCTCAGAGGAGGAATGTCAACACTGCAGTTAACGAACTGTTTCTTACCAAACAGGCCAGGTACGTTAATATAACCCCCCTTTTTTCACTCTCCCAAGCGGGATGCATCGCCGCTCAGCTTGTCATGGCTACCTGCGTGCACACGAGTGCAGGTGCTGCATCTGAACACTGGGAACTGGGGAAGCATAACCCTTCACACTGTAGATTTATTCTGGAAATATTTCGACTGTAATATCGAAATATAACTTTTTTTTTTTTTTTTTTACTTTAGAGGTTTCGAATTTAATCTCACTATATTCCCCCCAGCGCGCGCAAAACTCTCTCTCTCTCACACACACACACACACTTTGACCCTGATACGCTCCGTCGGTGTAGGACAAAAACGAAACAAAATATTGTACCTACCTGCTCAGGTATCCTTTCTGGTGAATTTCAGGTACAGAACAGACGCCATTTTAGACGTCTTACTGCAATCTGTCGACATGAATAATTAGCGCGACAAGGTAAGAATACAGATAAAAAATATTTTTTAAAAACATATTAATTATAAAATTATAAAAATGAGTGAGACAAGGTTTGACGATAAAAGGAAATTCTCACTTACGGGCAACTTCTGCTCGGAAGGAAAGCAGGAAGCAACAACTTTGACGCTGATAAAAAATAAGTGGAATTTACAGGGTTTGTATGACGAGACAGTGTCCACCCGAACCAGGAATGTATGTTATATTAGTATATATATTTTTTATAGTATTGGCCTATTTTTAGTCTGAAACTGAATTCGCGAGGAGCTAAATATATGTGAACATTAAAGAGAACTCTTACAGTGGACATATTTCCGAGGCAGTAGGCTATATCTGACGTGTTAAAACAATGAAAATTAAAAAGTTACATGGAAACGGAAAAGTCATCACGGTGATTGTTTGGCACTCATGACAATGGTCATTAGTTGTTTACGAAGTTGGTCATGCAACTTCCGTAGTGAAACTCCCCGGCTCTGCGATGGCCGATGGAGAATATCACACGCCTTTTCCATACCTTCAGATCCCTGTACACTCATATCCATATATGAATCTATTAGTTACGAGGAAAACTAAACATGTAAAAGGTGTAAAACATGTTAAGTGGCTTGAAAAGTTGCAAAAACAGGACATCGCCAACCACGTATGAACAAGCGTCAGCGCCAAACATAGAGTGCTGAAGTCGTAAGTGCGTGCCTATATTAACACTAAAGTACAACGTAATATACACGACAGAGGAACTGTACAATTCCAAATACAGTGCTAACACTGCTATATAGTGCCATGCTATATTGGCCCAGTTCTTCAAAAGACTTAAAATATATGCTTATAAAAGTAACTATAAGTAATTTTACGTGATATACTTGCTGTCCACCTTTGAAAATACTTTTAAAACCCCGCAACACTCAGGCGTTTAAAAATTAGCCTATACTTTGAAACAACATAACACAGATGGTTGGGCCCGTGCGGACTTCATTTAAATTAGTCAAGGCAGCAGTTCCTACATCTGCACTGAAATAGTTGTGAAAATTCCTACATTAAAAATGAAGTTTTGGGTTCTGGAACTGGTCAGCAATGAGTGGCTCAACAACAACAACTTCCAGTGAAGCTTTTTGAAAAGTAATGTCTTTAAACATGTGACTGAATGGACAAACCAAGCTGTTCTGAATTGATATGAACATGAATTACATACAATTAATTGATCATCTAATTGATTTAATGTGATTTAATTAATTATTTTTTTTTCTGATGTATGTCCCACAGCCTATTAGCTGCAGTGTCCCTCTGGTCGGAGCTTGTGGTAATGAGAGAAGTTGATCAGATCTAATTAGTGGCTAATTAATCTCCTTTCAGGCCACCTCATTTGGACAGTAGCTGTTCAGCCTTGGCTGTATTTCTGTAGGCCATGGGAGAAAAGACTTGCATGTTCTGGTCGACTGAAGTTTTATGAAAATGCCCAAAATACTGATATTTCACTCCCTTAAGTCCGGGTGTTTCCCCTCCTTGGGACTATAATTGATACAAGCAGCTGAAGAGAATGTTTTAAGTTGATGAAAATATAGGGTAATGTTATACAGTGCCCAACATGTAAGTTGTGCTCCTGGTAGAATGGAGTTAATCACTTTTAGACTTCAAGACAGGAAACCAAAATGATTTTTTGAAGCTTGACATCCACCATGAAACTACTTTTTGCTGAATTATTACAAAACCGCTTGTTGTGAAAACCACACAGGGCATTGTTGGCATAGGGCTGCCATCACTAGAACATCTTCACAGCACTTGCTATGTGAGGAGGGCTAAGAACATCATAGACATCAAGATATTACACACCCTGGACACCATCTGTTTAAGCTCCTCCCATCAGGCAGGCGCTTCAAAACAATCCGCACACGCACAAATAGACTGGAAAACAGTTTCTTCCCAAAAGCTGTGACACTACTGAACTCGGATATCTCATCAGCCTGACAAGACTGATGTACTGCTATCGTTGGAGTACGTGCAATATTTACATAAATGCCATTTCAAACCACTGATTATGTGCACTATTTCTACATCAACCATACATGTCATTTAACACTCCAGTACACCATCACTCCATATTTGTCACACCACACTTATACTGCATCTTTGCTGCTGACGCCTTTGCACCCTCGTTAGTTGTATTTTATCGTTAATTGTATTTTACACATTATATTGTTTATGTTTTGTACTTATATTGCGTAGATTCTGTACTTTTTTTGTAAATATGTATGAGGACTTAAATATAAATGCACCGTTGGAGGTTGACACAATTGCAATTTCGTTGTGCACAATGACTATAAGAGACCCGGTGCCAGACACAAATTCATTACGTTTTTTTTCAGGGCGGCGCAAATGAGATCAACCTCATTGTATAATAACATTAATTATCTTTCAAATTAACATTAAATTCCTATGCGTCTAACCACATTATTAAGTTTTTAGCAGGACCAGCCCAAGCCTTTATGGGACCCTAAGCAGAATTTGATTTGGGGGCCCCCCACCGCCTCGGTGGAACATTAAGCCACGTTAAGCATTTTCATGTGAAGCGTTTTAGAATGTACCCTGCTATACCCTGGGCTTTCGCTTAAGGGTACCTTGCCGCTCTCTCCTGCCAAGCTTGGTGATCTTTGATTAATGAAACGCCGTATATCCATATTCACACTAGATGGCTCAGCACAGTTGTTTACAAAATGACCTTAACAGCTAACAGAATCAGAATCAGAAGAATCAGAATAGACTTTATTGTCATTGCATGGTGGAGGTACAATGAAATTGTGGGTGGTCTGCAACAACAGTGCACTGTGGAACATTTATATAAACACAATACAAAGAAAGCACACGACATTACGTATAGACACAATAAAATACAATAAATACTTTTTTTTATTGTGTCTATACGTAATGCTGTGTGCCTTATTTGTAACATTACTATAACCAAATAATTTCCGTTATCGACAAAGCAATCAAATCCGTTTAAATTATTTTTTTAAAAATCAGACCAAAGACATTTTTATTTTTATTCAGGAGTTATGTATATGCAAATCGATAACTTTTGATAACACTAGCCTATTTAGGAAAAATATTGTGCAAACAAGCAAGGACTGGTGCTTGGGGGGAAGTGGGGTTGGTGATGCAGACAGGCTCGTCCAGGGCGGGCACTAGTGACTCCCAGGGCGGGCCAGGCCTCCCAATGCCTGCCCATGGCACCGGGACTGATTTTATGTCACAACTGCATAGTGTTGCTGAAATTATGTGTCATCTTAATTTAGCAATGAACTCTTTGTCTTAGTAAGGAGCTCTTTCCTTATGTATTTTAGAAGTAGAGTCCAGATACAGAAAGACTTCAATCAACTGTCACACCCAAGTTTTTGACATCTGGTACATCAGCAGGATTTGCTCATCGGTTGAAATTATTTTTTAAGTAAGTGTAGCAGGGTAGCTTGTTCCTCCTCTTGCACAGACAGATGCTTATAAGCTGGTCAGGAAAACCTTGCTCATATCTCCTAATTGTTAGACTGTGAATGTACCTACTTCATTATTATTAGTCTTGACTCATTACTCAGCATTTTGAGTTAGCAAGGCTAGCAACCTACACGTGGGGATTCCAACTGGGAGGAGCTATACACACATATATATGTGTGTGTCTGTGTGTGTGTGTGTCTGTGTGTGTGCGTGTGCATTTCAGTATTTATGCAATGTAACTCATGCCGATAAAACATTGAATCCGAATCTGAATTTGGTATATAAGAATCAGCGCCACCTATTTATTCACAACAGCAATGGCAGCAGTAGCAGTGCTAACACTGGGCAGATAGGCAATAAGTGCATCAGTTCCACATGTTAAGACATGACCAGGCAGCCACAGAAGTTTAACCTGTCATAAGATAATCTGTGGCTGCCCTCTAGTGGACATACCTAAAAACTCCCTCACAACACTCTATCACAACATGAATTTTATGTCACCCAAATGTTCTAGCAGATGTTAATAACTTCCTGAACATGCTCTTTCAGGGGACACAATGCCAGTCAGCCCCCAAACCAGTCGGCACTTTAAAGGAATCTACACAGCTTGAGCTGCTAAAAGCCCATTCAAAAACCTTTAAAATAAAATTAATTTAAACATGTAAAAGTTTACCATTGGCAATATGACTCAATAACTAATGGAATCAGTAGATGTCATACTAGAACACACATCCATTGACTTACTATTGATATTGATATCAGTATACCTGATCAGTTGGTCTTTGAAAAAGGTGCTTGAAAAAGAGTTTTTGATTGTTCTGCTTTTCTGTTTTTTCCGTCCATAGAAATCTTTCCTTGACTCCTCACTTACCTCACAGCCCAGACAAAGCAGCGTGAGGAGAAATCTACCACACCTTCGATGGAACCAGACAGTAAGAGGTGAAGACACACTGTGTGCGTGCTTTGTTGCATGTGTGTGTATATATTGAAGATGGAATGAGTAAATGTAAACATTCACTTTGATGGTGTGATGAAAGTGCACAGCAACATCAGTGAGATAGTATTAATGAATGAACAGATACAGAGTACTTCCGCACAAGGTAACGATAGCTAGCGGTGGTTGTAGGGAAAAAGTCTTATTATGCCACAGGAGTGTAACTAATCAGAGCTGCTGTGATACATTCATTGAAAGAAGGAATCACATCACAGTTGTTATGTGTTTGCAGATATTGTCCCCTATTACATAAGAAGTTATGTCAAATATGAAATCCAAGAGCTAATGAATACATTTGGAATGTAAATGTGGATGTTTTGCATGTGACGTATATCAGTGAATGAAGTCCTTTCTCCATGTGCTGTTACCAGGGTCAGGTTGCAGAGGGCAGAGTCACCGGTGCCCAGCTGTCACTCTGTGAAGAGTGACTGCTCCATGGAGCGTCCCATTACGTTCAGTTGTGGACGTCTCCCCCCTGATCCGAGGTGAGGTCACTGCGCCCCAGACAGAAGTTGTGAATCAAAAGGAGACCTGAGATCTTAGCCTGAACCTGTGGGTTTCGGATCAAAATGGTGAAATGGGTCTTTTTTGGTGTGATCTGGCTCATTTCCTTTAACTGAGTAGTCCTGAAACAATTTAGCCTGTTTTTCATGACATGACATTACATATCATTCAGTGCATTTAGCAGACGCTCTTATCCAGAGTGACGTCCGGCACAATAGAACATAAGTGTATCCATTCAGGTCACATGAGCAAAAGTGTCAGACCAGGCTAACAAAACTCACAGACCAGTGAGTGTGAGCGTAATATCATTCAAACCCTACCACAACTTAACTCGTGCAAGATGACTATGCAACTGACTGCAACCTGACTAGGCAAAGGAAGCCAGCTAGACTACGATACATCAATCAGTAGAAGACAGAATCCAAAATACATCACAATAATTCAAGTAAGATAAATATCAAATCCTAGAGGTAGCAGGTTTTCGGGGCAGGTATTGAGGTGGAACCGAGATGCAGTCTGAAGCGGTGGGTCTTCAGTCTGCGACTAAAGATGGCTTGTGATTCTACATTCCTGAACTCAGTTGGGAGTTCTTTCTACCAGTGAGGGCCCAGTACCGACAGAGATCATGTCTGACAGGAGTGACCCCATCGGGACGGGACAGTCAGTTGCCCCGCAGTTGCGGAATGTAACGATCTTGACAGAACACAGGGTTTGAAGACCGATCGTGGGAATGAGGGGCTGTGTCATTCACTGTCCTGAACTCAGTTGGGAGTTCATTCTACCAGTGAGGGCCCAGTACCGACAGAGATCGTGTCTGACAGGATTGACCCCATCAGGACGGGACAGTCAGTTGCCCCGCAGTTGCGGAATGTAGCGATCTTGACAGAACACAGGGTTTGAAGACCGATCGTGGGTATGAGAGGGCTGTGTCATTCACTGTCCTGTATGCCAGCACCAAAGTTTTGAACTTGACGCAAGTGATAACAGGAATCCGATGAAGTGAGGTGAGGAGGGGAGTAACTTGACTACATTCACTTCTAAAGCACAAGCACATATCTGATATACAAATCTAAAGAACCTATAGGACCAGGAAGTCTACGTAGGAAGTGTTGCCAAGAGGTTAAATGTGAAAGCTGGTATCACTTGTGCTTCTCAGTTACTTCTCATGAGTCAGTTTCCTCTTTTTCTTTGATCATCTGTGAAATTGCTTAAATTTTTGTGATACCTTCATTGTAAGAAGGAATCACATCACAGTTGTTATGTGTTTGCAGATAGTGTCCCCTATTACATAAGAAGTCATGTCAAATATGAAATCCAAGAGCTAATGAATACATTTGGAATATAAGTGTGGATATTTTGCATGGGACATATATCAGTGAATGAAGGCCTGTCTCCATGTGCTGTTACCAGGGTCAGCCTGCAGAGGGCAGAGTCACCGGTGCCCAGCTGTCACTCTGTGAAGAGTGACTGCTCCATGGAGCGTCCCATTACGTTCAGTTGTGGACATCTCCCCCCTGATCCGAGGTGAGGTCACTGCGCCCCAGACAGAAGTTGTGAATCAAAAGGAGACCTGAGATCTTAGCCTGAACCTGTGGGTTTCGGATCAAAATGGTGAAATGGGTCTTTTTTGGTGTGATCTGGCTCATTTCCTTTTACTGAGTAGTCCTGAAACAATTTAGCCTGTTTTTCATGACATGACATTACATATCATTCAGTGCATTTAGCAGACGCTCTTATCCAGAGTGACGTCCGGCACAATAGAACATAAGTGTATCCATTCAAGTCACATGAGCAAAAGTGTCAGACCAGGCTAACAAAACTCACAGACCAGTGAGTGTGAACGTAATATCATTCAAACCCTACCACAACTTAACTCGTGCAAGATGACTATGCAACTGACTGCAACCTGACTAGGCAAAGGAAGCCAAGTAGACTACGATACATCAATCAGTAGAAGACAGAATCCAAAATACATCACAATAATTCAAGTAAGATAAATATCAAATCCTAGAGGTAGCAGGTTTTCGGGGCAGGTATTGAGGTGGAACCGAGATGCAGTCTGAAGCGGTGGGTCTTCAGTCTGCGACTAAAGATGGCTTGTGATTCTACATTCCTGAACTCAGTTGGGAGTTCTTTCTACCAGTGAGGGCCCAGTACCGACAGAGATCATGTCTGATAGGATTGACCCCATCGGGACAGGACAGTCAGTTGCCCCGCAGTTGCGGAATGTAACGATCTTGACAGAACACAGGGTTTGAAGACCGATCGTGGGAATGAGGGGCTGTGTCATTCACTGTCCTGAACTCAGTTGGGAGTTCATTCTACCAGTGAGGGCCCAGTACCGACAGAGATCGTGTCTGACAGGATTGACCCCATCGGGACGGGACAGTCAGTTGCCCCGCAGTTGCGGAATGTAGCGATCTTGACAGAACACAGGGTTTGAAGACCGATCGTGGGTATGAGAGGGCTGTGTCATTCACTGTCCTGTATGCCAGCACCAAAGTTTTGAACTTGACGCAAGTGATAACAGGAATCCGATGAAGTGAGGTGAGGAGGGGAGTAACTTGACTACATTCACTTCTAAAGCACAAGCACATAACTGATATACAAATCTAAAGAACCTATAGGACCAGGAAGTCTACGTAGGAAGTGTTGCCAAGAGGTTAAATGTGAAAGCTGGTATCACTTGTGCTTCTCAGTTACTTCTCATGAGTCAGTTTCCTCTTTTTCTTTGATCATCTGTGAAATTGCTTAAATTTTTGTGATACCTTCATTGTAAGAAGGAATCACATCACAGTTGTTATGTGTTTGCAGATAGTGTCCCCTATTACATAAGAAGTCACGTCAAATATGAAATCCAAGAGCTAATGAATACATTTGGAATATAAGTGTGGATATTTTGCATGGGACATATATCAGTGAATGAAGGCCTGTCTCCATGTGCTGTTACCAGGGTCAGCCTGCAGAGGGCAGAGTCACCGGTGCCCAGCTGTCACTCTGTGAAGAGTGACTGCTCCATGGAGCGTCCCATTACGTTCAGTTGTGGACATCTCCCCCCTGATCCGAGGTGAGGTCACTGCGCCCCAGACAGAAGTTGTGAATCAAAAGGAGACCTGAGATCTTAGCCTGAACCTGTGGGTTTCGGATCAAAATGGTGAAATGGGTCTTTTTTGGTGTGATCTGGCTCATTTCCTTTAACTGAGTAGTCCTGAAACAATTTAGCCTGTTTTTCATGACATGACATTACATATCATTCAGTGCATTTAGCAGACGCTCTTATCCAGAGTGACGTCCGGCACAATAGAACATAAGTGTATCCATTCAAGTCACATGAGCAAAAGTGTCAGACCAGGCTAACAAAACTCACAGACCAGTGAGTGTGAACGTAATATCATTCAAACCCTACCACAACTTAACTCGTGCAAGATGACTATGCAACTGACTGCAACCTGACTAGGCAAAGGAAGCCAGCTAGACTACGATACATCAATCAGTAGAAGACAGAATCCAAAATACATCACAATAATTCAAGTAAGATAAATATCAAATCCTAGAGGTAGCAGGTTTTCGGGGCAGGTATTGAGGTGGAACCGAGATGCAGTCTGAAGCGGTGGGTCTTCAGTCTGCGACTAAAGATGGCTTGTGATTCTACATTCCTGAACTCAGTTGGGAGTTCATTCCACCAGTGAGGGCCCAGTACCGACAGAGATCATGTCTGACAGGATTGACCCCATCGGGACGGGACAGTCAGTTGCCCCGCAGTTGCGGAATGTAGCGATCTTGACAGAACGCAGGGTTTGAAGACCGATCGTGGGAATGAGGGGCTGTGTCATTCACTGTCCTGAACTCAGTTGGGAGTTCATTCTACCAGTGAGGGCCCAGTACCGACAGAGATCGTGTCTGACAGGATTGACCCCATCGGGACGGGACAGTCAGTTGCCCCGCAGTTGCGGAATGTAGCGATCTTGACAGAACACAGGGTTTGAAGACCGATCGTGGGTATGAAAGGGCTGTGTCATTCACTGTCCTGTATGCCAGCACCAAAGTTTTGAACTTGACACAAGTGATAACAGGAATCCGATGAAGCGAGGTGAGGAGGGGAGTAACTTGACTACATTCACTTCTAATGCACAGGCACATATCTAATATACAAATCTAAAGAACCTATAGGACCAGGAAGTCTACGTAGGAAGTGTTGCCAAGAGGTTAAATGTGAAAGCTGGTATCATTTGGGCTTCTTAGTTACTTCTCATGAGTCAGTTTCCTCTTTTTCTTTGATCATCTGTGAAATTGCTTAAATTTTTGTGATACCTTCATTGTAAGAAGGAATCACATCACAGTTGTTATGTGTTTGCAGATAGTGTCCCCTATTACATAAGAAGTCATGTCAAATATGAAATCCAAGAGCTAATGAATACATTTGGAATGTAAGTGTGGATATTTTGCATGGGACATATATCAGTGAATGAAGGCCTGTCTCCATGTGCTGTTACCAGGGTCAGCCTGCAGAGGGCAGAGTCACCGGTGCCCAGCTGTCACTCTGTGAAGAGTGACTGCTCCATGGAGCGTCCCATTACGTTCAGTTGTGGACGTCTCCCCCCTGATCCGAGGTGAGGTCACTGCGCCCCAGACAGAAGTTGTGAATCAAAAGGAGACCTGAGATCTTAGCCTGAACCTGTGGGTTTCGGATCAAAATGGTGAAATGGGTCTTTTTTGGTGTGATCTGGCTCATTTCCTTTAACTGAGTAGTCCTGAAACAATTTAGCCTGTTTTTCATGACATGACATTACATATCATTCAGTGCATTTAGCAGACGCTCTTATCCAGAGTGACGTCCGGCACAATAGAACATAAGTGTATCCATTCAAGTCACATGAGCAAAAGTGTCAGACCAGGCTAACAAAACTCACAGACCAGTGAGTGTGAGCGTAATATCATTCAAACCCTACCACGACTTAACTCGTGCAAGATGACTATGCAACTGACTGCAACCTGACTAGGCAAAGGAAGCCAAATAGACTACGATACATCAATCAGTAGAAGACAGAATCCAAAATACATCACAATAATTCAAGTAAGATAAATATCAAATCCTAGAGGTAGCAGGTTTTCGGGGCAGGTATTGAGGTGGAACCGAGATGCAGTCTGAAGCGGTGGGTCTTCAGTCTGCGACTAAAGATGGCTTGTGATTCTACATTCCTGAACTCAGTTGGGAGTTCTTTCTACCAGTGAGGGCCCAGTACCGACAGAGATCGTGTCTGATAGGATTGACCCCATCGGGACGGGACAGTCAGTTGCCCCGCAGTTGCGGAATGTAGCGATCTTGACAGAACACAGGGTTTGAAGACCGATCGTGGGAATGAGGGGCTGTGTCATTCACTGTCCTGAACTCAGTTGGGAGTTCATTCTACCAGTGAGGGCCCAGTACCGACAGAGATCATGTCTGACAGGATTGACCCCATCGGGACGGGACAGTCAGTTGCCCCGCATTTGCGGAATGTAGCGATCTTGACAGAACACAGGGTTTGAAGACCGATCGTAGGTATGAGAGGGCTGTGTCATTCACTGTCCTGTATGCCAGCACCAAAGTTTTGAACTTGACGCAAGTGATAACAGGAATCCGATGAAGTGAGGTGAGGAGGGGAGTAACTTGACTACATTCACTTCTAATGCACAGGCACATATCTAATATACAAATCTAAAGAACCTATAGGAAGTCTACGTAGGAAGTGTTGCCAAGAGGTTAAATGTGAAAGCTGGTATCACTTGTGCTTCTCAGTTACTTCTCATGAGTCAGTTTCCTCTTTTTCTTTGATCATCTGTGAAATTGCTTAAATTTTTGTGATACCTTCATTGTAAGAAGGAATCAAATCACAGTTGTTATGTGTTTGCAGATAGTGTCCCCTATTACATAAGAAGTCATGTCAAATATGAAATCCAAGAGCTAATGAATACATTTGGAATGTTAGTGTGGATATTTTGCATGGGACATATATCAGTGAATGAAGGCCTGTCTCCATGTGCTGTTACCAGGGTCAGCCTGCAGAGGGCAGAGTCACCGGTGCCCAGCTGTCACTCTGTGAAGAGTGACTGCTCCATGGAGCGTCCCATTACGTTCAGTTGTGGATGTCTCCCCCCTGATCCGAGGTGAGGTCACTGCGCCCCAGACAGAAGTTGTGAATCAAAAGGAGACCTGAGATCTTAGCCTGAACCTGTGGGTTTCGGATCAAAATGGTGAAATGGGTCTTTTTTGGTGTGATCTGGCTCATTTCCTTTAACTGAGTAGTCCTGAAACAATTTAGCCTGTTTTTCATGACATGACATTACATATCATTCAGTGCATTTAGCAGACGCTCTTATCCAGAGTGACGTCCAGCACAATAGAACATAAGTGTATCCATTCAAGTCACATGAGCAAAAGTGTCAGACCTGGCTAACAAAACTCACAGACCAGTGAGTGTGAGCGTAATATCATTCAAACCCTACCACGACTTAACTCGTGCAAGATGACTATGCAACTGACTGCAACCTGACTAGGCAAAGGAAGCCAAATAGACTACGATACATCAATCAGTAGAAGACAGAATCCAAAATACATCACAATAATTCAAGTAAGACAAATATCAAATCCTAGAGGTAGCAGGTTTTCGGGGCAGGTATTGAGGTGGAACCGAGATGCAGTCTGAAGCGGTGGGTCTTCAGTCTGCGACTAAAGATGGCTTGTGATTCTACATTCCTGAACTCAGTTGGGAGTTCTTTCTACCAGTGAGGGCCCAGTACCGACAGAGATCATGTCTGATAGGACTGACCCCATCGGGACAGGACAGTCAGTTGCCCCGCAGTTGCGGAATGTAACGATCTTGACAGAACACAGGGTTTGAAGACCGATCGTGGGAATGAGGGGCTGTGTCATTCACTGTCCTGAACTCAGTTGGGAGTTCATTCTACCAGTGAGGGCCCAGTACCGACAGAGATCGTGTCTGACAGGATTGACCCCATCGGGACGGGACAGTCAGTTGCCCCGCAGTTGCGGAATGTAGCGATCTTGACAGAACACAGGGTTTGAAGACCGATCGTGGGTATGAGAGGGCTGTGTCATTCACTGTCCTGTATGCCAGCACCAAAGTTTTGAACTTGACGCAAGTGATAACAGGAATCCGATGAAGTGAGGTGAGGAGGGGAGTAACTTGACTACATTCACTTCTAAAGCACAAGCACATATCTGATATACAAATCTAAAGAACCTATAGGACCAGGAAGTCTACGTAGGAAGTGTTGCCAAGAGGTTAAATGTGAAAGCTGGTATCACTTGGGCTTCTCAGTTACTTCTCATGAGTCAGTTTCCTCTTTTTCTTTGATCATCTGTGAAATTGCTTAAATTTTTGTGATACCTTCATTGTAAGAAGGAATCACATCACAGTTGTTATGTGTTTGCAGATAGTGTCCCCTATTACATAAGAAGTCATGTCAAATATGAAATCCAAGAGCTAATGAATACATTTGCAATGTAAGTGTGGATATTTTGCATGGGACATATATCAGTGAATGAAGGCCTGTCTCCATGTGCTGTTACCAGGGTCAGCCTGCAGAGGGCAGAGTCACCGGTGCCCAGCTGTCACTCTGTGAAGAGTGACTGCTCCATGGAGCGTCCCATTACGTTCAGTTGTGGACATCTCCCCCCTGATCCGAGGTGAGGTCACTGCGCCCCAGACAGAAGTTGTGAATCAAAAGGAGACCTGAGATCTTAGCCTGAACCTGTGGGTTTCGGATCAAAATGGTGAAATGGGTCTTTTTTGGTGTGATCTGGCTCATTTCCTTTAACTGAGTAGTCCTGAAACAATTTAGCCTGTTTTTCATGACATGACATTACATATCATTCAGTGCATTTAGCAGACGCTCTTATCCAGAGTGACGTCCGGCACAATAGAACATAAGTGTATCCATTCAAGTCACATGAGCAAAAGTGTCAGACCAGGCTAACAAAACTCACAGACCAGTGAGTGTGAGCGTAATATCATTCAAACCCTACCACGACTTAACTCGTGCAAGATGACTATGCAACTGACTGCAACCTGACTAGGCAAAGGAAGCCAAATAGACTACGATACATCAATCAGTAGAAGACAGAATCCAAAATACATCACAATAATTCAAGTAAGATAAATATCAAATCCTAGAGGTAGCAGGTTTTCGGGGCAGGTATTGAGGTGGAACCGAGATGCAGTCTGAAGCGGTGGGTCTTCAGTCTGCGACTAAAGATGGCTTGTGATTCTACATTCCTGAACTCAGTTGGGAGTTCTTTCTACCAGTGAGGGCCCAGTACCGACAGAGATCATGTCTGATAGGATTGACCCCATCGGGACAGGACAGTCAGTTGCCCCGCAGTTGCGGAATGTAACGATCTTGACAGAACACAGGGTTTGAAGACCGATCGTGGGAATGAGGGGCTGTGTCATTCACTGTCCTGAACTCAGTTGGGAGTTCATTCTACCAGTGAGGGCCCAGTACCGACAGAGATCGTGTCTGACAGGATTGACCCCATCGGGACGGGACAGTCAGTTGCCCCGCAGTTGCGGAATGTAGCGATCTTGACAGAACACAGGGTTTGAAGACCGATCGTGGGTATGAGAGGGCTGTGTCATTCACTGTCCTGTATGCCAGCACCAAAGTTTTGAACTTGACGCAAGTGATAACAGGAATCCGATGAAGTGAGGTGAGGAGGGGAGTAACTTGACTACATTCACTTCTAAAGCACAAGCACATATCTGATATACAAATCTAAAGAACCTATAGGACCAGGAAGTCTACGTAGGAAGTGTTGCCAAGAGGTTAAATGTGAAAGCTGGTATCACTTGTGCTTCTCAGTTACTTCTCATGAGTCAGTTTCCTCTTTTTCTTTGATCATCTGTGAAATTGCTTAAATTTTTGTGATACCTTCATTGTAAGAAGGAATCACATCACAGTTGTTATGTGTTTGCAGATAGTGTCCCCTATTACATAAGAAGTCATGTCAAATATGAAATCCAAGAGCTAATGAATACATTTGGAATATAAGTGTGGATATTTTGCATGGGACATATATCAGTGAATGAAGGCCTGTCTCCATGTGCTGTTACCAGGGTCAGCCTGCAGAGGGCAGAGTCACCGGTGCCCAGCTGTCACTCTGTGAAGAGTGACTGCTCCATGGAGCGTCCCATTACGTTCAGTTGTGGACATCTCCCCCCTGATCCGAGGTGAGGTCACTGCGCCCCAGACAGAAGTTGTGAATCAAAAGGAGACCTGAGATCTTAGCCTGAACCTGTGGGTTTCGGATCAAAATGGTGAAATGGGTCTTTTTTGGTGTGATCTGGCTCATTTCCTTTAACTGAGTAGTCCTGAAACAATTTAGCCTGTTTTTCATGACATGACATTGCATATCATTCAGTGCATTTAGCAGACGCTCTTATCCAGAGTGACGTCCGGCACAATAGAACATAAGTGTATCCATTCAAGTCACATGAGCAAAAGTGTCAGACCAGGCTAACAAAACTCACAGACCAGTGAGTGTGAACGTAATATCATTCAAACCCTACCACAACTTAACTCGTGCAAGATGACTATGCAACTGACTGCAACCTGACTAGGCAAAGGAAGCCAGCTAGACTACGATACATCAATCAGTAGAAGACAGAATCCAAAATACATCACAATAATTCAAGTAAGATAAATATCAAATCCTAGAGGTAGCAGGTTTTCGGGGCAGGTATTGAGGTGGAACCGAGATGCAGTCTGAAGCGGTGGGTCTTCAGTCTGCGACTAAAGATGGCTTGTGATTCTACATTCCTGAACTCAGTTGGGAGTTCATTCCACCAGTGAGGGCCCAGTACCGACAGAGATCATGTCTGACAGGATTGACCCCATTGGGACGGGACAGTCAGTTGCCCCGCAGTTGCGGAATGTAGCGATCTTGACAGAACACAGGGTTTGAAGACCGATCGTGGGTATGAAAGGGCTGTGTCATTCACTGTCCTGTATGCCAGCACCAAAGTTTTGAACTTGACACAAGTGATAACAGGAATCCGATGAAGCGAGGTGAGGAGGGGAGTAACTTGACTACATTCACTTCTAATGCACAGGCACATATCTAATATACAAATCTAAAGAACCTATAGGACCAGGAAGTCTACGTAGGAAGTGTTGCCAAGAGGTTAAATGTGAAAGCTGGTATCACTTGGGCTTCTCAGTTACTTCTCATGAGTCAGTTTCCTCTTTTTCTTTGATCATCTGTGAAATTGCTTAAATTTTTGTGATACCTTCATTGTAAGAAGGAATCACATCACAGTTGTTATGTGTTTGCAGATAGTGTCCCCTATTACATAAGAAGTCATGTCAAATATGAAATCCAAGAGCTAATGAATACATTTGCAATGTAAGTGTGGATATTTTGCATGTGACGTATATCAGTGAATGAAGTCCTGTCTCCATGTGCTGTTACCAGGGTCAGCCTGCAGAGGGCAGAGTCACCGGTGCCCAGCTGTCACTCTGTGAAGAGTGACTGCTCCATGGAGCGTCCCATTACGTTCAGTTGTGGACGTCTCCCCCCTGATCCGAGGTGAGGTCACTGCGCCCCAGACAGAAGTTGTGAATCAAAAGGAGACCTGAGATCTTAGCCTGAACCTGTGGGTTTCGGATCAAAATGGTGAAATGGGTCTTTTTTGGTGTGATCTGGCTCATTTCCTTTAACTGAGTAGTCCTGAAACAATTTAGCCTGTTTTTCATGACATGACATTACATATCATTCAGTGCATTTAGCAGACGCTCTTATCCAGAGTGACGTCCGGCACAATAGAACATAAGTGTATCCATTCAAGTCACATGAGCAAAAGTGTCAGACCAGGCTAACAAAACTCACAGACCAGTGAGTGTGAGCGTAATATCATTCAAACCCTACCACGACTTAACTCGTGCAAGATGACTATGCAACTGACTGCAACCTGACTAGGCAAAGGAAGCCAAATAGACTACGATACATCAATCAGTAGAAGACAGAATCCAAAATACATCACAATAATTCAAGTAAGATAAATATCAAATCCTAGAGGTAGCAGGTTTTCGGGGCAGGTATTGAGGTGGAACCGAGATGCAGTCTGAAGCGGTGGGTCTTCAGTCTGCGACTAAAGATGGCTTGTGATTCTACACTCCTGAACTCAGTTGGGAGTTCTTTCTACCAGTGAGGGCCCAGTACCGACAGAGATCATGTCTGACAGGATTGACCCCATCGGGACAGGACAGTCAGTTGCCCCGCAGTTGCGGAATGTAACGATCTTGACAGAACACAGGGTTTGAAGACCGATCGTGGGAATGAGGGGCTGTGTCATTCACTGTCCTGAACTCAGTTGGGAGTTCATTCTACCAGTGAGGGCCCAGTACCGACAGAGATCATGTCTGACAGGATTGACCCCATCGGGACGGGACAGTCAGTTGCCCCGCAGTTGCGGAATGTAGCGATCTTGACAGAACACAGGGTTTGAAGACCGATCGTAGGTATGAGAGGGCTGTGTCATTCACTGTCCTGTATGCCAGCACCAAAGTTTTGAACTTGACGCAAGTGATAACAGGAATCCGATGAAGTGAGGTGAGGAGGGGAGTAACTTGACTACATTCACTTCTAAAGCACAAGCACATATCTGATATACAAATCTAAAGAACCTATAGGACCAGGAAGTCTACGTAGGAAGTGTTGCCAAGAGGTTAAATGTGAAAGCTGGTATCACTTGTGCTTCTCAGTTACTTCTCATGAGTCAGTTTCCTCTCTTTCTTTCATCATCTGTGAAATTGCTTAAATTTTTGTGATACATTCATTGTAAGAAGGAATCACATCACAGTTGTTATGTGTTTGCAGATAGTGTCCCCTATTACATAAGAAGTCATGTCAAATATGAAATCCAAGAGCTAATGAATACATTTGGAATGTAAGTGTGGATGTTTTGCATGTGACATATATCAGTGAATGAAGGCCTGTCTCCATGTGCTGTTACCAGGGTCAGCCTGCAGAGGGCAGAGTCACCGGTGCCCAGCTGTCACTCTGTGAAGAGTGACTGCTCCATGGAGCGTCCCATTACGTTCAGTTGTGGACATCTCCCCCCTGATCCGAGGTGAGGTCACTGCGCCCCAGACAGAAGTTGTGAATCAAAAGGAGACCTGAGATCTTAGCCTGAACCTGTGGGTTTCGGATCAAAATGGTGAAATGGGTCTTTTTTGGTGTGATCTGGCTCATTTCCTTTTACTGAGTAGCCCTGAAACAATTTAGCCTGTTTTTCATAACATGACATTACATATCATTCAGTGCAATTAGCAGACGCTCGGTTGAAGACCGCGCGATGTTAGCGTCAATGAATGAACAGATGAAGCAGCTCAGAAAGCTGGATCTGCTGCACAATGTCATAAAAGATATAGTGGAATTAAAAACAGCAGTAGAATACAATAATAAACTCTTTGAAGACCTAAAACAAGAAAATGCGGCTCTCAAAAAACCATGATTACCCTCCTAACAACAACAGAAAAACTTTCTGATGAAAATAAGCAAATGAAAGCTGAACTACTGGACTTGAAATGTAGAAGCATGCGAAGCAATATTGTTGTAATGGGAGTGAAGGAGGAGGAAAACGATAATAATACTGCGACTGAAAACCTGCTGAAACAGTTCATGAGAAGTGAACTTAAGATGTCTGACAAGCAGGTAGCAGAAGCTGAAATTGAGAGAACACATAGGATTGGCCGCAAAAAGGATCCCAAGAAACCCAGACCGATAGTAGTGCGATTTCTCAATTTCAAAGTGAAAATGTCAGTGCTAGAGCGTGGAAGGGAACTCAGAGGCACAGCCTTTTCTATGTATGAGCAGTTCCCGAAATAGTGGAAAGGAGACACGCTCTTTTTACCATAATGAAAAGCAACAGGGCACAGAACAATAAAGTGCGACTGACAGTGGATAAACTGTATATTAACAACCAGCTTTTCAGGGACTCCAAGATAACAACGTGGCTGTAAGCAGGTGTTTTCCTACCTTTTTTGGGTCACACTGTGTTTGTTACATTTTTTTTTCTCTCGGAGGAAACAGATGGGTCACTTTAGGCACTGCTTGGTCACTTTGAATCGTATTTTTTTTTTTTGACAATGCATAATTTATGTAAAACTCAACCATCTTAATTTTACTACACTGCCTTGTTTGACCAAGTGGGTTAAAGACTGTCCAAAGTCAAACTTTAATATCTAATTATGGTTATAAGAGAACTGAGAACAGCCAGTTATAACTGCAATGGTTTAGCAGACCATAAAAAATACAAGCGATTTTCACCTGGCTGAAAGCTAAAGCTACAATATTTTTTGTTTAAAAGAGACACATTCTATAGCTGCAGATGAAACAGTTTGGGAGAAGGAATGGGGGGGGGGGGGGGGGTGGCATTCATTGTTCTCATGTTAGAAAAACTCAAAAGGTGTTATGACACTTTTCAAAACAACCTGGATTTTAAAGTAACATTTTCTCAACTGACCTACAGGGAAGGTGGATCATATAGATAGTAAACATATTAGTATTATTAACTTATATGGTCCAAAAATGGTGACATTAACTTCTTTGAGATTATTTGTAATAATGTATCGGGCTTACAAGCTACAGCCTCATCAAAGTAGGAGACTACAATACTGTTTTAAACCCTGCTGTTGATCGGCAAGGAAACCACTGTACAAATTATCACCCGCAAGCCTGTAGAGGAATCTCAGGTATTATGGATGCCATGGATCTTGTAGATATATGGAGACTTAGAAATCCCGATTTACCCAGATATACTTGGAGGAGACCGAATAATATAGGTTCAGCAGATCCTCCTATTGTGTGGGATACATTTAAATGTGCTTTTAGAGGCCACACAATCCAGCACTCTTCTTTTAAACAAAAGCAGTTTAGGTCAAAAGAGAAAAACTAACAAGAGATTGAAAAGCTTACACTAATTATTGATAGCACTGATAATATATCAACAGATGTGTTAGATAAATTAGATGAAAAAGAAGAACTTAATCAAGAAAGATCAAGTAATACATATTTTAAAAATAAAGCAAAATGGATGGAGAAGGGGGGAGAATGTAACCGATTCTTTTTAAATCTTCAATACAGAAGATTACTAAAACATGAGACCAGCCGCCAATATAAAGACCCAGTCTACCTAAAAAACTGGAGACCTGTTACACTTCAGTGTTGCAATGCTAAAATATTAGCAAAATATATAGCCCATCCCATTAGTGTCTTGTCAGATCTTGTCCACTGTGACGAGTCTGGGTTTTTACAAGGTTGAAATATTGGGGACAATATTAGGCAGTTACTGGAAATTATAGAGAACTACAAAATATCAAAAAAGGCTGGTTTAATTTTTATAGTGGACTTTGAAAAGGCCTTTGATAAAGTTCGTGTGGATTTTATTTATAAATGCATAGATTACTTAAACTTTGGTGAATCTGTAATAAAATGGGTTAAAGTTATGTATAGCAACCTCACATGTAAAATTATAAATAATGGTCATATTTCATGTAATATTTCATTATCAAGAGGGGTAAAACAAGGTTGTCCTTTATCACCGTATCTGTTTATATTTGCAGTTGAAATACTTGCTTTAAAGATAAGGTCAAATAATAAAATCATAGGTTTCGAATTCCAGGGACTACATACAAAGGTTTCAATGTATGCTGATGACATCATCAGTTTCCTGCTGGCCCCCCAGTGTTCTTCCTTGCAAAGTCTAACACAAGATCTTGATTATTTCTCCAATTTGTCAGGTTTGAAGCCAAATTATGACAAATGCACATATATACATGTACATATATGGAACGGTAAACCAGATAAAGTTAAACGTGTATTTCTAGAATGAATATGGATCAGGTGGCCTAAAATTGTTAAATCTAAGGGCCTTGAACCTCTCACTTGATTCCAAAACTTTTTTAAACCCAAAATGGTTTTCCACAAGACTATTAGAGAATGTCCACCCAATGTTCAAAAAGGGACTACTTCCTTTCTACAGATAAAACACCCCCAGCTCTCACAGCTTAATGAGGATATTCTCTGCAACGTGTCCCCCTTTTTGAAAGACGCCATACAAAGCTGGCTCCAACTCCAATTCTATCCTCCAGAAAACACAGAACAAATTTTACAACAAATCATATGGCTTAATTCTAATATCCTGATAGGTAGAAAGTTTATTTTTTGGAAAAACTTGTTTGATACTGGTGTCATTTTTATAAATGATATTTATAAAATGTTTGCCGTTTCCAAAAGTTTAGTCAACTGATTGCAGCCATACTGTAATGAAAACAGACTGGGATGCAAGAGCGGTCAACAGGGTTTAATGACGCAAGGCAAAATCGCAGTCAGGGACAAAACGGGTCAGTAACAAGAAGCAGCAGTGCAAAACCAGATCCAAAAACGAGCAAGGCCCAAAAAACAGGCAATGGTCAAAACCAGATCCAAACACGAGCAAGGCCCAAAAAACAGGCAACGGTCAAAACCAGATCCAAACACGAGCAAGGTCCAAAAAACGGGCAAGGGTCAAAACCAGTAGTCGAAACACAGAATGGCAGAGCGCAGGCTTAGTAGTGTTGTAACAAACAATAGCTCACAATGAGGCAACATAAACGGAGTCTTTATGTAGCCCTGGCTTTATTGCAGAACGAGTCACAGGTGCGCTTGATGAGTGGGCGTGGCTGAGCTGGCTGCCTGGGAGCAGGTGTGACACATACCACAAAAATGGAAAAGCTGTGCTTCTGAAGTTTGCTCAGAAACTGCATCAGGGTAGTGTTGCACAGTCTGTTACCTCGACCCTTAGCCTCTCTTTCTGTTATTCACTCAGGGACATGAGTGTGGCTAAGGCTGAGGTTCTAAGCCTCACGCGTGGCCCTTCTCCACCCACAGAAAGATGAAAAAGTTTGTATGAAGCAAAAGTTTAAGGAAAATGCAGTTTAGATAGTGGAGTGTGGCCTTTTAATAATGTATTTTTCAAGAAATTGAGTTAATTAGTACTTATAGTTTTATGAAGAATGGGTTTATTTTAAAAGATATTAAGAAAACACAATGGTGTTATTGTTAATTATATAATTATTAAAGTTTGTTTTGACACATACAATAAAATTTTGTGAAACTGTGGTGTTAAGACATGTTTCTTATTAGCATGTTTCTTATTGCAGATATAAATTTGTCAAGGGGCTCAGGCAAGGACTCAATCACAGACCACAAGTGCGTCGGTTTCCGGGCAGATTTAATGAAATCACAAAGCAGATCGGTAACCAGTTCACAGGCAGGGTCTAAACCAGAGAGGCAGTCCAAGGGAAAATCCAGGTATGGGAAAGTTGGAACAGGCAGGGTCGAACAACGGGCAGGCAGAGAGATCGGGCGAACAATACAGAACAGCAGGCAATAAACAGATTTAAAAAAAAACAGGCAGGTCGAGAACGGGAAACAGTAAACAGACGGAAAAACGGCAGGGACGAAACAGTCAGAAAATACTGCTACGAACTAGCAACAATACAAAGGCACGCAGGGCAGATATAGGGCAGGGCTGACAAGGGGATGGGAAGCAGGTGGGCAGGTGAATGCGATAAGCAATCAGGCTGGTGGAGAACCGGGCGGGGAGCAGGGCAGGGCTGAAACACAAGGGAACAAAAGCACATGGGAAAAAACAAAAACACAACGGCTAGGGGGCGGGAGCACTGACAAGATTTGGTTTATATATCAGGATATTTCCTCCCTCCTCCAAGGTGGGGGCTCTCTCTCAAAAGCAGAGTTCTTACTGAGGTAAACTGAATAATGTGCTTCAATTTGTGCAGGGTGACATTTCCAGAGTATCATGTGTTTTTTCATTAACTATTAAAACCAGGCATTTGTTTGCGTCAGGTTCTAAAAGGCCAGTCGATAAGCATCGGAGTCACCAACTATTTGGTGTGTACAATGCTGCCCTTTTCAATATTTTTATGATAAAAACAAATTCAAATTTCTAACTATTCTTAAAGTCTAAAAGTCTAACTAACTGAAGATGACTTTGGGTTATGATGAGGGCTGAAGCCCTAGGATCATCTGAGGATCATCTTACTGGACATTTATAACAGGTCCATTTTCTCAGACTGTGTGTGCTGAGTAGAGTGCTGATAGTTGTCCTCTCATGAAGGTTGTTAGAGAAAACTTTGAAGGGTAACAGACAAAATATTTAAACACATATTCCCCCTGAATCTATCACAAGGCCCTGCCCAGCCTCTAGTTATAACCCCCCAATCCAGCATCATTCAACATGTTTGTATCTGTAATATACAAAATGCCCAAAGTGAAGTGTTGTCTTGTTTTTCAAATTTGGCAAAATGTTAAATTTATTTTCACTTGTGTTGTTTAAACTTCTAAAGTGCTAAGTTGGAGGAACGAAGTCAGTACATTTCCAAAGAATGTATCTCCATATTGAGTGTATGGCCTGTTGCTTTGTGAGAAGCCTTGCATTCCCAGATATTGATACTGACATTAATAAAGGATATCGGTTTATTAATTTCAGTCAGCCCTTGATATTTGCTGATTTGCTTTGGTTCAAAAGCAAATAGCAGTTGGTTTTTAATTTCATAATGTTGGGATATGTCTCCGGCTACAATAGCTGAATAGATATGATTTTAAACTCAATTTTCCATCACACTTCTAAAATGTAGTGCACTGTGGGACTTTTACAGTCGTCTCAGTAATTGGTGGAAGTTGCTTCTCTTCAGGCCTCTCCATTCAGTGAATCAATAGAAGGCCAGATGGCTGTTCCAGGCGCATAAGATCCCCCCAACAGCAGAGATCTGTCCCACTCTTTCAGCAGGAACATGAATAAAGTCTCCATTTCATTGAGTTGAAATGAAGACTATGATTTGTATCATCCATAATTATGATGTTTGTAAGTGTGTTAGGGCTCAGGCAGGGACTCAGGCACAGACAAGGAGGCAGGATGCTCAAGGTTGTTTAATAATTCCAAAACGAAATCCAAGAATGAGGTCAAAAACAGGCAAAGTCAAAACCAGAGAAACATGGTGAACAATACTAAAAACAGATCCAAACACAAGGTCAGAGAAACAGGCAAAATCGGCAAGAACAGGTAGGCAGGTAAAACAGGACAAACGGCTTGTAGCGCAACAGAAGAACTGAGACGAACTAGCAGAGACATGAAACAAAGGGGGAATATATAGGGCAAGGCAGATGACAAGATGGGGTTCACGTGTGCAGGTAGGCGGGTGGAGCCAGTCAGATGACCAGGTGGGCGGAGACAGGGCGGAGAGCAGGGCAGGGCTGGAACACGGAAAAACAAAAGCACATGGACAGGGAAAACAAGAACAAACCCGGCTAAGGAGCTGCAGTCCTGACAAAGTGTGAAAGAACATTTTGTAAGGGCTCAGGCAAGGACTCAGTCGCAGACCAAGAGAGCTTCAGGTTCCAGGCGGGTTTATTTATGATGGCAGGCAAGTTGCGAAACAAAAGCAGGCAGGGTCGAAAACCGGAAGGCAGTCCGTGGACAAAAGCAGGGTCGGTAACAGAAGCATGCAGGGTCAGGAACCGGGCAGGCAAACGATCAGGCAACAGGACAAAACGGCAGGCAGAAAACGAAGGGCAGGCAGAGTCAAACACGGAGAAATCAGACATCCAAAAAACTGCGGGAACGAAACAGGTACGACAACGCTGAGACGAACTGGCAAACAAGACAGGAACAAGCAGGGTAGAAATAGGGCTGGGCTGATGAGGAGATGGGATGCAGGTGAGCAGGCAGGCAGGTGAAGGTAATGGGGCAATCAGGTGGGCGGGGACCAGGCGGGGAGCGGGGCGGGGCTGGAACACAAGGAAAAACAAAAAGCACATGGACAGGGAAAAACAAAAAACACCACAGCTAGGAGGGCGGAGCCCTGACACATTTACTCTCTGCTGTCCACAGGGTCCAGCTTCAGAGAGGAGAGTTCCCTTCACACAGCTATCAGTCCAGGGAAGGGTCACTACCTTTAATGGAGAGAGATGGTAGTGGAGTCCTGCCCCCTGATCCAAGGTAGGGGTTAAATAGTTAGCAACACACAACTGTGCTCCAAATGTGGTCTATAGAAACACTCAGTTTGAGAGAGGATCATTAGATGTGTTTTGCATTATAATTATAAGAAAGTTAAAAGTATATTAATTAAAGGCAGTTATTGCAAATGAATGTTGTTTAATATAAGGAGCATGCTGTTTGCTTGGTCCGCTGCATTTAGATAAGAGTTTTTGCCTGTATGCGTGTAGAACATTCCTGATTATTTAAGGTCATTTTGTATGTATTATTCAATCTGGAAGTTTATAATTTTGAGCAGATGTCTCTTTTTCCCTTTGCTCTGATTAAATGGTTATGCCTGTGTCTGCAGTGAGCTGTCAGAGCTCCAGTCCAGGTGTGCAGTGTGTGAGCAGGTGATGAAGGAGCCGGTCTCTATTACCTGTGGACACAGTTTCTGCAGACAGTGCATCAGCAGCTACTGGGAGCAGTCTGCTTCTGCGGGACACTATGCCTGCCCCCAGTGCAGGAAGAGGTCCAGAACTCGTCCTATGCTGCACGCACACACAGCGCTGGCTGGGCCTGTGCAGGAGCTCCAGCAGGAAGGGCTGAGTCCTGCAGACACACCGCAGACACACACACTGGTGGAGCCCACTGGAAACCAGCAGAGACTCTTCCAGCAGGTAAGAGGCTTCACTCATTCATCTGAATCTGTCTGCACCTGGATTCACTCATTCACCTGAATCTGTCTGCACCTGGAGTCACTCATTCACCTGATTCTTTCTGCACCTGGAGTCAGTATTTCATCTGTCTACAACTGCATGCGTTCATTCACCTAAGTTTGTCCTGGTTTCACTCATTAATTTGGCTGTGTAATCCTCTTATTTACTGACAGGCTGGATTGTCTGTCCTTTAACCCCTCATTCATCTGAATCTGCCTGTCCAGTATTAAGCCATTCACCTGTCTGTGTCACATACTCACTCATTCATATTCTGTGTATTTTATACTCACTCCTTTGTTTATTGATTCATCTGACCTCGCTGAAAAAAACTTTAATATTTCTCTTGCTAATATTCTGAATTGTATCTTCTACAATTATTTCTTAGCTTTTATGTAATCTTTTTCATTATGTGTTTTTAAGCTCTGGTTTAACTGGTGTCTTTATTTCCCTGCAGTCCATGATTGTAGATGCTTCCAATGATCAGGACCTTGAAGCAGGAAATAGTAAGATGTTTTTTCACTGTATTATTATTACAAATCGAAATGGGTCATTTAATAGGGTCATCTCTTGAAAAACCTCACCAATTTATCTCACCCACACCACCACTATCCACAGACACACTGCTCTTGTTTAATAATATGGTGCATGGACACACTACTTGCAGTTTAATAGAACATAATTCTCTCACATACACACAGAAACAATCTGTTCTGAAAATGCCTCCATTTTTACAGAGAAATGTGCACAAAGAGTCCAAGAGAACCTGAAATCCAGCCTGAAGAAGAGGTTTGAGTGCATATTTGAAGGGGTTGCAAAGTCAGGAAAACACACCCTCCTCAACAATATTTACACAGAGCTCTACATCACAGAGGGAGACAGTCAGGGGGTCAATAATGAACACGAGGTGTGGCAGATTGAGACAGCATCCAGGACACAGACCACACAAGACACTGCAATCAACTGCAATGACATCTTTAAATCCTTACCTGGACAAGAGAAACCCATCAGAACTGTACTGACGAAGGGGATCGCTGGCATTGGAAAAACAGTCTCTGTGCAGAAGTTCATTCTGGACTGGGCAGAAGGAAAAGCCAATCAGGATGTTCACTTCATGTTTGTTCTTCCTTTTCGGGAGGTGAACTTGATTAATGATGAACAATACAGTCTACTTGGGCTTCTGCATGTCTTCCACCCTGAAACAAGAGGGATTGAAAACATTGAGTCTGATGTTGACAAAGTTTTGTTCATCTTTGATGGTCTGGATGAAAGCAGACTTCCCTTCAATTTCCAACACAACAAGGTATTGTCTGATGTAACAGAGACATCCTCAGTGGACGTGCTGCTGACAAACCTCATTAAGGGGAATCTACTTCCCTCTGCTCTCCTCTGGATCACCACCCGGCCAGCAGCAGCCAATCAGATCCCTCCTGAATACATCCATCGGGTGACAGAGGTACGAGGGTTCAGTGACCCACAGAAGGAGGAGTACTTCAAGAAGAGATTCAGTGATGGGAACCAGACCAACAGAATTATCTCTCACATAAGGTCATCCAGGAGTCTCTACATCATGTGTCACATACCAGTCTTCTGTTGGATTTCTGCTACTGTTCTGGAGCGGCTGCTGGGTGAAGCTGACTGTGGAGAAATCCCTAAAAGTCTGACCGGAATGTACACACACTTCCTGCTCATTCAGTCAAACATCAAGAATCAGAAGTATCAGGGAAGAAAGGAGACAGATCCACAAAAGCTTCTGGGGCTGGATAAAGACATGATTCTGAAACTGGGGCAGCTGGCTTTTCAACACCTGGAAAATGGCACTCTCATGTTCTATGAAGAGGACCTGAGAAAGTGTGGCATTGATGTCACTGAAGCGTCAGTGTACTCCGGGGTGTGCACAGAAATCTTTAAAGAGGAGTCTGTGCTGTATCAGAAGAAAGTGTACTGCTTTGTGCATCTGAGCGTCCAGGAGTACCTGGCTGCTTTGTATGTCTTTCACTCATTCACAAGCAAGGATGCATATACATTTAATTCTGTTTTTGACTTGACATTGTATGACTTGCACAAAATATTTGTTCAGAAGGCGTTGGAGAGTAAGAATGGGCACCTGGATCTTTTCCTGCGATTCCTTCTCGGCCTCTCACTGGATTCCAATCAGAACCTTCTCAAAGGCCTTCTGACACAGACAGGAAGTAACTCAGAGAGCACCAAGAAAACAGTCCAGTACATCAAGGAGTTGAAGAGGGATGATCCCTCCCCAGAGAGGTGCATCAATCTGTTCCACTGTCTGACTGAATTGAATGATGATTCACTTCTGAAGAAGGTCCAGAAGTACCTGAGCTCAGCAAGTCATGAAAGGATCTCAGCTGCACACTGCTCTGCCCTGGCCTATATGCTCCTGATGTCAGAGGAGGTGCTGGATGAGTTTGCCCCCAGGAAATACAACACCTCAGACGAGGGGCGCAGGAGACTGGTTCCAGCTGTGAGGTGCTGCAGAAAGGCTCTGTGAGTATTAACATGAGTATCTCCTTTCAAACATACCATGGTTACCGCAAAAACATGTATGTTAGAATATAATGCTATATATTTAGGTATACCATGTTGCCATATAATTAAAATATCTTTCAATCGTCTTTTCAATGCTCAAACCATTAAAGAATCACAAAATTTAAAAGAAACATCAAATAACATTCATAGAGATAATATTAAAACTGCCTGTACTGGCAAGACAGTGAAAAGTAGTTCAGAAATGTGGCCTGTTTCATGCTGAATTCTGTGTGTGCAGAAAGCCATGGCAGTATTAACATGAGTGTCACGATTCTATTCTTTCATGGCCATGCTGAAAATATGTTAAATATGGTACATTATAATTAGACATACCGTTATACCATACCATTTACCGTCTCTTTCAGTTGTTCTTTCAATGCCGAAACTAAATGTCTGATATGGCCAAACTTAGACTTATTTTAGACCCTCTAATTTTAATAGAACACAAAATAAGAGGCATGAAACTATTGCACGTTCATTTGGGTCTAGTCAGTCTAAAGGTGTTTTAATATTGGCATCTGGATATTGATGTTCTCTAGACAGGAAATGATGAAGAAGGTTGTTTTGTTTTTTTGTCAGTTATGTTGTTGATAAAACTAAATTTAGCTTTTCCTGAATGCATGTCCCAAATATAGTGAGCATGATTGAGAGGGACTTCAGCATTGTGGTTAATGCAACGTTGGCCAAATCTGCTGCTTCATGATCTGTTCCCAACCAGCTCTGAGGCATTGATGCACTTCATGGAGGATATTGTTGTAGAGAGAGAGTGGGGCATGAGGCACCCCAACACTAGCAATTTTACCCAACATAATCTTGTATAGATTATTTTCTAATGCACACCAGTCCATTCTCTCAATGGAGATTCTACCAGTCTTGATCTTTTACCATGCTCCCATATTTTGTACTTTGTTATCAATTTAAAGGTCTTTGTTCTGACAGGTGGAGGTTCAACACATATCTTCTTCAAAATGAATATTTTCTGAAAGAACTGTGTTCTGGCCTGATTGATTTTATGCAGTTCCATTCCACTTATATTGATAATCGTCAGATTCTGTGAGAGGTGACAAAATGATTGATACCTGATCTAAAACATTTTGTACTGCATCGTTTGATACACATAGTAGATAATGCTAGTGCTTAGCCTTAGCCTTGTGCAGTGCTCACTTTAGATGCGGTGAAGGCCTTTGACCGCCTTGACTGGAATTTTATTTGGTCAGTAGTCAAACAATACACTTTTGTGAGGATGTTGGTATTGTGAACATCTCAGGGATTGGATTCTAACCCCTCTTTATATTTTTAAATCAGGATTTGTAGTTGTTCAAATGAAGTAATCATGAAACCTGTTTTTTGGGGCCTACTAGCGGTTCGTGACTTCAGGCAAGATACCACAATACATAAGCATTGATTTCTCTTTCAAAGATATCTCACCAGTTGTCAGAACACTGATACAACTTTTGTCACTAACAATGATTTTGGGGTCAATGTTAAATGTACAATTGTGGGACTTGGTGTGCAGAGCTAGGGAGAAAGCCATGAATTCAGTTTGCTGTCTTCATTGTTGTGTATAACATGTTTAAGTGTAGCATAGTTTGTTTTCCTAGCTGCCAATGTTCAGCATCATAGCCTGCAAGGGGCAGCTGCTTTTTTGAATCCTCTTGTGTTTTTTCAATTCATGCGTTTAAGAGCATACTGTCTGCAAAGATGTAAACCAGAAATTAAGTTCCAGCTAGCGAGTCAATCCTTTGCCCTCTGGTGCCAAGTATCTTTTCAATGCCAGTGTGATCTCTGTGAATAGAAGAGACAGTTTCACACTAACACTTACAGTAGAATGTTTTTAAATATTGTGAGACATTTTTTTTTCATTTCAGGCTTGGTAACTGTAACCTTACAGAAAAGTCCTATGAAATTGTGACCTCAGCTCTTCAGTCAACCACCTCACCCCTGAGAGAGCTGGACCTCAGCAGGAATAAGCTGGGAGTATCAGGAGGGAAGTTGCTGAGTGTTGCACTGAGGAGTCCAAACTGTAAACTGCAGACTCTGGATCTGAGCTTCTGTCAGATGGGAAGTTCAGGAGTGGAGCTGCTCTGTACTGCACTGAGCAAAGTATCTACTCTGAGGTGAGAATATTCTCAACAATTATGGTTTACATCCTCTCATTTTTGTTTGGACAGGATTATAAACAACATCAACAGCATATTTCTTCTTTGCTGACGTGCTTGACATTGGCATTCTCTCAGTGTGTCAGCTCTTTTTAAAATCTATGGATTCTTATGGCATAGTAAACTGCAAATTACAATGTAAAACTGTATATTTTTGCAAAGTGTATAACCGTCATATTTCAACCATAAACAGCAATGGACCTCCCCACTAGGAGACTGAACAGGGTTTAGATGGTCATGAGAGCTGAATTTGAAAGGAATAATTTCCTGGCCTGGAAAAGCATGTGGAGGACAATGTAAAAACACTCAATCTTAAGTAGAGTTTACTGTAATGTGTGAGAAAGTGTGAAGTGTTGATGCAGGCTATCAGATGCAAGTAATGGTGTCAGGGCTCGGGCGAGGAAGGCAGTCCGTGGGGAGGGGGGATGATCAGGATCAGGAACAGGAGCAGGCAGGGTCAAGGACCAGGCAGGCAGGCAAACCGGGCAAGGCAGCAGGCAGGAACCAGGTCGGGGCACACGGGCGAGGTCGAAATACAGGAAATGAACAGGCAGAAACAACTGGCGGGAACGAGACAGGCGAGGAACACACTGTAACAAACTAGCAACAGGACAGAGAAACGCAGGGAAGATATAGGGCGGGGCTGACGAGGGGATGGGAAACAGGTGTGCAGGCAGACAGGCAGGCGGAGAGAGGGCAGGGAGCGGGGCAGAGCTAGAACACAAGGAAAAACAAAAGCACATGGACCGTGATGACAGATGAACACAACAGCTAGGGGGCGGGAGCATTGACAAATGGAACAAGCTAACAAGCTAAGTATGGATTTAGTCCTGCTGATGTGGTTGATGCTGGCCTTCTCTCAGTCTGTCGGCTTTTTTAACAAAAGATTCATACAAAATGATTATTTAAAAAAAGGAAAATACATGGATTCTCATAGAATAGCTTAGTAAAACTAAAATTAAAATGTAAAACTGTAATTTTTTGTGTAGTGTACAACCATCATATTTCTATCATTTACAGCAATGGACCTCCACACTAGGAGACTTAACAGGGTTTATATTGTCATGAGAGTTGAATTTGAAAGGAATAATTTCCTGGCCTGGAAAAGCATGTGGAGGACAATGTAAAAACACTCTTAACTAGAGTTTACTGTAATGTGTGAGAATGTTTGAAGTGTTGATGCGGGCTGTCACACACAAGTAAAGAAATAAGCTATCAAAGATTTAATTCAGTTCTTTCCCTCTGAATGTTATGGTGATTATAATAAGATTTCATTTTGTTGAAGAGATACAGACTTTCAGCTAACAATATTAAACCCTTGTCCAGAGAATCTTTGATTTTGTGGTCGCAGTAAGAATGATAACATCTTCAACTACAAAGTAAAAATCAAAATGAAGTGGATTATAACTGTAAATCTTAAATGCAGTCTGCCTTGGAATATAAAGAGCGCAAGAATTCAGTGTCTTGTAGAATATCACTAAAGTAATACAGGTACATGAACTAATCTAGTAGACTAATATACGTAGATCAGGCAGTTTGTACAGTTTTATTTTATGATATTCTTTGCAAATAACTCTTTTCATAGCACCTCATGCTAACACTTTGTGTTCAGCAGATAATACCATTGATGGTGATTATCATTTCATACGTGTTATGATCATATTGTTTTTATTGGTGCATGAACAGTTTCCTGCAATGCAATATGACACTGTGTGGGAGGGTGAAACTTTGTATGTAATTTTAAACTGAAGGCTGTCCCCAGTCATGGTTGGCTGTGCCAGGTGTCTCTTTGGAAGAACAGAACAGTAACACGTATGAAGCTCAAAGAACTGAACTGGGTCCAGACTTTAAGGATTGATTACTGCTCAAACTATTACTCTCACAGTGCGGTTTGATGAGTATGAATGTTCCCCTTTATACTGAATAACTGTCTCAGTGAAGTCTCAATGCTGGAAGTGTGTGTTCAGTGTCTTTATTAGAGCCTCTTTCTCATTCAGAGAACTTGAACTTTTCTAAGATGAGCCTCTTTTCCCTTTGTAGAATGGATCAGTGTCGTTTCAATGACGAGTCCTGTGATCTCGTGGCCTCAGCTCTCCACCAGTCAGCCAACTCCCAGCTGAGAGAGCTGGACTTCAGCAACAATAAGCTGGGAGAATCAGCAGTGAAACTGCTCTGTGCTGGACTGAGGAGTCCACTGTGTGATATACAGGCTTTGAGGTAAGCACTAATGCTTATGATCTTTATCAGGTTATCAGTTTATGCAGGAATAAAGAAATAGTACATGAGACGGTGTGTGTTATCATTGCTACTGTCAGCATTGTGGTGACAACATCAGCATCTTCACACTCATGAAGGAACATGAGTATCTGCATTACAAAATCTGCAGCTGCTAGCAATGGCACAGAGACACAGCTGTGTTGAGTGAAACACAGCAGCCATTTTGTTGCAGAAACTCCAGCAATTTATTCAGCCAGTCAGTCTGGGGATCATTAGATATCCAGACTGAGAGTGAGAATCACTCCTGCTATTTACAAGGGGTATGGTGGGACATTTAACCTTCCATAGTGAGTCAGGACCCGCGATTGACATCTCATCTGGAAGAAGGTGTCCCCTACAGCAGTGATCCTCAACCCTGGTCCTGGAGTAACTCAGTGTGTGATTGATATCAATTTGTAGCCAATCCAATAGTCACTGTAGTCAGGTATGGTCTGTGTCTGGTTTCCTTTACATTAGCTGTCCTCCACCAGCACATTTCCGTATCTGCTCTGGAGATGCTGGTTAGTGTATATTGGGTGTCACTAATCTGTGGCTCTAGGGCCTCATGTGGCTCTACTGAACTTCCTGTCTGAAGATGAGAACAGCTTTGGCCCAGACAGCTCATATGCACCAGCACAGAGCCATGTCTGTCACTCAGTGCAACTTACAGAAGCATTAAAAATGCATGCATTTGGAATAGTCCACTGCTAGTGGACATATAACAAGATGTTACCTATTTGCACAATAGCTTTAAATCTCCTCATATATTCTTAGCATAATATATGCAACAACTACAATGGAAAATCTACAATTGTTTTACTGTTTTGTCAAATGACTTGGTTCCAAACAAATAATCCTTTGTTAAATTGAATTACTGAATTGAAATCTTATTTTCTCTTCTATAGACTCAGTGGGTGTAATCTAAATGAGAAGTCCTGTGAAAGTGTGATCTCAGCTCTACAGTCAGTCACCTCCTCCCTGAGAGAGCTGGACCTGAGGAATAATAACCTGGGAGATTCAGGAGTGGAGCAGCTCTGTGCTTTACTGATGAGTCCAAACTGTAAAATACAGACTTTGAGGTGAGCGATGCTGTTTGATAATATCAATTTCTAAACATTTTATTGGAGTCATGAGTGAATGTTTCTGTGTGCTTTGTTGCTAGTAAAAGCCTGTGAAAATATACATGGGATTTACTATTGATAGATCGTTGTCTCTTGATGGTAAAAAAAAAAAAAAAAAAAAACATAAGCATAACTAAGGGATGGGAGGCAGAGGGCCAGCACAGCCATGAGGGCAGACCTGAGGCTGTCACCACCAGATCACAGCAGGAACTGCAATGCAGAGAGTTACTGTGCCATGATATAGAGACAGCGCTGACAGCTCAGTCTACCAGAGACTCTGTCAGTCCTTCAACCCCCATCCCTCAACTAAAGGGATTCCTGAAAAACCATCACACTATTCTCTCTGTGCAGTTGGAAGAGTATTAATGTTCTCCTTTGTACTGAGTATATTCAGAGTCTCAGTGCAGGAAGTGTGTGTTCAATGTCTTGATTGGGACCTTTTCTCATTCAGAGAAAAGTGTCTTGTTGTAAGAGCCTCTTCACCCTTGTAGAACTGATCATTGTCGTTTCAGTGACCAGTCCTGTGATCTCGTGGCCTCAGCTCTCCACCAGTCAGCCAACTCCCAGCTGAGAGAGCTGGACTTCAGCAACAATAAGCTGGCAGAATCAGCGGTGAAGCTGCTCTGTGCTGGACTAAGAAGTCCAGCGTGTGATGTACATAGTTTGAGGTAATGAAGAATCTACATTAGTGAGTCTTCTTGTGAATACAGTATGTTAAATATGTACAATGCTGTACAGCTCAAGAGTAAATCCATAATGAGTAAGAGTATTGAAACCATCATTGTCTCTTGATGGTAAAAAAACAACATATTGATGTGTTGATCAGTTTTGATTCAAAGAAAAGCAAGTGAATCAGTCTCAGGTCTGCATATAAAGAAAAACACACACTTTGAGGCTGATGTGCAATAATCATAGTGCTATGAGCTGAGAAACTTTCAGTCAGCTGACCTGCAGGTTACGTTCTGCAAATGAAACACATGCACAGGTGTTTGTCTGCTGCATGTTTTTAGCCTGTGCAAATACACAGTCAGAGGTAGAGGACTGAGTGCAGTGAGTGAGCTGCAGTTTATGGCAGAATCAGTCATTACTTTGAGCTGCAGTGGTGTTCAAAAGAAAGAGAGAGAGAGAGCATTCACAGCATATTACACACTCCAGGAAGGAATATGCAAGATTTTAATATTTCCCCTTGGTTTGTGCATTGTTAATTGTATACATGTTATGATGTGATTTGAAACTGCAGTGGAATTAGTTAACCAACAGGTTACTTCAAATACAACTATAGCAGAATAGGTAGCAGCTATGTTCATTACTAAAACATCAGCATCTACACTATCAAAACAACAGCATGTTCACTACAAAAATATCAACACACAATAAAAACATCAATATCTACACTACAGAAACATCAGCACTAAAAGAGCGCGAGTCCCCAAATCTTTAGCAGGTAGGAATAATATCAAAATAATACATGGAAGGGTATGCGTTATTGTGATTATTGGCACGTCTGTGTTACCGCTGGCACTGTAAGCATCGGTGTGACATCAGCATCTACACTATCATAAAAATAAAGTCTGTATCTGCATTACCAAAACACTAGCTGCTAGATTTGGTTATACGTTATTTATTAGGAAATTATAGATAACTCATTGACATTAAAAAATTCTACTTGCATGTGCAGTTCTTATACTGATAGCTTCTATAACATTAATCTGGAAATCCTAGTGCAATCCTATGCAATGCTTCAAATCAACAAAGGCAGGAAATACTGTTGTTAAATACATTACAGGCTTCCATAAACTGTGTGAAACTGCTTTCATTCAGCTGGTTTGTGAGGTTTCGCATTAGTCAGCCAACTCCCAGCTGAGAGAGCTGGACTTCAGCAGCAATAAGCTGGGAGAATCAGCAGTGAAGCTGCTCTGTGCTGGATTGAGGAGTCCAGCATGTGATATACAGGCTTTAAGATCAGCACTAATGATTATCACCTTCATCAGTGTATCATGTTGTATATGTTTTGAACATGTACCAGTCATACATGTATTTTTAAGCTTCTGTATTTATGCTGTTCCCCTTTTGCACCAAATTTGGAATCACCAGTTGTACATTAGGCTTGTCTCATTGCAACATTCTACATTCTGCCATCTGCAACTGTGCAAGGTGGGTTGAATGCGCTAGCATGATTTTTACACAACGCATTTTTGCACTACTTTGAAGCGGGAAGTAATTGCAGAATAGGTGCTCCTCCGACAAGCAACTTGTCAGCACCTGAGGAGTAATAGTACTTTACGCCATGAGCACCGATGTCATATGGAAAACAATCCCCTCTTTCCGTCTTAAGCCAAGTGGGATATATTAAAATAGGGTCGAGCCACATTATGATAAATCATATAGTTGTAGCCCAATCGTACACACGGAAGTTTGGAAAAGCTAGACCACCATCCCGTTTAGATTTACATAGGTGATTTTTATTAATTCTATGGCTTTTGTAATTCATATTAATGACTGATGCGATTCAAATAACATATTAACAGGTTTTTGAACTGTTCCTCAATGAAAAAAATTAAATGATACTATCATAAATCAAGAATTTGTAAATTGAATGACAGTGTGATTCCAATTGATGTGATAGCATTGCTACCATAACCAAATTATTTTTACTGGTGTGAGAGTTTAACAAAGACATGATATACCTATATCTACAATATGTACTGTAGATGTCTGTTGCTCCACTTAATGCACTATGCATTATGGCTGAGTCACAGAGCGGCATCATTCACATCACAACCCAAAATACTCACTTCCTCTGCACTGCAGAAACACACATCACAATATACTCACTTCCTCTGCACTGCAGAAACACACATCACAATATACTCACTTCCTCTGCACTGCAGAAACACACATCACAATATACTCACTTCCTCTACACTGCAGAAACACACATCACAATATACTCTCCCTCTGCACTGCAGAAACACACAACACAATATACTCACTTCCTCTACACTGCAGAAACACACATCACAATATACTCACTTCCTCTACACTGCGGAAACACACATCACAATATACTCACTTCCTCTGCACTGCAGAAACACACATCACAATATACTCACTTCCTCTGCACTGCAGAAACACACATCACAATATACTCACTTCCTCTGCACTGCAGAAACACATATCACAATATACTCACTTCCTCTGCACTGCAGAAACGCACATCAGCAGGACATCAAAGGGAATTTACAGTTTGTACATTTATCCTGCACCTCATTTACAGTGACATACATTTTTTCTTGGATGCATCTCTCACTATGAGCCATCTTCATTTCTTCAGCTGTTCCTTTTGTTACAGAGAACAACATGATTAGATTCCAAGGTCTACTGAAATATTTCATATTTTTATGTTGTGATAAGCTGTAATGGGCTGTTTGAAAACCCATCAGTTAAAATCACATCATCAATTTTTAAGAATCAGTTTCCGCTCATTTATCACTTGTAATTCAAGACTCAATGGAGTGCATTCAGTAAGGCAGCACAGTGCTCTTCATTGTCTACAGCTTGTTCAATATCAGTGACTACTACAGAAGCTGTAGTTATACAGCTGTCACCAGACCTAAATGCTTACTGTGCTTCACTGTATTATCATGTAAGGAGTGTTTTATCTGAGCTTTCACCTCAGCACTATGTTCAGCTGTGCAGTAAAGCTTAGAGACAGGTTTGGTAATTAAATTTTCAGCCAGCTTTAAAAGGCAAGTGTCCAAGGTATTAGCACCAGCAGGCTTTCTGGGTTCAGTGTCTTTCAAGGCCTTACAAATTTTGATTCTGAAAATTATTTTTTTTTTCATTAATTTGATTACTGTAAAACATTCAGCACAACTATTTACATGAATACATATTGCAAATTATCCTTATGATTTCTTGGATGATCCGTACAAATTTCAACCCAATCCAGTAAAAAATATTGGTGAGGCTTATAATACACATACAAAGAGTCGCAAAAATGATGAAATTTAGCTCAGAGGGCCAAACTTCAAAAATTCATAACTAAAAAAGTATTTGGAGTAGAGCTATAGGATTTTGCGAGGTCCCATGAATTTAGTAGAAGTTTTTACATTTTTTGAGAAAATCCATGACATGAACTGGGAAGAGTTCTGAATTCTGGGTGAGTTGGCATGGAATGACTCATTTACAATTTCTACATGTATTCCATTTATATAGCTGGATATTTACTGAGGCAGTTCTGGGTTAGAGACCTTGCCCAAGGGTATAGTAGCAGGGAATCAAACCAGCAAACTTTTGGTTACAAGCCCTGCTCTTTTACCACAATGGTACACTGCTACCTGATCTTGCTGAGGGGAATACCAGCCAAAGTCCTAAAGGTAGGTGGACCAGACCTCCTCAGACATATCCATGACCTTCTATGCAAAATATGGGACAAGGAGGAAATCACTGCACAACTCAGGGATGTCCTAATTGTCGCAATTTTCAAGAAAGGGGACAAAGCAGACTGTGGAAATTACCGCAGCATTTCCCTGCTCTCCACGACAGGGAAAGTACTGGCTAGGGTCTTGGCCAACAGACTCCTGCCCCTGTTCGAAAAAACACTACCAGAATCCCAAAATGGTTTTCGTCCCAACAGGAGCACCATGGACATGATTTTCACAGCTCACCAGCTCCAAGAAAAATCCCAGGAACAAAATGAACCACTGTGCATGGCCTTTATAGACCTCACCAAAGTGTTTGATTCTGTAAATCGCCAGGCCCTTTGCCTAGTTCTGGCGAAATTGGTTCCCCTGAAAAATATATCAGAGTACTAAGACTACTACATGACAATATGTCTGCCAGAGTACTCATCAGGTGTCGATTTATGGCACAATTTTTACTGTCATAAAAATGCCAATTGCAGAGATTTTTACGGTCCTTTAGTTCAATTCTGACCTAGTGAAGGTCATTTATTATTATTATTACTATGTGGTCACATAAACAACTTTCATGAGGTTTGGAGTGTCACATACTGTCTGCCTTTAATGGAATCGGGTGCTGATGATAACCAGTCCCAATTTAAATGCCCCATGAGAACAAATTCTGAATCATTAAACTTAACTGGTTGACCGGGGGATGATGTAATAGTCTCTGTTGAAGCAAGCAGTTTTGTAGAAACCTATGGCTGTAACAGGAGTTATTACTAATATTCATTGTTATTTATTCTTTCAGAGTGCTTTGTTTTTTAATTGATTTAGTAACTGTTGTGCTGTACTTTGTGTCCACATTGATTGAAACTCCAGTCTATATGTGTATCCAAGTTTGCGTTATCCAGTAATTACCGGTTTTTGCCTAGTAAAATTTATAAAGAACCGATAAAAACTTGCCGGTCAAAATGTCCGGTAATAATGCTCATACAAAACATCGCTATACGAAGGCGATCCTTAAACAGGACATTTGTGTTTTGACAGCGAAACAGCCGAGCCCCGACTGGGCTACACTGGCTAAAATTGGCTGTGTTCTGCCCGTGTCAAGCATGCCGGCAGAGAGGGGCTTCTCTCTGCAGAATCAAATTAAGACGGCGCTGCAAAGTCGTCTGGAGGAGGAGAGAGTGACGCGGCTTATGCGCATTGCAAGCTGCAAACAGTGCAAAGACACAATGAGGTTTTGCTCAATAGCTACTGTTCTTTTTGCTTAATCGTTACTGTTCATTAAATAGTCAAACTGATTTGAGGTCGTTGTCATTCTTACGTCAACCTAGGTGTACATTATCTTTGAGTTTGTAACATACACTGTTAGGGAAGCGTGACTGGTAAGTTTCAGATTTGTCCAGTAAAATAGATTCTTTCCGGACACCGGACTGGCAAAAAAAAAAAAAAATCCTAGCAGAAACCGTGATGTGTAAATATCTATATCAAATACACACACACACACACACACACACACACACATACTTAAAGTGCTCAAGCAAAGACATTTGAAAGTTTTCTATGGTGGTGATCTCATCATCACATCATCATTATTGTCATTTAGCAGACACTGTTATCCACAGCGAATTTCGTATGTCGCAGTTTTTACATGTATTCCGTTTATACAGCTGAACATTTATTGAGGCAATTCTGAGTTAAGTACCTTGCCCAAGGGTATAGCAGCAGGGTCCAAAAGGGATCAAACTGGCAAACTTTTGGTTACAAGCCCTGCTCTTTTATCATTATGCTACACTGCCATCTGATCTTGCTGACGGAAATGCTGGGTTGTGGGGATGGAAGCAGCAGCAGCAGGTGGCTGGGTTATCAGGAACCTCAGGAGTAGCAGAGAGTCTCACAGCAGCAGCACTGCAGGCAGACGCTGTAGCAGTGATGGAGGATTTAGTCCTGGGAGGAGGACCAACACTTCCACAGGCACAACACCACAATCAGTGCTGGGATGGTCACTGCTGTAAAAGACATTAAAAAAATTGTATCAATAGCAGAATAAAATGCTGTTAATGTACTTTGATAAAAAAGTTAACTCTGTAAAAGCTTTTTAGAGTCTTCCCATGCAGATGTACAGGATCAGGTAGTTACTTTGCTCTCAGACACAGTTTTAAGTAGAAATGCTTTTGTTGTAGTGAATATTTGATCATTAATGCTTTTTATGCTTTTTGCCTTTTCAGACTCAGTAACTGTAACCTTACAGAGAAGTCCTTTGAAATTGTGGCCTCAGCTCTCCAGTCAGCCACCTCACCCCTGAGAGAGCTGGACCTCAGCAAGAATAAGCTGGGAGAATCAGGAGTGAAGCTGCTGAGTGCTGCACTGATGAGTCCAAACTGTGAACTACAGACTCTGGATCTCAGCTACTGTAACCTGGGAGAATCAGGAGTGAAGCTGCTGAGTGCTGCACTGATGAGTCCAAACTGTAAACTGCAGACTCTGAGGTGAGTGATGCTGTTTGATAATCCTGATTATCAGCATTTTTCATCGAATTCATACATTAAGTAATGCTCGAAAGATTCCAAGATAAAATATTCCAAAATAATAAATATGGATCCTTATTAAACAGTTTTGACTTTAAGAATGAAAACGTCTGGTCTAGAGATGAAACGGTATGAAAATTTAATATCACGATTATAGTGACCAAAAGTATCACGGTTATCAGTATTATCGTGGTATTGTTAAAATGTGCTGAAAATGTTAAGAAAGTACTGATATACAAACTGAAATCATTTCACCAAGTTTTATATTGAAAACCACAAATGAAATTAGCAGCACTATGCACTTTTTGTTTGCATAAACATTAAAATAATGACATAGCCAATACCTTCAGTAAACATATGAACACCATATCAAATGAGCATTTGAGTATATGCAATGACCCCGTGCAAAATTTACATAAATACAAATGAGTCTTAAGAAGACATTGAAAGTAATTGCAGTGAGCCCAACAATTGACATAAATACAGAGGAGTATAGTGTTTCTCCACTTTTATGACCAATTCGACGACTGTAGGATTTTAAATGAGCAAACTATGTTGGTTGGGTGACAAAACTACGTAACGTGTTACTGTGTGCAATGGGCGAATAGAGTCTGCAGACACAACGCATAGGCCTACAGCAGCAGAACAGAGCAGAAAAAATATTATTATTATTAGGCCTATTACTGTTATTGTTGCTAAATACCCACATCAGAAGAAGGTGGGCGGCAGTGTAGCATAGTGGTTAAGGAGCAGGACTCATAACCGATGGGTTGCCGGTTCAATCCCCACTGGGACACTGCGGCTGTATCCTTGGGCAAGGTACTTAACCCACAGTTGCCTCAGTAAATATCCAGCTGTATAAATGGATAACATTGTAAAGAACTGTAACCTATGTAAGTCGCTGTGGATAAAAGCGTCTGCTAAATGAATAAATGTAAATGTAAGGTGATAGGCTAGCCTGCAGCTGTTCTGTCCGTTAAAATGAATTACCGCACAATAATCATTAATAGATGTTACTTTCTCAGGCTACAAAAACACTCTAAAATGAAGTGCAGATATGTGTTTTTAAATGCAAAAGTTAAGTTACCTGCTCCAACATTCCCATGCATGGCTCCAGTTGCATAAACGAGCTTGTATGGAAGACGTGAATTTCCGAGTGAGGACGATAAGGACGCATTATTCATCGCAAATCAAGTGCAAAGGGAAGAGTTGAGTCTGATTGTGCATGTTGTTTCCCAAAAGTCTTGGTATAGTATAGGCTAATTTGTAGGTCATTTCAGAATATCATGATAATGCTGAGTGCATCTAGGAGACTGTTGCTAATTTTGGTTGATGCTTTAACGTGAGTTTTTCAAAGCGCGGTAATTAATCAACCACGATTTTAATGATAATTAAAATTCAAAACGGTAGTACTCACCAAGTTAACTTACCTTGTATTCGCTATAAAGTAGTGTCTGGTGGTTGAGAAGATGACTCAAAAGATTTAAAGTGTTGCTCCCTTTCGCAGCGATTTTCTTTCTGCATGTTCTGCAGACAGGGTGACCATCTTCAGTCAATCCCTCAGCACTCTTATAAAAAACAAAATATGACCACACTTCAGATTTAGTTGTCTTAGAAGGCTGAAGAATCTCCGGAGCGCTGTCACTGCCTTCCGCCATGTTTTCTTTGACACAAAAAAAACCCACGTTGCATGCTGCGCCTGAGTCTGGGAGACTTGCTAACTTTGGTTGATGCTGTACAGTATTTAACGTGAGTTTTTCAAAGCGCGGTAATCAACCGCGGTTTTAATGATAATTAAAATTTGAAACTGTAATACTAACCGTTGGGAATTTTACCGCGGTTTACCGTGAAACTGGTACCCATTTCATCCCTAGTAGGGCCTTCTGAAGACTCCAAAAAAGGGTCTTTGAAAACCGTGACCTTCAGGCTAGGAATAAAATTCTGGTCTAGAGAGTGGTAGTACTACCCTGCCTACTGTATGGGTCAGGAACATGGACCACACACAGCAGGCACCTGAAGGCTCTTGAGGCATACCAACAGAGGTGCCTCAGAAAAATCCTGAAGATCAGCTGGGAGGATAAACACACTAACCCCAGCGTCCTGGAGGAGGCCAGCGTGCTGTAGGGACAATGCCTACGATTAGATGGGGGTACCACTTACGTGTAAGGAATATCCTTACATGAGGTACCAATTATGTTGGTGATAACTGAATTAAACACATGGAGGTGACGTACAGAATATGGCGTCTACCATAGTGGTTAAAATAGAAGATCAGTCTCAATTTCGTTTTGTGTATCAGTCTCATAAAGTACACTAAACTATTAATTTGGTACTTCAATTAATGATTAAATTAATAATCATAATCGAAATTACCACATCAATAGTTAATCAAATCACAATATTATCTATCTTACTAAACAAATAACACTGATGATTCAACTAAGAGGTGAAGATATTTCGAATTCTGATCAGCAGAGGTTGGCAATATTCATTCCACGTGTAACAACAGACAACCTTGGAAAAATAATGCATTTATTGAGATATAACATCAAGGTAGTAATGCACCAATCAGTACATTTATGTATAATAAATGTAGCCTGTGTGTATGTATTTACATTTGTATGTAGGTATGAGTGAATGTCTTGCGGCAGTGTGTGTGAGCGTGTCATAGGGTTTGTGTTCCTTTGTTCTGAGTCGTGCATGTGTTGCACGTGCACGTATGTGCCTGTGCTCACTGAACACACGTGTTCAGAGGAACGTGTGTGTGGCGGCGAGTTTGAGTTGCCTGTGTGTATGTGTATAGCGAACATAACGTCTGTCTGGTACGGGATATGTTCAGACAATTCATAACCGTGGGGTTATCAATTACCCCCTGTGTAGATTAAAAAGAGGTACCGGGGGTTAGCAAGAGGATACACATACAAAGACCCTGTGTCACTGTGTGGTATTTTAACTAATGCTGTATGGTGAATAGTGATCAGCTAGGATCAGTGAAACATAGCTAGCTACATTCCTGGTAATGATCTGAATCACACACAGGTACAAACATTCATAAATGTAGCTAACAGTCAGTTGTTTAGCTGTGCAATGTCCTATGCCCAGAGTTAATAGCCTAGTGTAGCTCCTGAAATGAGGTCCAAATCTTTCGGTGCCATGGGTGGTTTCGCTTGTGGTTCCGTCGTCAGGGAGCCAGGGCTGGTCTGGTTCGGTCAGTTCAGTCTGGGTTGGTTCAGGCACTGATGAGGGTTTCTTCTGGGAGACACGTTGAGGTGGATCCGGTCACACCGTTGTCTCTGGCTGGTAACAAGTTCGCGCTGCTCTGATTGCTGGTGCTGAAACTCGGCTCTTGTCTTACTGATCTCTGCTAGCAAGTCGTTGCTAGCTTGGAGAATCAAAGGCAGGACAGGGCCTTAGGCTCGGCTGTCCATGTCCCGTCCGCGTGGTGCGGCCTTCAGGGAATGAGAAGGATACGTTGGTCTTCTTCAGATGTATGGAACAAGAGGGATACGTCCGTCTTCTTCGGACGTATGGAGCAAGAGGCAAGAGAGAAAGAGACAGATTCGTCCGTCTTCTTCGGACGTGTGGAGAAAGAGCAAGAGAGAGAGCAAAGGAATGCACCGTTTTCACAGTTTTTACTAGCATCACTGCAGAGGGGCATTTCCTGTTTACTCTAGCTGTCCTTGGTTGGGTGAGAGGTTGTGAAACTGCAACATCACTTCCTGTGAGATTGCGTTTGACATTAAAAGCGATTTATTACTGTCTGTAAAAGTTGAACAAATAAAATGAACGAATCTATCTGTGGATGGCACTGTATGTACAGTGCCCACTATCACTTCCACCATCGCACATCCACTCAGATGGACTGGCCATGTTCTCCGTATGCCTGACTCTCACCTTCCAAAACAAGTGTTGTACTCCCAGCTTCAGACAGGACATTGTGCCCCAGGAGGTCAAAAGAAGAGATACAAAGGATAATATGAAGGCAAACATAAAAAAGTTCCAGATCGACCTGGGAGCAAACAGCAAACAACAGGGAGGCCTGGAGAAGGCTTGTCCGTAAGCGTGCTGCGCTGTACGACGCGCTGCCGAAAACATGCGCAGACTCATAAAGGAGAGAGCTAATAAAAAGGCCCAAACCATATCCTCAAACTCCTCCTCCCAACCCTGCCCACACAGCCCCAAAAAATGCGGTTCCAGGATCAGCCTCTCCGCCCACCTGAAGACACATAAGGACTCAGAAGGAGGAGAGTCTTACTCAACTTCGAGTGACTGCTGTTGATGAGTAGTAACTGTGACCATGTGTGCCTGGTTTCCTTTGCATTAGCGCTCCTCCTTAGCACATTTCTGTATCTGCTCTGGAGATGCTGGTTAGTGTATATTAGGGGTCACCAATCTGTGGCTCTAGGGCCTCATGTGGCTCTTCTGAACTTCCTGTTTGAAGATGGGAGCAGCTTTGGCCCACATAACTTATAAACACCAGCACAGAACAATGTCTGTCACTCAATGAATGAATGCATGCACTTATAATAGACCACTGCTAGAGGAAATATAACAAGCTAATACCTATTTGCACAATGGGTTTAAATCTTATCAATTATCCTTATTACAAAAAATGTAGCAGTTATTGTCATATTAACTGTTTTTCTGTTGTGTAAGGACGTGAACCCAATCACATTTTCCATTTTAAGATGTCTATTTTCTCTTCTCTACAGACTCAGTGATTGTAACCTTAATGAGAAGTGCTGTGAAAGTGTGATCTCAGCTCTACAGTCAGTCATCTCATCCCTGAGAGAGCTGGACCTCAGCTACAGTAAGCTGGGAGATTCAGGAGTGGAGCAGCTCTGTGCTTTACTGATGAGTCCAAACTGTGAACTACAGATACTGAGGTGAGTGATGCCTAATATTCCTGTGTCATCAAGATATTGCTGAAGTCATGCAGTAAATGCTGCCAGAAACCTCCCTTAACGATATGAAAGAAAGATCATTCTTATACATTTTTTACCATTTTAATAATTAAAATTACTGAAGGCAATACTGAGTGACAGAGAAAGAAATGTGTATATATTGAGGCTGAATAACCCCTGACTGCAGAAGAGTAAAGATGTAGAGGATATACCAGGGGCTAAATTTAAAGGTTACTGTGTGCTTTGTTGGCAGTAAAGTCCTGTGAAAACGTGCATGGGATTTACTAACCAGTCGTAATGGGTGAAATTCAGTATTAATAACTGTCCTTCAGGGGTAATAGCATTGTATGCTTTTACCATTGGTATATGTGCAGTTATTCATATGCAGTTACTCATATGCACGTTTAAATGTGAGAATTTAAAAACAGGCAAGGGATTTAACAAGTAATAACTCTGCTTAATTTTTAAATATTCACATACATTTGCACAGTGGAGCTTCCATTTTGTTCCAGTTGATACAAACATAAACTATAAACACATAAATAGTTTCAAATTATACTGTAGATTACAGATATGGGAATACTATGCCACCAAAAGACATAGTTATGTAGTTATGAATGAAACATGTCTGGCTCTGACAAATGAACAGCGTGTTGGCCTACCTTTGGCCTTAGTGATTTCTTCACTGTGTTGTGGCAGACTGTCCATGATTTTCTGCTAAAGCATTGGTGATGTTGTGCTCCGCTCCTCCTTTAAAGCATTAGTAAGCCCCACCACTGAAGAGGGTTGTCTTGGCCTTGCCATAATTCTGCGTTTCAGTTCATCACAAAGATATTTTATTGGGTTGAGGTCAGTGCTCTGTGCTTTTGGATAGAATAGCACATAGATATAGTGTTATACTCACACAGACATAGACTGACTCCTTCATCGTTAATAAACTGTGAAATCTTGGAGAGAAAAACTGGGACAAGCATAACATCTGTAAAAAGCAAAAGTTCAAAACTGCCTGCATCCGCCTTTGCGCTGTGTCTGTTATATACTTTGTATCTCTATCAATAACTGTGTCTCACATGGAAGAAATTAACCCCTGTGCCTCTTAGTATGTGTATTAACTTTAATGATTCATTCCTCCCAACTGCTAAACCATTTTCAAGATCTGATTCATGAAGGCAGATCATGACCAGTTTTTACATTATTCATTAGTAGGTTATAGATAACTCATTGACTTTAGAAATTGTACTTGCATGTGCAGCACTGATAGCTTCTATAAACCTAACCTGGAAAATCTAATGCCCGTGTAATTCTTCAAAGGTAACAATGATATTAAAAACTGCGGGTAAATAAATTACAGGCTTCAATCAACTGTGAAAGTATTTACTTTCAGCTGCTTTATCAGGTTTCAAATCAGAATGACCTGTCTGTCTACAGTCTGTGTTTTTAGCTGCATCTCATTTATAGTAAAATACATTTTTTCATGATTGCATCTCTCACTATGTAGCCATCATCATTTCTTCAGCTGTTCCTTTTATTATAACTACTTCATTTTAAGGAATTGGATTCCATGATCTGCTCACACATGTCATATTATGATGTTGTAAATCTGATCTGAAATGAGTCAAATTACAGGAGAATTTGTCTTTCTTTGTCCAGCAAATCTTTCCTTTGATGAATAGGCTCTGAGAGTTCATCAAAAAACCAGGGGAAATATTTTAAGTAAAATTCTGATTTTGATTTCCCCTTTAATGAACTACTTTTGTTGCATAAATATCTGAAAGTAGTCCAGTCATATGAGGAATTTGTCTTTGTCAGTCCAAAGAAGGCTTATTTTGATCAATAAGGTCTGAGAGCTCAGCAGAAAACCAGGTGACTGCCTGTCCCTCTTTTTGATAGGAGCATACTTATTCAAGACTGATAGGCAGTATCTGGGTATAACATTCATTCTTCATGATTTATGGCACAATTTTTACTGCCATAAAAATGCCAATTGCGGAGATTTTTATGGTCCTTTTGTTCATTTCTGACCTAGTAAAGTTCATTTTATTATTATTATTATTATTATTATTATTATGTGGGCACATAAACAACTTTCATGAGGTTTGGAGTGTCACATGTCTGCCTTTAATGGAATCGGATGCTGATGATAACCAGTCCCAATTTAAATGCCCCATAAAAACAAATTCTGAATCATTAAACTTAAGTGGTTGACCAGGGGGTGATGTAATAGTCTCTGTTGAAGCAAGCAGTTTTGTAGAAACCTATGGCTGTTACAGGAGTTATTGCTAATATTCATTGTTATTTATTATTTCAGAGTGCTTTGTTTTTTTATTGATTTAGTAACTGTTATGCTGTACTTTGTGTTCAGATTGATTGGAACTCCAGTCTATATGTGTATCCAAGTTTACGTTATCCAGTAATTACCGGTTTTTGCCCAGTCAAATTTATAAAGAACCGATAAAAACTTGCCGGTCAAAATGTCCGGTAATAATGCTCATACAAAACATAGCTATAACGAAGGCGATCCTTAAACAGGACATATGTGTTTTGACAGCGAAACAGCCGAGCTAAAATTGGCTGTGTTCTGCCCGTGTCAAGCATGCCAGCAGAGAGGGGCTTCTCTCGGCAGAATCAAATTAAGACGGCGCTGCAAAGTCGTCTGGAGGAGGAGAGAGTGACGCGGCTTAGGCGCATTGCAAGCTGCAAACAGTGCAAAGACACAATTGACACGTTTGATTTCAAGTCGGCAGCTGAGCCTTTTGCCGCAATGAAAAAAGGAGAAAATAAAGTGTCACCTGGTAGCATATAGGTTACATTTGATGCCATGTAGGCCTAGCCTTTTTTTAAACAGGCTACAGATGTTATAGGTTACAGATATTTCGTAATAGCCTACATTTTAGTGGCTAATGTTGAGGTTTTGCTCAATAGCTACTGTTCGTTTTGCTTAATCGTTACTGTTCATTAAATAGTTCAACTGATTTGAGGTCGTTGTCATTCTTATGTCAACCTAAGTGTACATTATATTTGCGTTTGTAACATAGCCTGTTATTGAAGCGTGACTGGCAAGTTTCAGATTTGTCCAGTAAAATAATTTCTTTCCGGACACCGGACCTGCACAAAAAAAAAAAAAAAAAAAAAAATCTTAGCTGAAACCGTGATGTGTATATATCTATAAAATACATACATACACACGCGCACACACACACACACATACTTACAGTGCTCAAGCAAAGACATTTGAAAGTTTTCTATGGTGGTGATCTCATCATCACATCATCATTATTGTTATTTAGCAGACACTGTTATCCACAGCGAATTTCATATGTTATAGTTTTTACATGTATTCCGTTTATACAGCTGAATATTTACTGAGGCAATTCTGGGTTAAGTACCTTGCCCAAGGGTATAGCAGCAGGGTCCAAAAGGGATCAAACTGGCAAACTTTTGGTTACAAGCCCTGCTCTTTTATCATTATGCTACACTGCCATCCGATCTTGCTGACGGAAACGCTGGGTTTTGGGGATGGAAGCAGCAGCAGCAGGTGGCTGGGTTATCAGGAACCTCAGGAGTAGCAGAGAGTCTCACAGCAGCAGCACTGCAGGCAGACACAGTAGCAGTGATGGAGGATTTAGTCCTGGGAGGAAGACCAACACTTCCACAGACACGGCACCACAATCAATGCTGGGATGGTCACTGCTATAAAAGTCATTAAAATAAATGATATCAATAGGAGATAAATAAAATGCTGTTAATGTACTTCGATTAAAAAAGTTAACTCTGTAAAAGCTTTTCAGGGTCTTCCCATGTAGATGTACAGGATCAGGTAGTTACTTTTCTCTAAGACACAGTTTTAAGTAGAAATGCTTTTGTTTTAGTGAATATTTGATCATTAATGTTTTTTTGTGCTTTTTGTCTTTTCAGGCTCAGTAACTGTAACCTTACAGAGAAGTCCTTTGAAATTGTGGCCTCAGCTCTCCAGTCAGCCACCTCACCCCTGAGAGAGCTGGACCTCAGCTACAATAACCTGGGAGAATCAGGAATGAAGCTCCTGAGTGCTGCACTGATGAGTCCAGACTGTAAACTACAGACTCTGGATCTCAGCTACTGTAACCTGGGAGAATCAGGAGTGAAGCTGCTGAGTGCTGCACTGATGAGTCCAAACTGTAAACTACAGACTCTGGATCTCAGCTACAATAACCTGGGAGAATCAGGAGTGAAGCTGCTGAGTGCTGCACTGATGAGTCCAAACTGTAAACTGCAGACTCTGGATCTCAGCTACTGTAACCTGGGAGAATCAGGAGTGAAGCTGCTGAGTGCTGCACTGATGAGTCCAAACTGTAAACTGCAGACTCTGAGGTGAGTGATGCTGCTTGATAATCCTGATTCATCAGCATTTTTCATTGAATTCATACATTAAGTAATTCCCGAAAGATTCCAAGAAAATAATAAATATGGATCCTTATTAAACAGTTTTGACTTTAAGAATGAAAACGTCTGGTCTAGAGGTGAAACGGTATGAAAATTTAACATCACGATTATAGTGACGAAAATGGTCACGGTTATCAGTATTATCGTGGTATTGTTAAAATGTGCTGAAAATGTTCAAAAGGTACAGATACACAAACTGAAATCATTTCAGCAAGTTTTATATTGAAAACCACAAATAAAATTAGCAGCACTATGCACTTTTTGTTTGCATAAACATTAAAATAATGACATAGCCAATACCTTCTGTAAACATATGAACACCATATCAAATGAGCATTTGAGTATATGCAATGACCAAGTGCAAAATTTACATAAATACAAATGAGTCTTAAGAAGACAGTGATAGTAATTGCAGTGAGCCCAACAATTGACATAAATACAGAGGAGTATAGTGTTTCTCCACTTTTACAACCAATTCAACAACTGTAGGATTTTAAATGAACAAACTGTGTTAGTTGGGTGACAAAACTACGTAACGTGTTACCGTGTGCAATGGGCAAATAGAGTCTGCAGACACGACGCATAGGCCTACAGCAGCAGAACAGAGCAGAACAAATATTATTATTATTATTGTTATTGTTATTATTATTAGGCCTATTACTGTTATTGTTGCTAAATACCCACATCAGAAGAAGGCGATAGGCTAGCCTACATCTGTTCTGTCCCTTAAAATGAATTACCGTACAATAGTCTACTAGGTCATTAATAGATGACGTTACTTTCTCAGGCTACAAAAACACTCTAAAATGAAGTGCAGATACGTGTTTTTAAATGCAAAAATTCAGTTACCTGCTCCAACATTCTCATGCATGGCCCCGGTTGCTTAAGTGAGCTTGTAAGGAAGACGTAAATTTCCGTGTGAGGACACTAAGGATGCGTTATTCATCGCAAATCAAGCGCAAAGGGAAGAGTCGAGTCTGCTTGTGCATGTTGTTTTCTAAAAGTCTTGGTATAATATAGGCTGATTTGTAGGTCATTTCAGAATATCATGATAATGCTGAGTGCATCTAGGAGACTTTTGTTAACTTTGGTTGATGCTTTAACATGAGTTTTTCAAAGCGCGGTAATTAATCAACCATGATTTTAATGATAATTAAAATTCGAAACGGTAGTACTAATTAAGTTAACTTACCTTGCAATCGCTATAAAGTAGTGGGTGGTGGTCACGCAGATGACTCAAAAGATTTTAAGTGTTGACCCCTTTCGCAGCGATTTTCTTTCTGCATGTTCTGCAGACAGGGTGACCATCTTCAGTCAATCCCTCAGCACTCTTATAAAAACCAAAATACGACCACACTTCAGATTTAGTCGTCTTAGAAGGCTGAAAAATCTCCAGAGCACTGTCACTGCCTTCCGCCATGTTTTCTTTGACACAAAACAAACCCACGTTGCATGCTGCACCTGAGTCTGGGAGACTTGCTAACTTTGGTTGATGCTGAGGTTTAAAGCATCATATATTGTATTCCTTTCATGGAATCAGATGCTGATGATAATCAGTCCCAGTTTAAATCCCCCATTAAATCATTAAACTCAGCCAGTCGACCGGACCGCAATCTTTGACCATCACATGACAATTACATGAGACTTATAAAAACCAAAAGTGCTTATTTGTTTGTTGCTGATCAGTTAACTGTTGTGCTGCATTTTATGTTCATTACCTTATGTTACATTTTATGTTCATTATGTTACGTAATTACTCAGCATAGTGATGCACTTATTTGTAAGTCGCTCTAGGTAAGAGTGTCTGCTAAGTGAAGTAATTTAATGTAATGTTCACATTGACTGGGACTTGAATCTACATTTGTATTTATTTATATCAGCTTTATAGACACACATACAGTTCTCAAGCAAAGACATTTGAAAGTATTGCTGAACTCTGTATGTCTGTGTTCGTCAGTGTTTAAGGATGATGAGGGGATGTACATTATTGTCATTCAGCACCCACTCTTTCCAGAGCGACTTCCACAGGTTACAGCTTTACATGTTATCCATCTATAGAGCTGGATATTTCCTGGAGCAACTGTGACTGCCCAAGGGTACAGCAGCAGTACCCATTCAGGGAATCGAACCAACAACCTTTCAGTTACGAGCCCTGCTCCTTACCACTACGGAAACACTGCAGCCCATTGTGTGTAGTTTGTAAGGGATGTAAAACAAAATCTCTGTTCAAAACAGTTTAAATGGCAATTAGTCTGTCAAAATGTAAATGTAAATGTAAAACCAAATAGAGCAATTTACTTGTGAAACGCTTCACACCCTCACAAAGAAAAATAAATCTCGTAAATACCATCAGTCTCCTTGACTTTGCTGAAAGACGATTCCCTCTTGATGCGACCCTGTTTTTGGAATCACCAGTTGCACGTTAGGCTTGTCTCACTGCAACAGCCTCTGGACACTGAGGCAAATGCAATCCTCTGATACACTCACATGCAGCCAGCAGCTATTATTCACACTGCATGTAACACAGTGCACTACTGTGAAGTGGGCCATAGGTGGAACTCCACTTGTGTGATCTGAGAAACTAAATGCTCCTTTAGCCAATCAGATATTCCAAGCAAATGTGAGGTAACAATGATGTGTCTGCAGGGGATGATGGTATCAACAGCTGGGAAGCACATTCGGATGGCAGGTATGCCATCTGCCTACAAAAGTTATGGGTGGGTGGAGCGTGTTCTAGACCTTTACAACACCAAGAGTTAGACTCTTTCAGGGATTTCCTACAGAAATAATTTATATATATATATATATATATATATATATATATATAATAACAAATGAATTCAGCACAAAACTGTACTTGATACCTTTCATTATAGGTATCAAGTACAGTTTTGTGCTGAATTCATTTGTTGAAATGCAGACAATGCTGTTCACCACAGGCTTGTTCTGTCATAGTAGCAGAAAAGGTATCAAATTTGAGGAGTGTGTGTATTTATATAATGAGCAGAGATTCTGTCTCTTTTTCTCCACAGACTGGGTTGCTGTAATCTCACAGAGGGCTGCTGTGATGATCTGGCCTCAGTGCTGCGCTCACACCACTCAGAGCTGAGAGAGCTGGAGCTGAGAGACAATGACCTGCAGGATTCAGGAGTTAGAGCGCTCTCTGCTGGACTGGAGGATCCACACTGTAAACTACAGAGACTGGGGTGAGGAGCATAATAATGTACAGTTAACTCCTGATTATCTGGGCTAATGGAATGGAGCCATGGCACAGATAATCAACAAAATGTTACTTTAATCTTTTTATGTATATCTACCATTTAAATAAAGAAATAACCTTTAGTTTGAAATAACATGCTCTTAGAAGATGCACAGTACAACAAATCCAAAGTTTCCATTTGAATGGCTGGTGAGTGTTAGACTGAGCCCTTCCCCCAACCCTCCCATATGACTGGAAGGGTCTAAAAGCACTCTGCACTAGCTTAGCACGTAACTCAGTATCTTACTGACCTCTTGTAGTACTTCTCGATAACTACTCTTGCATAGCGATGCACTTATTTGGAAGTCACTCTGGGTCAGTGTCTGCTAAATAACGTAATGCAATGTAATGTAAAAATAGCAGAAAAAATCAAATACATGAAGTATTAAGGCAGGATAGCTTTGTTAACCAGTACTTCCTATATCTCGGGTTCTGTACAATTCATCATTTTAAATGCTGTTGTCAAAGCACACAGGACAGGTAGAAAAGTGCAGCTTTATCTAATCCCATTGTCCTTTGTAAAATAAATTACTCAGGAATACCCATGTTTCTTAAAGCTTCTATAACTGTCGTCTTGACATAAATGTTCTTATTTTTCCATTGTTTAAACTTTTGTCACTGTTAAACAGATAAAATTCAGTTGTCAGTCATTTCAAAGACTGACAGTTGTTGACCTTCAGTAGTTGGTGTGAGAAATATAGATTCTGAAGTATCATGTCCTTGAGCCCTGCATCTAGTCTAAGTGGTACAAAGCTGTTGATACACAGTAGATGTTAAGGCTGAGACTCTGGAGGGCAGATCATATGTTTGTTGTACCCCTTTCCAAACTCTGTAACCAGCCCATAGCCACTCACCCAGTGACTCCCCTGTGATCTTTCCCTCACAGAATGGAACTGCAGACAAGAGTATATGTGCACATTTAAACTGCATACTGAGCCACCTGGTACTGGCAGTGTCTAGCATCCATACTGTCATTGCACAGAGCTGGGCTGCTGCCAGTATTGATACATTTACATTTACCTTTATTCATTTGCCAGATGCTTTTTATCCAAAGTGACTTACAAGTGAGGCAGAAATGCTAAAGATGAAGTAGTTCTAGACCTTCCAGTTGTTTTGGTGGAGCCATCTACCCTACCAGGTAAATCTGGATATGAGCTTATCAAGTGAGTTAAACGTGGGTTTGGGCTACAAAAGTGTGTCTGGAAGCGGAACAGGAGTATGAGGACTAGATTCAGTATAACTGACTCTGCTGTGTCCATTAATGTGAGGGGCAGCATGGATCAGCAGGTCAGATCACCCTTAATTTTGAGTGAGTGATACCATTCTTAGGCCACCTGAAACACCATGAGGATTTCACCTGGGGAGTAATCAGTGTATTCATCACCAATGCCTGTGTTTTACATTTACATTTACATTTTCATTTATTCATTTTGGCAGACACTTTTATCCAAAGCGACTTACATAGGTTACAGTTCTTTACAATGTTATCCATTTATACAGCTGGATATTTGCTGAGGCAACTGTGGGTTAAGTACCTTGCCCAAGGGTACAGCAGCAGTGTCCCAGTGGGGATCGAACCAGCAACCTTTCGGTTACGAGTCCTGCTCCTTAACCACTATGCTACACTGCCGCCGTTTTGTCAACATTTACCTTGTAACCTCAGTAAAATCCAAAATTTCCAAAGCCTGTTGTTAGCTTAGAGATTGAATTTGAATTGAAAGGGATACATATTTATAAGATATAAATATGCATGCATGATAACATAAAATATATAAATATATAAATATATTTAATATAATATAAAGATAAATATGCATATTTATCTTCATTTTTACTTACTGTTTGTCTGTGTGATTGTGGGGAAGAGTACAGAAGCGGAATGAACTTG
>NC_050583.1:4980044-4982544 GCF_013368585.1 Megalops cyprinoides | reverse complement strand
CACACACACACTCACACAACACACACACACCACACACATCACACACACACACACAAACCACACACACCACACACATCACGCACACACACATCACGCACACACACACTCTCACACACACACACACACACACACCACACACACACACTCACACACACACACACACACCACACACATCACACACACACACACACACACACACCACACACAAATACACACACTCACACACACACACTCACACACCACACACACACCACACACATCACACACACACACACACACCACACACATCACACACACACACACACACACACACACCACACACATCACACACTCACACACACACACACACTCACAAACACACCACACTCACACATCACACACACCACACACACACACTCACCCCACACACACACACACACTCACACACACACACACACACACACACCACACACACAACACACACACCACACACATCACCCATTCACATACACACACACTCACACACACCACACACATCACATCACACACATCACACACACACTCACACACATCACACACACATACACACATCACACACACACACTCACACACACACACCACACATCACACACACCACACTCACACACACAACACTCACACACACACCACACACGCACGCGCACACACACACACACACACACACACGTCACACACACCACACATCACATCACACACACCACACTCGCACACACCACACACATACACACCACACGTCACTCACACACACACACACACACACACCACACACAAGTACACACACACACACACACACACACATAAACTCTCTCTCACACACTCACACTCACACACACCACACACACACACACACACACCACACATCACACACACACACTCTCAAACAAACACACACACACTCACACAAACACACACAAACACACATACCACACACACGTACACACACACACTCACACACACACACTCTCAAACACAAACACACACACCACACACACTCTCTTTCCCTCACACTTTCCCTCACAATTTCTCTCTCCCCCTCTCTCTCTCTCCCTCTCTCCACCTCTCTCTTCCCCTCCCTCCATCTCTCTCTCTCTCCCTCTCTCTCCCTCCAACACTCTCCCCCTCCATCTCCCTCTCCCTCTCCCTCCATCTCTCTCTCCCCCTCTCTCTCCATCCATCTCTCTCTATCTCTCTCTTTCTATCTCGCTCTCCCTCTCCCCCCCTCTCCCTCTCCTTCCATCTCTTTCTCTCACTCTCTCTCCCACACGCTCTCTCCATCTCTCTCTGTCTCTCCCCCTCTCTCCCACTCCAACTCTCTCTCTCCCCCTCTTTCTCCATCTCTCTTTCCCTCCCTCATCTCTCTCTCCCTCTCCCCCTCTCTCTCAATATCTCTACCCCCTCTCTCATCCATCTCTCCCTCCATCAATCTCTCTCCCCCTCTTTCTCCATCTCTCTCCCCCTCCCTCCATCTCTCTATCTCCCTCTCTCTCCATCCATCACTCTCTCCCTCCATCTATCCCTCTCCATCTCTCTCCCCCTCACTCTATCTCTCCATCCATTTCTCCCTCTCTCTCCCTCCATCTCCCCCTCTCTCCTTCCATCTCTCTCTCCATCTCTCCCTCCATCTCTCTCCCTCTTTCCTCTCCCTCCATGTCTCTCTCCCCCTATCTCCCTCCATCCATGTCTCCCTCCCTCCATCTCTCCCTGCCTCTATCCCTCCATCACTCTCTACCTCCATCTCCCTCTTTTTCTTTCCCTCTCTCCCCCTCTCTACCCCCTCTCTCTCCCCCCTCTCTCCCTCCATTTCTCCCTCTCTCTCTCTCCCTCCATCCATCACTCTCTCCCTCCATCTGTCTCTCTCTCTCCATCTCTCCCCCTCACTCTATCTCTCCATCCATTTCTCCCTCTCTCCTTCCATCTCTCTCTCCATCTCTCCCTCCATCACTCTCTCCCTCCATCTGTCTCTCTCCCTCCATCTTTCTCTCCTTTTCTCTTTCCCTCTCTCCCCCATCTCTCTCTATCCTCTCTTCCTGCATCTCTCCCTCTTTCCTCTCTTCCTCCAACTCTCTCCCTCCATCTCTCCTTCTCTCCATCTCCCTCTCTCTCTGTCCCTCCCTCCATCTCTCTCTCTCTCTCCCCCTCCCTCCATCTCTCTCCCTCTCTCCTCCTCCCTCCATCTCTCTCCCTCTCCCCCCCTCCATCCATCTCTCTCTCTCTCCATCTCTCTCCCTCCATCTCTCTCTCCCTCTCCCCCTCTCTGTCCCTCCATCTCTCCCTCTCTCCCTCTCTCTCTCTCCCTCTCCATCTCTCCCCCACTCTCTCCATCTCTCTCCCCTCACTCTATCTCTCCCTCCATCCATCTCTCTCTCTCCCTCCCTCACTCTCTCTCCCTCCATCTCTCGCTCTCCCTCTCCCCCTCTCTGTCCCTCCATCTCTCCCTCCCTCACTCTCCCTCTCTCCCTCTCCATCTCTCCCCCACTCTCTC
>NC_050583.1:4965044-4975044 GCF_013368585.1 Megalops cyprinoides | reverse complement strand
AATTGATGCCAAGTAATGGAAAATGTTACTTAGGTTTTTGACAGCATGATTTACACCTTCTTTACTATGAGGGTAAGTATTAATTACGTTTTCTATTAGTGAACTGACTTGGGGTTGGCAGATTGCTCTCAGGTAGTTTTCTTTGCTGTTTTCGGCCCATCTGTATTTTTCTCTGATGTTACAGAGCTTGCTGGGCCTTGTGAGTGTGTAAGTATTTTTTGTTATTTTAAAATAAACAGTAATTTGACTATGGTCTGATAGAGGTGTTTGTGGTTTGACCGTGAATGCTTTGAAAGTGAATGGGTCCAGATCTGTAATCATATAATCAACTGTTGAGCAGCCAAGTGATGAGCTGTAGGTATATCTCCCAAAGGAGTCCCCTCGCACCCTGCCACTGAGTAGGTACAGACCGAGGCTTTTGCAGAGCTCAATGAGTGATTTGCCGCTTTTGTTTATAAGTTTGTCAGAGGTATTACGGGCAAAGTTGACCAGGTCTTGTGTATAACTGCTGCCAAATATGTGGCTGTTGCCTTCATCTGAATTGTAGTCAGGTAGGGATCTTGTCCTTGCATTTAAGTCTCTGCAGATCAACAGTTTTCCCTGGGCCTGCAAATGGTTGATCTGACGGTTGATCTCTCTCTCTCTCTCTTTCTCCCCCTCTTTCTTTATATCAAATTCAAATTCAAAATTGCCAATACATACATACATACAAATACATATACAAATACATATACATACACATATACATATACATATACATATACATATACAAATACATACACATATACATATACAAATACATATCCAGTACTGTGCAAAAGTCTTAGGAATGTAAGATTTTTCACAAAACATTTGTCTTAAAACTGTTTTCTATGTTCTCAAAGTCAACTTTATTGTCAATTCTTCAATATGCACAGGGCATACGGAGGATGTCTCCATTAGTGTGTCAATAACAAATATCAAATTTTAGATTTCTGAACATTTCTTTTGAAAACAGTGAAATGTGCCACTAAGACTAAATAAAGAAAGAGAGTGACAAAGTAACACAAAAGCTTCCAGACCCTCCAAACCTTTTTTGTAGGCGTACAAACCCATGCATGATAAAACAACTATACCAAACAACTAAACAAAACAGGTGGTAATCATTAGCAACATAAGCAGGTTTAACCCCAATTACTAACCGAAACAGAAACACCCGTGTAGTGGGAATAAAACCGGGTGAGGATCAGCCATACTGAAAAGGTGAGGTTGCTGAACAGATTGCTAATCTTACACCACGACAAGGGTGAGCATAGACACAAGACACAAAGTGGTCGTCCTGCATCAGCAAGGTCTATCGCAGGCAGAAATTTCAAGGCAGACAGGTGTTTGCAGATGTGCTATCCAAGCTCTTCTGAAGAAGCACAAAGAAACAGGCGAGGTTGAGGACCAGAAACGCAGTGGTCAGCCAAGGAAACTTAGTTCAACAGATGAAAGACACATCAAGTTGACATCCCTTCGCAATCTGAAGATGTCAAGCAGTGCCATCAGCTCAGAGCTGGCACCAACCACAGGGACCCTGGTTCACCCATCTACAGTCCGGAGAAGTCTGGTCAGAAGTGGTCTCAAGGGACGACTTGCTGCCAAAAAGCCATTCCTCAGACGTGCAAAAAAAAAGCCAAGCGACTCATCTATGCATCTATGACCTGGGATGCAGCACAATGGCAGCAGGTGCTCTGGACTGATGAGTCCAAATTTGAAATATTTGGCTCTAGAAGGTGGCAGTTTGTTCGTCAAAGGGCTGGAGAACGCTACAAGGATGAGTGTCTGCAGGCAACAGTAAAGCATGGTGGAGGTTCCTTGCATGTTTGGGGCTGCATTGCTGAAAATGGAGTTGGGGATTTGGTCAGAGTTAGTGGTCTCCTCAATGCTGAGAAATACAAGCAGATTCTTATCCATTATGCAATACCATCAGGGAGGCATCTGATTGGTCCTAAATTCATTCTGCAGCATGACAATGACCCCAAACATACAGCCAGAGTCATACAAAACTATCTTCACCAGAAAGAGGAGCAAGGAGTCCTACAACAGATGGTGTGGCCCCCACAAAGCCCTGATCTCAACATCATCGAGTCAGTCTGGGATTACATGAAGAGACAGAAAGAACTGAACCAGCCAAAATCCACAAAGAACTGTGGCAGGTTCTCCAAGATGCTTGGAAAAACCTACCTGCCGAGTACCTTACAAAACAGTGCACAAGTATATGTAAACCAATCTGTGATGTTTAGAAAGCCAAGGGTGGTCATACCAATTATTGACTTAACTATTGATTTTTCTGTTTTGTGCACTTTGTATGTTGTTAATATATAAATGAAAAACTATTCATTTCATTATTTTGAAAGCATTCTGAATTTACAGCACTTTTTCACAAATGCCTAAAACTTTTGCACACTATTGTACATCGACAGATACAAGAAATCGGAACATTTACCGAACATATACATTAGGGATGTGCATCTCCATCGCTGAGGCCGATGCGATACCCGCCTCTATGCATCGCCAACGATCCGACACATTAAAGATACATATGGAGCAACTGCTAATGCAATACGATACGATTCACCCCCTATTGCGATGCAGTGCGATTTGACACGATCTGATTCAACACAATGCGATTCAACGCGATATGATGCGATGCATAAGAACAAGGGCGTAGCTTTGGCTTGAAAGTTGGTAAATTGGGTGGGGTGGAATGTGTTGGAGGGAGGTAAAGCAGAGGTTATAATATGGTTAATTCTGTAAACAAACTACAGTAGAGATCTGACGGCCCGTCAGTGACGGGAACAACAATTAAAGCAATACATCACAGGGTCTTGGTTGTACTCTAACTGTTACTAAATATGTTATATTCTGATTGCCGTTATTACATAGGATCTAATCTATCAGATTTACGTACTTGTAGAGATCAATAATAGTGTACAATTTTAAATTTTTAAAACCTTACCTGAGAGACTATGCTGCTGCCACCCTCAGTGGACTGTGTTTCTGTGCTTGTGGCTTAATGATAAAATTATATAAAATCATTGGCCCTTCATTTATATTTGTATTAGCTAATCATCTATAATAACATTACTGCACAGCTGGGAATCTCCGACTCACAGACTGGCGTTGATGTCCATTTTTCTCGTATTTCGTCAAAGCTCAGACACACACACACACACTGACACAAGAAATTATTCTCAGAGAAGTACATTAACTTTACATTCTCTTTGCCTACTTTGCTCACAAAAATAGGCTGGCGAATTAACGTTACCTAGCTATTTTAACGTTATCCCCGCACATCCTGAACAGAACTTGACCAACAAAAACATTTTCCATTTAGCTAGCCAGCGTCAGCTATTTACAAAGTCTCTCATAAGTCACTGTGTACAACATACGATACAACGATACAAACAAGCATTAAACTGGTTTATTTAAGGGAGACCATCATATGAATCGGGATTAAATTTTAAAAACTCATTGTGTAGTTTGCTAAATTATCCAGATACCTAGACAGCAAGTTTATTCCCATACAGACATGCCTATATTCACTCGGGATGAGAACGCAAGGGAAAGCACTCTATTTCCTCACCTTTTTACAGTCAACTACAAGATTTAAAAAGACAAACCAAGTCTTTCTCTTAGATTATAACCAAACTACATAACTTAACTCTCCGTCCATTATCTGTCTCCATCAACAGCTCCTACACTGACTGACGAGGTGGTGTTGAGCGACTCTGCTCATGCGCAGTAAGCCTCCCTTACAGAGAGCGCTGAGCCAGACTGTACGGATCATTAACCCTCTCTGGCTGAGTGTGAAGCGCCACAGCGCCCAATGGAATGAAGAAAAAAATGTTTTAGCCGCAATTACAGGTCTAAATGTTGGTAGGGATATTTCAGCTTTCCTGAAACCCTACCTTGGCCCTTTCACAAACAGAGGCAGGGCATATTTTGCTAATTGCATGCGTCTTGTCAAACTGTCCGTCTCTCTTGAAAAAGTGTCGCCAAACATTTGATTTGTAGCAATTCGGCGGAACGCGCAGCTCTTCCTCCTCCATGATAATCTGTGACTCGCCCGGACATGCCTCCAACTCACGCGAGATTTGGCCGAGAGATTTGACGAGAATTGGCCACTGACAGCAGTGGAGATGAGAGAGCGAGTGATGGGAATTCCGGCTCTTTTTAGTGAGCCGGATCATCTGGCTCAGCTCAGCAATAAGAGCCGGCTCTTTCAGCTCCCAAACGGCTCTTCATTTAGCACCGCTTCTGGCTTTTATTATTCAGCCACATTTAGCGATGTTTTCACCTATGATTGGTATGTGTGCACGTATCACTTCAATTATTAAATGTAATTATACTAAATCTTATCATTTTCCAGTATACTATTATTTTACATTAAGTCTGGTATAAAAACATTAAAGTAAAAACATCAAACACTATTACACATGTGTATTGAGCGTTTTATTTATACTAAACGTTGTGAATTAGCGTTTCGCTAAAAACACTAAACACAGTGCATCTGGCCCTCGTGCGTAAACGTGGTACAATTCTAACATTCAGTCAGTGCATGGAGTGCCTGTGGCCGAGCAGTGTGGCGACAAGATCATCCTATTATTCTGTCTTGTATTAATTAACAAAAAAAAAAAAGAGAAAAGAAATCGGCTCTCAGACGGGAGCCGGCTCCCATCCTGCACGTAAAGGAGCCGGCTAGAGCCGACTCGCTCACGACCGACACATCACTAGAGAGAACCCGCCTACAGTTTAGACAGGAGGAATCAATCTAATTATAAAATTATAGGTCACAAATTATTGGTCACATTTATAAATAATAAAGGCATAGGGCCTCTACTAATGATTATATGTAAATAAATCAGATTTTACCGATGCAAAGATGTTAGAAACGATGCATCCTGAGTTCATTTACATTTATTCATTTAGCAGACGCTTTTATCCAAAGTGACTTACATAGGTTACAGTTCTTTACAATGTTATCCATTTATACAGCTGGATATTTACTGAGGCAACTGTGGGTTAAGTACCTTGCCCAAGGATACAGCCGCAGTGTCCCAGCGGGGATTGAACCAGCAACCCCTCGGTTACAAGTCCTGCTCCTTAACCACTATGCTACATCCCAGATTGTATTCGGTGCACACTTTTTTAATCGGGGCAATCGCATCGTGAGCTTTTATGAAGGTGCACCGATGCAAGTTGGTGAATCTTACCATCCGTAATACACACACACACACACACACACACACACACACACACACACACACAGATGCATCCACGAACAAGCACACACACACCACATATGACAGACACACACACGAACAGACACAAACAGACACACAAACACACACACTAACAAAAACATGCACGAACACACACATGAAGAGACACACATACAAACATGAACACACACACACACAGCACCCCCCCACCCACCCACACACACACACACACACACACTCAGGGCAGTACTGATCTCCTGGTTCTGATTTCTGGTTTGCCTCTTCTAACCTCCTTCCTGTCTGCAGATGCCTGCCAGCTCACACTGGACCCCAACACAGCACACAGAGAGCTGTCTCTATCTGAGGGGGACAGGAAGGTGACACACACACCCAGAGGCCTGTCTCTGTATGAGGGGGACAGGAAGGTGACACACACACCGGGGAGAGAGCAGCCATATCCTGATCACCCAGAGGGATTTGACTCCATAGAGCAGGTGCTGTGCAGAGAGGGTCTGTCTGGGACTCGCTGTTACTGGAAGGCTGAGTGCAGCGGGGGGGCTGAGATTGCAGTGGCGTATAAAGGAATCAGCAGGAAAGGACGGGTTTCTGACAGTGCGTTTGGATACAATGATCAGTCCTGGAGGCTGAGCTGCAGTGATGTCAAGTTCTCTGCTCTGCACAATAATAACCGCACTTCCAGACCCGCCCCTTCCTCCCGCTCCCGCAGAGTAGGAGTGTATCTGGACTGGCCGGCCGGCACTCTGTCCTTCTACAGCGTCTCCTCTGACACTCTGACCCAAGCCCTCTGTCCTGGGTTTTGGGCGGGTTGGAATTCCTCAGTGTCCCTGTGCATGCTGGGATAGACCCTTATATCCTGGAGGAGTTGATGGGATGTTATTCACTGTTGTCATGACTACATAAATCTCCACATTAATACTGACAGTGTACAAACACTGGAGGGAGCACTCATTCAGTTTCTACTAAACAGGTTTTAGTTACTATGATTCATTCCACCATTGTAAATGGGTGATTTATTTTGTTAACATTTTTAATAACATGTTTTATAAAACACTTGATCATGTTACTTTCATTCCAGTTTGAGACCTCAATTTATTTTTTGCATAATGTTAAATAAAAGTGTAAATAAAAGGAAAATAATAGCTTCCTTAAAATTTGAACTATTTTTTTTTGTAATATTAGTATGACATGCTAAAATAAAGATGTATGTATGTATATAGAACATTTGTATATTATGATTTTCAGGAGAGGGTTGGGTTAAAATTGTCCCTTAAATATTCAGGTATTTGTACTTTGTCAGTTCTGTGATATTTGTATAGAGATGAAAGGCCAGTGATATTGTGTGATTGGATGTGTGTGTTTATGGTTCTACCGCCAACATCAGTAAACACTCACTGTGTTGAATGTGAGGAGGAGGGTCTTACATGCAGGACTGAGTCCCATTGTTCCATTCAACATCAGGATGCACTGACACTTATTCACCACAAGGTGGGAGTATTAAGACATGATTATCACAAGAAATGCTGCATACCAACAAACTGTGACAACACTGAAAGAGTTAGGGGTCATAATTTGGGGTTGTGATGGGCTGAGATGTAACATGACCAGTGTGTCTGTTCCCTGCTTTAGTAATCCCACATGCAGATATAGAAGGGGAGCATTGAAGTATTAAAGGGGTAACATCAAGGTCAAGACAATACATTGTTTACATTCAGGTTCTGAAGGCCACCTCAAGGTTTTCTCATTGCATTTACATTTTACATTCATTCATTTGGCAGACGCTTTTATCCAAAGCGACTTACATAGGTTACAGTTGTTTTACAATGTTATCCATTTATACAGCTGGATACAGCTTTACTGAGGCAACTGTGGGTTAAGTACCTTGTCCAAGGGTACAGCAGCAGTGTCCCAGCAGGGATTGAACCTTTCGGTTACAAGTCCTGCTCCTTAACCACTATGCTGCACTGCCGCCCATTGATAGATAGGTTAGATAAGATGCCAAAGTGTAATTACAGTTTACAATTGCTAACATGCATTGGTCAAAAGTGAAGTCACATTGTCAAAACTCTTCACACAGTCAGCGAAACAGAAGTCTATGTAGACCAAACTGTGAATCATTTTTCATTGCTTTCACACAAAATGCATTCAATGATCACATTTTTCAAAATCCATGAACTCTTTTCTCATTCACACTGCACCACCTGCAAAACACTATATATTTGCGGCACATTTTTCAAATGCTAACACACTGTTTTCAAAACTGTCAAAAAACACATTCAAAACAGAATGATGGCAAATTTCGTGCATTTGTGCAGTAACCATATTGAAATGCATAGAAAATCTTAGCAGAATGCTTACAATAAAATGTAATAATACGCATTCCAAACACAGCTGATTGCAATTTCAGCTGAAAGCCTACCCAGGTGTCCTGTTTTTAGTCTTGCTACCAAACAGACAAAAGGGGATGGCTTTGGAATGATTTTATTTGGAAACATGGATCGAGGAAGACAGGTTGGTGGGGAAATAAGAGTGGTAGGGAGAGGAAGACCAAGAGCAGTGGTCTCTGATGAGATAAGGGCTACAATTATTGATCATGTTGTAAACCATGGTCTTTCTTTGAGAGAGGCCGGTTCAAGGGTGCAACCAAATCTGTAGCGTTCAACAGTTGCATCAATAGTACGAATTTTCCAGCAAAACAACAGGTGAGATGTGCATCCTTGGTTGGACAGAGAGCAACCATGGATGTCCCAGGCCAGAGAGGAGCTAACATCACAATGTGTGCAGCACTCTCCAATGATGGTTTGCTGTTACACAAACCACTCATTGTCCCCTACAATACAGAGAGGCTCATTTCTTTCCTGGATGACCTGCATAATCAACTTGTGCCAGCAGAGGAGAGAAGTCGAGGGGCAATAAACTCCCCTACCTTCATTGTTGTGTGTGATAATGTAACATTCCACCACTCTGCTGCAGTCACAGACTGGTGGATGTCAGTACTGTTCCTGCCTCCATACTCCTCCTTCCTAAACCTCATAGAGGAGTTTTTCTCTGTGTGGAGGTGGAAGGTTTATGACCACCATCCACATGATCAGATGTCCTTGCTGGATGCCATGAATGTGGAGTGTGGAGACACTTCTCCTGAAGACTGCCAGGGTTGGATTAGACATTCCAGTAAGTAGATGCTTTCCAAGATGCATCGCCAGAGAAGACATAAGATGTGATGTTGATGTTGAGAACTTGTGGTCTAATGCAGGAGAGAGGGAGGATTAGAACCCTCACAGTACTGTACAGTACAAGTAATTATACTATTCATGTTGTTTTTTTTTGTTTTTGTAATTATTATTGCAGCCCTGGAATTTCAGGAATTTGTTTTTTGTTTCAACATTTTTATTTTTTTTTAAATTTTTATAAGTAAATTACTATATGCAAAGATATAGAAAAAAATAAAGGATATTGGAGCGAAATGCTGCATTTCTGATTCATTCTTGTTACATACACTTTAGTACAGTCAATAAAGTGAAAAGGTGTTATTCTTATTCTATACTGAAATACTGATTTATGTGAAAAATCATTCAAACCTCAAAGATAAAAGTTCATCATTTATGTAATGCTCCCTGTTGTTAGTGTTTTTTAGGTCAGTGTGTTATGAGTGACAATGTATGCTTTCTGAGTGAGAATTGTTGCTAGTGTTATGGTCGAACGAGCTTATTTTGAGACAGGTATGAAGTTTGAGTGAGTGGTTTGAGTGAGTTCTGGAGGTGAGATTAACTATTTGGCTGAGATGCATGTTGGTAATGCAGGCTGTAGTTTTGAAAAAGTGGCTTCAGTATTGACCAATGCTTGTTAGCAATTGAAGAAAAACTGTAATTAGCTAGGTAGGGTGTCTATAACTCCTGATGTGATTGTACTCTGAACAGATACCCGCCAGGGGGGGTCAGCAATTGTGTTCTGGGTCAGTCCAGGTAGAGTCTGAAGAGGTGCGTCTTCAGGCCCGGTCTGAAGGAATGGGGTGAAGGAGCTGTCCGTAGCAGGACAGGGAGTTCGTTCCACTACTGGGGAGCAATGTAGGTGAAACGCAGATGTCTGGCAGAACAAGCACCTCCTCCCACCTCCTGCAAGGAGCGAGGCGTCCAGTTGTTGCTGAGCGCAGGGGTCAGGCTGGTGTGTAGGGCTGGATGAGTTCTTGGAGGTAGGTAGGGGCTGTCCTGTTGATTGCATGATTGCAGAGAAGATGAGGGTCAGGGTCTTGAATCTGATGCTGGCAGCAACAGGAAGCCAGTGGAGGGATTTAAGCAGGGGAGTAACATGGGAGAATTTGGGGAGGTTGAAGATTAGTCGGGCAGCTACGTTCATGGATGAGCTGGAGAGGCTGGGTGGTACAGGCTGGGAGGCCTGCGAGGAGAGCGTGTACTGCGTGTTGCAGTAGTCCAGTCGAGGAAGAACTGTGGTCTGGATAAGGAGCTGCATCGCGTATGTTGTCAGGAACGGACAAATCCTCCTGATGTTGTGGAGGAGGAATCGGCAGGCCCGTGATGTGCGAGCAATGTACTCCTTCCAGTTTGCAGTTTGACAGTCCAGGTTGCTGTCGAGGATGACAGCCAAGCTCTTTGCTGACTGAGAGGATGGTATTGTGGTGCCATCGACGGTGATGGAGAGGTCATGCAGGGGGGAAGGGTGAAGAGCAGTTCTGTTTTTTTGAGGTTCAGCTTTAGATGGTGGGATGACATCCATTT
>NC_050583.1:4930044-4960044 GCF_013368585.1 Megalops cyprinoides | reverse complement strand
TGCAATATACCTGTAACACACACATTCACCAGGCATACAACTATAACACACACAACAGCTTGTCATACACCCGTAAAACACATTCACCTGTCATACACCTGTAACATACACACTAACTTATCATACACCTGTAATGAACACATCAACTTGTCATATACCTGCAACACACATTCACCTGTCATACAACTGTGACACACATCAATCTATCATTCACCTGTAACCCATATAAACCTGCCATTTACCTGTAACACACACACTAACCTATCATACACTTCTTACACACACTTTAACCTGTCATACACCTGTAACACATGTTCACTTGTCATACACCCGTAAGACATATACCTCAGGTAGTGAGAATGAGCCAGTCCACCTCGAACACCATCACCCTGAGTACAGGAGCCCCACAGGGTTGTGTCCTGAGCCCCCTACTCTACTCTCTCTACACACACGACTGTGTGTCCTCCTACAGTACCACTTCTACCATCAGGTTTGCTGACGATACAGTGGTTCTGGGCCTCATCTCCAACAACGATGAGGCCGCCTATCTGGATGAGGTGGAGAAGCTGGTAACCTGGTGTCAGGTGAACTGCCTCTATCGAACGTCAGCAAAACCAAAGAGCTGGTTGTGGACTTCAGAAGGGGGCAGCAGCAATCTTACACCCCACTCTTGATTAGCGGGACCCAAGTGGGGAGAGTGAGTAGCTTCAGGTACCTTGGGGCTCATATCACTGAGGACCTGACTTGGACTATTCACATCCAGGCTCAGGTTAAAAAGGCCAGACAAAGTACCACCTGAGACTGCTGAGAAAATTCAGGGTCCCTCCAGCGATTCTAAAAACTTTCTATACCGGGGCTATAGAAAGCTTACTGACTGTTCTGCACAGGACCGCAAAATCCTGCAGAGAGTGGTGCGCTTAGCTGAGCGCATTTCCGGGACAGCCCTCCCCTCCCTGCAGGACATCTACACCAGGTGATGCAGCACCAGAGCCGTCAAAATTCTCACGGACCCAAGCCATCCCAGTAACTGCTGCTTCTGCTGCTTCTGCTTCTGCTTCTGCTGCTGCTGCTGCTTCTGCTTCTGCTTCTGCTGCTTCTGCTTCTGCTGCTGCTGCTTCTGCTTCTGCTGCTTCTGCTTCTGCTGCTTCTGCTGCTTCTGCTGCTTCTTCTTCTGCTGCTGCTGCTTCTGCTTCTGCTGCTGCTGCTGCTTCTGCTTCTGCTGCTGCTTCTGCTGCTGCTGCTTCTGCTGCTGCTGCTTCTGCTTCTGCTGCTTCTGCTGCTGCTTCTGCTTCTGCTGCTGCTTCTGCTGCTTCTGCTTCTGCTTCTGCTGCTTCTGCTGCTGCTTCTGCTGCTGCTTCTGCTTCTGCTTCTGCTGCTTCTGCTTCTGCTGCTTCTGCTGCTGCTGCTGCTGCTTCTGCTGCTTCTGCTTCTGCTTCTGCTGCTTCTGCTTCTGCTGCTGCTGCTTCTGCTGCTGCTGCTTCTGCTTCTGCTTCTGCTGCTGCTGCTTCTGCTTCTGCTGCTGCTGCTGCTGCTGCTTCTGCTGCTTCTGCTGCTGCTGCTGCTGCTGCTTCTGCTGCTGCTGCTGCTTCTGCTTCTGGGGGGATGACTGAAATTTAGAACAAAAACAGAGATTCTATTCATATTTTTCATAACACATCTCTGCCTCCAGCTTGCCTGGCTCACAGTGACCATATATCTGTCCATGTGACTGTGAGTCAGGGGTGGTGGCACCCAAGGGTTGTGCTGGGATGTCCAGGAGGTTAGTGAATAGTGGAATGATCTTACTTATTTTAAGAAAATTCATCTGTCATACATTCAGTATATTTCTTTCACATGCGGTTTAGAGTCTTTCTCAGTTGAATCCAATTCTACTGTGATTTATTGGCTTGACCATAAACTGTAAAGTATTGCAAAAGCAAATACTCCCCCCGTCCCCCACCTCTTTCACTCTTTCTCCTCTGCAGTCCTCTATCCTCCTATCCTGTCTTCATTTACTTTCTCGCTCCCTCTCTCTTTCTCCCGCTGTCTCTCACTCTCCTCATGCGGCCATGAGTGAAGCGGTGAGATCTAATTACTGGACCTTTTAATAAAGTATCTCCTGGCCTGTGATTGTGCTGGGGATTGTAAGGGAATCGGGTGAAGCTTTAATCAGAGAGGGGCAGGGATAGCAGGCCTCATCAGGTCCTCGGGGCTGCGACCTCCGGCCGACCCTCGATTACAGTTTGCATTTCCCTTCTCAGCCAGTACAGGGCAGACTCGCTACCGAAGCAGGGAGCGGCTGCGTTTGTGAGGAGCAGAAACAGGCTCAGGGTGTTTACGTGAGGACGACCCTGGGGTGAGTTCGGATCTACCTGGCTGCCTGATCTACCCCTTCCACGGCTGTCCAGGTGAGCTGCGCTGGTCCGTGTCGGCCATAATCAGCCACGCTTTGCTGCCCTTTGTACCAAGCGGCTCTCACTTCAGCACCTGCTCTAGAGGCGTGAGCTTCCCATTGCAAAAAAAAAAAAAAAAATACACACATTTTACTCATTTTTGAGCTTGAAAACCTTTTGAATTTTGGAGAAAAGGTTTTGTTTTTGGGCCGCTGCACCAAACAAAAGCATTGTATTCTCTCTTTTTTAAAAAAGCAGAAGGGCACTCTAGCACTAATATTGCTGGGGAAGATCCATAAGAGTAGCACAGAGAGACACTACAGCAGGCACAGCTGGAGTCGGTGTGTGTGTTTAGGGAGTGTGTGAAGCACCCGCTCCTGGAGACCCACAGGCTAGCTGTAGTGTAGCACCCTGCTTCAGCGGTGGGGGAGACCACATAGCTCCGGCGGAGGGTTTGTGGAAATGAGGGAAGACTTAAGGAGACGTACCTCAAAGCAGTGTGTGCCTCCTTCCCCCTATGAAGCAAGACTACAGAACAAGATCCACAGTCGAGACAGCACCCAGATTAGTTCAGAGAACGTCTGTAAAAAAAGATTATGTCATGTTATTGCTATTATAGCAGATCTTATCCAGAGTGACTTAGGTTACAATTTTATCCATTTATACAGCTGGATATTTACTGAGCCTATTCGAGTTAAGTACCCTGCCCAAGGGTACAACGGCAGTGCCCCAGCAGGGAATCGAACCAGCAACCTGCTGCCGCATGGCAGGGCTGTTGTTCTGTGTTTTCCCACTCATTGTCTGAGGCTGCTCAGAGGAGGTACCTGCCCTTCAAGTCACATGTCCGGCCCTGTAACCACCACGTCACTCTCCCTCCTGTCACCCGCTCCGCCCCAACGCGACAGAAGGAACCCGACGAAGCCCAGCGCGGACAGGTGAAGGCAAAGGTGTGCCTCTGTGTACAGGTAGTGCTGTTCAGACGCCCTGCTATGGGCGGCTCCTCTCAAGGGAAGTCCAAATTGGAACAGAGTCCAGGTAAAGCTGAGGATGCTCTGATCTCTGGGACACATTCGTATGCTCACAGAGACGGCGGTAGGAGATGTCCACGACACAGTGGGAAGCATCACATGAGGATTCTGGGGAGATTAATCCATCAGTGAGCTGGTCATACATGTTGTCATGTTGTTTGCACATGCTGTTGATACATGTTGTATGCCTGATTGTAACACTGACTGCTTTGAAAATGCCGTTATTATTGAAATAGTCATGGGGATGAAGCATTTGAATTTGAATTTGAATGTGAGAGACAAATGGGGACGGCAAAAGGGAGAGATGGAGGAGGGAGAGAAAGAAAGAAAGAAAGAAAGAGTGGGAGAAAGGAAAGGAGAGATTCAGACAGACAGATAGAGAACAAGACAAGGGAAGAGGAATGGAGAGAGAAGACAGACGTACTGGTGCACACATAGGGATGAGGAGAGGGAGTGAAAACAGACAGACAGACAGACACATAGACAGACAGACAGAGGGAAGGGGGGTTATGTGTTTGTGTGAAAGTGCACTCTGCCTGTCTGTGTGTGTGTCTCTGGTATGAGGGGAGGTTGATGAGCAGATTCAGCTGTGCTGATTACTGAGGCAGCATGGCACATCAAGACAATGCACATGGGATGCCATAAAATACTATGTCAGCTGCTTCATAACTAATATCTGGGCAGCGTTTAAATAAAATTGGTACTGATACACTGATAGGTCTGTAATGCTGACTTCAGAACAGTCTTCAGATTTGAATCTGAGGTGCTGTGGTTGTTTACACAGGACACCGACAGTTGAAATCTGCTTCAGGCAGATTATTAAATCGGACTGCTGAACGTTTAAAGAAGGCGATGTCAATGCCAGAAGCATTGTCCTAGTACTAAATGAAAACGAAACGGAAAGTATTTTTACTTGAACGATCGCCATTTCAGAAATTTTGAGATGCAGGAATCGGGCGACATGAACAATTAGCACTGCAAGGTAAGACTACGAATAACGCCATTTAAACATAGATAACGTCTCTGTGTTGTGGGATTATCTGATTTTAGTGGAAGAAATGTTAAAATGTTCACATTTGTTTCTGCCCAATGGTTCGTTCATTACTAACACGGAAGTTGACAAAGAACAAAATGGTGACATTGAATTCCATCACATCAGGCAAATTCAAGAGACAAAAACCTTAATTTCTCAGAAGATTTAAAGCATTTCCATTGACATATATGCTGTAATCGCAGTACAGGCCACTGCGTGCACTGAAAACTAAGAACCGCCCGTTGCCACAAAGCAATAAGTGTGATGTGATCTCGGCGCAGAAGCGGCCCTTCGCCATCAGCATGTATTTAGATTCATTGTGATTGTTTATGTCGAACTGTTGTGATTTACAAAATTGGATTCTTAGTTACTTGAAATGTTAAGATGAGCACTTAGCTTCAGCCCTGAGGCAGGAATAGGATGCGGGAGGGGGTGACCGTTTGCTATAGTGACATGTTTGGGGAAGAAAGCGATCCAAGAAAAGGTGTTTACAGTATTTGTGGATTGATCTGGCATATTTCTGCATCCGGAAGACCACACTCTTTTACTGTCTTTGAAATATGTGAAATGCAATGTGGGGAAAAAGGACTCCCACAGGATTCTACTGTGATTTGCAGCCAGTGTTCATTGCATCCAGCATTTACATTTTGTCTTGAGCCCAGGCAATGTTCAAATACCTTAGAATGAACAATTTACGCTGAAAGGCCTGATTATTGTTAGCTAAGAATGTTGAAAACGACGTGCGGGATTGTGGAATAGTTTGCGTTTGGAACCGGAGTCTTTTTTCGATTCTTTTCTTTTCTTTTTTCCAAAACCTTCATTGACAACAATTTTTATACAAACCACGAACATTAAGCCAGAGAGCATTCCGTAAGATTATATTTAAAATAAATGTCCAAAGTCCTGTGAGCTTTGATGTTTTATTCCTTACAATATTATAACGTGATCCCTGAGTTCCTACAGGAAATGATCAAAATTCGGCTTACAATCAGTCCATCTCTTCTTGTGTATATGATATTGACCGATAATAATTAAAACTGAATCATTTTTTTTCTTTTACACCCATGTCGTCGTCTGAAAAATAAATACAAATATTTAAATCATTCACAACAATTATTTATCCAGTTTTTCTTCTTACAAAGATTTCAGTTTTATACAAACCATGAACGTGAACAAAGCCAGAGAGTATAATTAATCATCACGTAAGATTATATTTAAAATAAATGTCCAAAGTCCTGTGCGCTTTCTCGTTTTTAATCCTTCAATTTCTAAGACTTTTTAAAACTGGGTATATACCATGTAAAAGTATAAATGTCACTTATTTTATTATTTACACAATATTCATCACACATGCTTTACTCCAATTTAAATTCTCAAAAATAGAAGACCAATATAAACTTTATACATTACTTAACGATGGAATAAAAAGACTTATTAACAACTGTAACATCAATGACGTGATTTTTCTGTCGTGATATCTGTTGCGGTATAGCGTCAAACACTATGGCATATATATGCCAGTTACATAGGTGTAACTGGCATTCCAAATTGATCAAGGAATTCACTGTATGTCAATAAGTATCCGTCAGGTAGTAGTTGCTTAACTAAAATAAACTTATTATCAAACCGTTTTAAGGAAGAGAGAGCTATTTTTAAAATTAATATTCTTATTATTCCAAATAAAATATTCATTAGGGGAAAAGTTATGTTTATAAGCTAGTGCCCAGGTTGGCAGAGCTTAAATTTGGACAGTCTAACTGTAACCTCTCAATTTTATAATTGCATATCATCTCTGCATAACATCTCTGCCACCCATCAAATTAAACAAATACTTATTTAATTGGAAATGTATTCCATATGTTATATTTATCGTTAATGAGCCCGATAAGCCAGTCAACCTTGAATGTGATATTTAAAGTTTTGTAACTTAATACTTCTAAACCACCATTACTTTTCTTATTACATAAAATATCTTTTTTAAGTAGTGAGGTCTATTCTTCCATATGGAGTTGAGTGATGTTCCTTGCATATGTTATGAGGCATGTCTAAGGAAAAGAAGACGTAAACAGATCTTGATGTACCTTTGGCTTTTGACAGTAAAACTCTGGCATTCAGTGACAGATCCTGTTGTAACCACAAATTGAACCTATTTTTAACCTTCTCAAGAACAGGATTAAAGCTGAGTTTACAGCGTTCATTTTCATCTTTACTTATAACGCATCCTAAATATGTCATTTTGTTATTAATAGCAAATCCATTTAATTCTGTTTAGTCACTTTCTTTTAGTGGAAGTAGCACAGATTTATTTTCATTTAAGACTCGATACTAATGAAAATTCATCAATACACCTGATTGCTTTTTTAACCTCTGTACCATTTCTGAGAAAAAAATTGTAGTGTCGTCTGCCAGTTGGCATAGCTAGGAAGTGAAGTCAAGCAAAGGAGGATCATAGAGGTGATTGGGCTTTTGTGCACGCAACATAAATTGCCAGGGCATATTGCCAAATATGTTGACAGTTTCGAACCTTGAACCCTGTATTGTGTATTGGACCGAACTGTGAGCCAGTTGTGTCATTACACCCCTAGAATCTACACAGCTTTATGCTATAAACCATTTTATGACCAGATGAAGTTAAAATAATAAAAAAATGCTTTAAAAAAGCTTTGACATTTAAAATGTTTGCCATTGGTAACGTGACTCAACATCATATGACTGTCATAAAACACACACACACATTACATTTACATTACATCATTTAGCAGACACTCTTACCCAGAGCAACTTACAAATAAGTGCATCACAATGCTAAGAGTAGTTATCAAAAAGTACTACAAGAGGTCAGTAAGATACTTAAGTGCTAAACTAGTGTAGAGGGTTTTTTTTTTATAGAAAATAGGGATAGATGGGGTAGATAGAGAGGAAGGTAGACTAGAGATGAAGCATTAATGTTGAATGTGGTCATTTGGTATTTGAAAATGCTACAACCAAAAATTCAGGGAGTGTTTTTTTTCTGTCCATAGAAGCTTTTCCTCAACTGCCATCATAGACCAAATTGAGCCAGGGGAGCCTGGGGAGGGGGGCGTGGCCTCCAACATGAATACTGAAGAAGGAGGAGAGGAGGGGGGCGTGGCCTCTGAAATGTACCACCCCCTCTGTGGAGCTGTGGACCCACAGAGAAAGAGGTGAGGAGAAAGAGAGAGGGAGAGAGAATGAGTGTGTGTGTGTGCAGGTATCAAAGACGTGCCACAGGCGTCTGAATACGCCAAACGCATTTTCTTAAACCAAGGCCTCAACCAAACTGGAATGGGTTTTCAGTGAAACTGGTGAAAGGGTTTTTGGTGGTTCTGATTTGTGTCAGTGTCAAGTCTAGTATGGGTCCGTTTCTGTCATCTTAACTTCAAACAGAAACTGGCCCATGTGGACCAGAACTTTCCCAACAAATCCATGAAACAATTTCTTCCTGATACAATCCGACCAGGTCCCGCTGAACACAACAAAGGACATGATTAAAATGCACATTTTTATGTAACATTAATACTTGTTTAAGGACACATCACAGCTTTTTCTACATTCTTAATGTTTTACTAGCAACTTGCAATTTCTCTCCACACTGTAAAACCACGTTCAACAAGCATGCCTCAAAAATGTTTTTCACTTTGTTAGCATAACTGAGTAATGGTGTCTAGGTGGCTATTCAGAAACATTGGGTTTAGATTCCTCTGATTTTGGTTCCAGAGTGACAATCGTATACCATAATGTCTCTAATAGAGCTGCTGTCATTAATGTAGATACTGCCATATCACCATAAGTGCTGTAAAATTACTTAGATTTGCCTAGTTATCTGTTGAACCTACTGGTCCATAACTTTATTTTAGCTCTGAATGAGCATTAGCTAGCAAGTATACCCTGGTGTGAAGTAGGCAGATACCTGGTCTGGTTTGCCTGCTGGCCATTAAATGCATTGGAAGATATTTCAGGTCTTCAGAATATTTGGCTAAAAGAGTTTTTTGTGTTAAAAAAGTGTTGTAAACCATCTTGGTAGATGTGTTCATGAACCTGTTGGTAAACAGGACTAGGAGTTATATTCAGTATGTATTTAATAATTAACGTATTTAATATGGGCGGCAGTGTAGCATAGTGGTTAAGGAGCAGGACTCGTAACCGAAAGGGACCCGCTGGGACACTGCTGCTGTACCCTTGGGCAAGGTACTTAACCCACAGTCGCCTCAGCAAATATCCAGCTGTATAAATGGATAACATTGTAAAGAACTGTAACCTATGAAAGTCGCTTTGGATAGAAGCGTCTGCCAAATGAATAAATGTAAATGTAAATCCAAATTAGTGTTCAGGACAGTGCTTGAACCCTTAAGACAGTGATGAAATGTGAGTTTGGGCAGGACCACAGTGTTTCTCTTACTCTCTGCTGGTTTTTAGGGAACAGGCTCATTAGTGTAAGGCAGGAAGTAATACTTTTTAGTTGTATGAAGTGTAGCGAGTAGAACATTCTCACAATAGCTACATGGATGTGGTCGTAGAGGCATTTTCCAAAAATACACATATCTCTGTGTTTACACTGAGGGACAGGAACAAGTGTCCTGTAAGGTGATATTTAAAGCAGTATCTCTGATTTGGTGCCCAGTGTCACAGGCATGTTACTGACCAGAGCAACTGTTCTGAGAGGAGTTTGATGAAGTGCTGTCTGTGTGTGCTGTTCCCAGTGTCACTGCACAGAGAGCAGCGTCCCCGGTGCCCAGCTGTCAGTCTGTGAAGAGTGACCAGTCCATGGACCTTCCCATTTACTTAGGTGGTGGACAGCCTGCCCCTCCTCTAAGGTGAGGTCACACTGTTTAAAGTAAAAGCCTGAATGGGTCCAACTGATTTTCCGTAACACCTCAACCAAACTGGAGTGGGTTTTCAGTGAGAATGGTTGTTTTGGGGTTCTGATCAGCATCAGTGGTGAGTCCTGTATGGGTGAATTTTATTCATCTTAACAGAACGTGGCACATGTGAACCAGAACTGTCCCAAAAATCCATAAAGAATTCTCTGTGGTACAGACAGATCAGATCCATCTGAATAAAACCGAAACATGATTAAAGTTCATTCTTTTCCTGTAACATAAATGTTATTAGCTTGTATAAGTATAGGGACACATCACACTTTTTCTACAATGTTAATGTGTTACTAGCAACTTGCAGTCTCTGTTCAACAAGCACGCCTCAGAAATGTTTTTCACAACATTAGCAAAACTGAGTGAAGACTGCAGTCAGAAAAATTGGGCTTAGGTCTTCTGATTTCTGTTCCAGAGTGCTTCACTGAAGGATTGTTTACCATATTGTATGAAATACAGCTGCCCTCATTAATGTGGATTCTGCTGTCTTACCACAAGCCTTGCGGAAATGTTCAGTCTTATCTACAAATCTGTTGAACTTGTAGTCCATAACTTTATTTAGCTTTGAATATGCATTAGCTAGCAATTATTTCCTCTTGTGAACTAGGTAAATACCTGGCCTGGTTTGCCTGCTGAGCATTCAAGTGCATTGGAGGATATTTCAGGTCTTCAGAATATATGGCGAAAAGAGTTTTTATTTAAAAAGTGTTGTAAAAAATCTTCATAGAAGTGTTCATGAAGCTTTTGTTAAACAATAATGTAAATTGTATTCAGCATGTATGTAATCTGAATTAGTGTTCAGAAAAGTGTTTGTGCACTTCCTGCAAGGCAGGAAGTCATACTTTGTAGTTTTATGAATTGTACAGAGGGCAGTTCTCACAATAGCTACATTGATGTCTTAGCAGAGGAATTTTCCAAAAATCTACACATTTCTGTGTTTAGACTGAGAGACTGGAACTAGTGTGCTGTAAGGTGATATTTAAAGCCCTACCTCTGATTTGGTGCTCAGTGTCAAGTGTCACATATAAAGTGTTCCTGAAGCACATTTCAGCATGTTTCCCCATTCACTGACTCATGGTATTTCTGAAGAACAGGCATGTTACTGATCTAAACAACACTTATGAGCGGAGTTTGATGAGGTGCTGTCTCTGTGTGCTATTAGCAGTGTCACTGCACAGAGAGCAGTGTCCCCGGTGCCCAGCTGTCAGTCTATGAAGAGTGACCGGTCCATGGAGAATCCTCATAATTTTGCTGGTGGACAGCCTGTCCCTTCTCCAAGGTGAGGTCACACTGTGTAAAGTAAAAGCCTGAATGGGTCCAACTGATTTCCGTAAGACCTCAACCGAACTGGAGTGGGTTTTCAGAGAGAATGGTGAAAGGGTTGTTTTGGGGTTCTGCATCAGGGTCAAGTCGAGTATGGGTCCATCTTTTCATCTTAACTTTGAACAGAATCTGCTGCACATGGACCAGAACTGAAATGACTTTCTGGTATGATCCAACAGAATCTCACTGAACAAAACCAAGAACACGATCAAAATGCAACTTTTTATGTAATATTAATACTGCAAGCTTATATAAGTATAGGGATACATCACACCTTTTTCTGTGTGTTCTTAATATTTTACTATCAATTTGCAATCCCTGTATAACTGTACAACAAGCATGCCTCAGAAACATTTTTCACAATGTCCACGTAACTGAATAACAGTGTCCAGACTGCCGTCAGAAGCATTGAGCTTAATTTCCTCTGATTTCTGTTCCAGAGTGCATCATAGAAGAATTGTATACCATAATGTCTCTAATAGAGCTTTGTTCAAATGTCTCTGATGAGCAATCATTCCTTTAACTTAGCACTAGTGCATTCTTTGTGTTTAGTGCAGTCAGCATAAACAAAATACTAACCACATTAAACACAATATGCTAAATTAGTGAACTTATAATGATGATGTAAAAAGGGTTATGCTCGTGATTTGTATGTTGAAAACATTCAATTATTATGAGTGCAGAGTGTCAGAATTATAACATAATTTTGTCCAGTGTTTGGCAAGACATCTGTAACCACATACAGTCACTATGTCTCCGCAGTAGTAAAGATTGCATTTATTATGTGAAGGACACACTCATTGTCACCATTTAAGGAATTTTACAACCTTAGACATTCAGCATGTTCTGAACGAGAGGGCTGGTTGCCCTGACTTCCATGTAACAGTAGGTCTCATTGTAACATGGAAAGTTTGAGCAGCTCTACAGAAAGGATCTATTTTGAAAAAATGCTTCAGATGGTTCATTTTGTCAAAAAGGTTCATTTTTAGACACAAATAACACATGCAGAACTGAGCAGCTAAATGTTCTTTCCCAAACACATGATCCCGCTCCTCAGGGGGGACTCATAAGAGAGCAGCAGCAGAGGGGCTGTAGGCTGGGTGAGGCCCTATATCAGGGCAGCACTGTGTTTGTGTTATCCATGTGTGGTCCCTGTCCAACACATCTCTGCTCTTCCTCACTTTACAACCCAGTCAGACTTCAAACAGTCTCGTGTCTCACTCGCGCTGGTCCAAAGTCAGACGGAGTGTGTCTGTCACCATGTGCTCTTCATGATGATTAACCGAGCTGGTGAGATGATAAGCTAAATGTGCATAAATGAAAGGCAACAGGTCATTTCTGCCAGGAAACACTGGAACATAAAGACCCTTCTGTTTGCTCTGTCTGCTACGTTTCTCCTTAAATCCTACATCCTGGTAAGTCAGTGACTATTTATGAAGCCAAAGTGGGTTCACTTCTGGTAAAATACTCTTTGGAAATAATGAAAGTCCATGATGCTTTTGAGCAGCTGTGTAATCATATAATAACATTTTGAGCTTGTTTCTCCTTTTCATCTTGCTAACTGGGCTCTGATTAAATGTGTATTCCTGTGTCTGCAGTGAGCTGTCAGAGCTCCAGTCCATCTCTGCAGTGTGTGAGCAGATGAGCCAGCAGAGACTCTGCCAGCAGGTAAAGGACTTCACTCATTCACCTGAATCTACCTGCACCTGGAGTCACTCATTCACCTGAATCTACCTGCACCTGGAGTCACTCTTTCACCTGAATCTGCTTGCACCTGGAGTCACTCATTTACCTCTGTCTGCAACTGGATTCATCCACTTGCCTAAATCTCTCCTGGTTTCACTCATTCATTTGACTGTAATCCTCTTATTCACTGACTGGCTGGATTGTCTGTCCTTTAACCCCTCATTCATCTGAATCTGTCTGTCCAGTTTTAAGCCATTCACCTGTCTGTGTCACATACTCACTCATTCATACTCTATATAATTTATATTCAGTCCTTTGTTCATTCATTCATCTGGCCTCACTGAAAAAAAGCTTTAATGTTTCTCCCGGTAATATTCTGAAATTTGTTTTCGATAAGATTTTTCTTAGTTTTCATATAATCTTTTTCATTCTATATTCTTAAGCTCTGGTTTAACTGATGTCTTTATTTCTCTGCAGTCCATGATTGTAGATGCTTCACCCCTGTGTTCCAATGATCAGGACCTGGAAGCAGAAAATAGTAAGATGTTTTTTACTCCATATTTCTTACAAATAGAAAAGGGTTATCTGAACAGGGTCATCTTTTAGAAAACATCGACAATTTATCTCACCCACACCATCACTAGACACAGACACACTACTGCTGTTTAATACCACATAATACTCTCATACCCTTCAGCAACAGTCTGTTCTGAAAATGTGCCCATTTTCGTGCAGAAGGAGTCCAAAAGCAGCTGAAATCCAGTCTGAAGAAGAGCTTTGAGTGCATATTTGAAGGGGTTGCAACATCAGGGAGACATACCCTCCTCAACAATATTTACACAGAGCTCTACATCATAGAGGGGGACTGTGAGGGGGTCAATAATGAGCACGAAGTGTGGCAGGTTGAGACAGCATCCAGGAAACAGACCACAAAATACACTGCAATCAACTACAATGACATCTTTCAACCCTTACCTGGACAAGAGAAACCCATCAGAACTGTGCTGACGAAGGGGATCGCTGGCATTGGAAAAACAGTCTCTGTGCAGAAGTTCATTCTGGACTGGGCAGAAGGAAAAGCCAATCAGGATATTCGTTTCGTGTTTGTTCTACCTTTTCGGGAGCTGAACTTGATTAATGATGAACAATACAGTCTGCTTGGGCTTCTGCATGTCTTCCACCCTGAAATGAAAGGAATTGAAAACATCAAGTCTGAAGTTTACAAAGTTTTGTTCATCTTTGATGGTCTGGATGAAATCAGATTTCCCTTTAATTTCCTACACACCAATGTATTGTCTGATGTAACAGAGACATCCTCAGTGGATGTGCTGCTGACAAACCTCATTAAGGGGAATCTGCTTCCCTCTGCTCTCCTCTGGATCACCTCCCGGCCGGCAGCAGCCAATCAGATCCCTTCTGAATACGTCCACCGTGTGACAGAGATACAAGGTTTCAATGACTCACAGAAGGTGGAGTACTTCAGGAAGAGATTAAATGATGAGAACCAGGCCAGCAGAATTATCTCTCACATGAAATCATGCAGGAGTCTCTACATCATGTGTCACATACCAGTCTTCTGTTGGATTTCTTCAACTGTTCTGGAGCGACTGTTTGTTGAAGCTGACTGTGGAGAAATCCCTACAACTCTGACTGGAATGTATACACACTTTCTGCTCATTCAGTCCAGCATCAAGAATCAGAAATATCAGGGAAGAAATGAGATAGATCCACAAAAGCTTCTGGGCCTGGATAAAGACATGATTCTGAAACTGGGGAAGCTGGCTGTTCAACACCTGGAAAATGGCACTCTCATGTTCTATGAAGAGGACCTGAGAAAGTGTGGCATTGATGTCACTGAAGCGTCAGTGTACTCTGGGGTGTGCACAGAAATCTTTAAAGAGGAGTCTGTGCTGTATCAGAAGAAAGTGTACTGCTTTGTGCATCTGAGCATCCAGGAGTATCTGGCTGCTTTGTCTGTGTTTCACTCATATGCAAGCAAGAATATAAAGGTATTGAAGTCCATTTTTGGTCAAAAATCTGAAGTCACTCAATTGTATCACTTGCATGAGAGAGCTGTTCAGAAGGCCTTGGAGAGTAAGAATGGGCACCTGGACCTTTTCCTGCGATTCCTTCTTGGCCTCTCACTGGATTCAAGTCAGAACCTTCTCAAAGGCCTTCTGACACAGACAGGAAGTAACTCAGAGAGCATCAAGAAAACAGTCCAGTACATCAAGAGTTTGGAGATGAAGGATTCCTCCCCAGAGAGGTGCATCAATCTGCTCCACTGTCTGGCTGAACTGAACGATCATTCACTTATGAAGGAGGTTCAAAAGTTCCTGAGCTCAGGAAGTCGTTCTGGTGAATGGATCTCACCTGTGCACTGCTCTGCCCTGGCCTATATGCTCCTGATGTCAGAGGAGGTGCTGGATGAGTTTGACCTGCGGAAATACAACACCTCAGACGAGGGGCGCAGGAGACTGGTTCCAGCTGTGAGGTGCTGCAGAAAGGCTCTGTGAGTATTAACATGAGTATCTCCTTTCAAACATACCATGGTTATCCTGAAAACATGCATATTAGAATATGATAGTGTATATTTAGCTGTACCATGTTGCTATATAATCAAAATCTCATTCGATTTTCCTTTTAATGCTAAAACAATTGCAGAATCACAACTTTTTAAAAAAATCAAGTAAAACTATTATGGACATTTATAGTGTTCATATTAAACTGTTTGTACAGGCAAGAAAGTGGTAAATTAGTTGAGAAATATGGCCTGTGTCCACCTTAATGTTACATTGGAATATTGAATTGCTGAGTGGAATTAATTTATACATTTTCCCTAAACATCATGCCATCCTATTTCTTGGGAGTGGATAAAATCTTTTCTCAGCATTTTATTCAGTATGAAAATATTGTCTAGAATATGCAACATTTGCAGGTTGGATTATAAATATGTGTCACTGCTTTATTACGGACCACCAGATATGTTCATTATTGCTGCTGTTGCTGTTACAGCTGTAATGTAGGGCGGCATCATTATAATCTAGGGGCATCATTTATAAAGTGTGCCTGCTCCCAAATTTCATGCTAAATTTTGCATGTGCAGAAAGCCATGCCAGCGTTTTGACTTAAAAACCTTGATGTGAGAATGTGCGTACTTCAGTGCAGACTTCAGACCAAGCGTACAAATAATTCTTTTGGCTGAACAGGTGTGTTACAGATATGAGTTTTCCTATCTGTAAACATGACCCTCTGAAATAGCAGAAAAGACAGCCTTAAAAGAGGTGGAAGATGTACCTGTTCAAGCGACAGAACTGTGTGAAATACACAGGCAAATTTTCAGTACAAATCTGATAACTTTCAGAAATAAATATTCTATAGAAACATTTACATCAATATCATTCATATTAATACTTGATGCAGTTCAAGCAATTTATTAACAGGTTTTTGGTAGGGCTGGATGCAAATATTCGACAATTTGGATATTTGTTCGTTTGTGTAGGTATTTGGTTTTCAATTTTGGGATTTGGATACTCGGTTTTTTTGCTAAATGTAGGCTATCAATAAAGGTGAACTGCAAAACACATTTGTCAGCACATTCTTGTACTGTATTTATACTTTTTAATTGCACTGTTAAAATGTGGAAATATATACCATCTCAGCTTGGGCGCCTGACATCCCTCTCACTTACAGCAGTGAACGTCACGTGATGGGAAATAAAAAGTAGCTGGCAACTGCCGAGCTCGTGCTTTGGGACTTGAACAGAGGGTCTAATTGTTTCGACCGCCCCCCTAGCTAAGTTTGTCACCCTGGGAGGACGCAAATTTCGTTTCAATGTATGTGAGTAGTGAGAAATGACAATAAAGAAATTATAAATAAATATAAATCTCACAAATATAAATCTTAATTCTTCATTTTGTTGGATCTAGTGTGCTGTTTCTGTGCTTCTGTTTCACAGCGCTTTGTCAGCTGCTGTCTCGGATTCGGAGCCTATTATTATGAGCATTTATGTAGGTCTATAATTTATCCATGGTAAGAAAAATTGTCACAAGCTGTTATTATTTCACAAAAAGTGCATAGATAGGGCCTCATTCAATCAAACCCCTCGGTGTTACAAGCATGCATAAAACACACCAAATCTTTTGGAAAATGTGTATTTTATTAACAAATAACAATACAAGCAACAATACTGTAGAATAACAGAATCCTTAAAAATTAATTCCTTTATTTAAATGGAAAGACACGTGTTGCAGCGCTATGCCGTCTATCTCAGCCAAGAACGGAGAAATGTGTGGCTGAGTCCTTCCCGAGTCATCCTCAGCTCCCCCCCCCCCAAAAAAAATGGTATTCAGGACAGCCCTAGTTTTTGGATTGATCCACAATTAAGAAATGAACGGCAATGTAATTTTGACTGATGTGGTAGCATGGCTATGAAAAACTAATTGTTTTCACTGGTGTGACAGTTTAACAAAGGCATGATATCCCTGTGTGTACTATCTGTACTGTAGGTGTCTGTTGCTCCACTTAATGCACTAGCACTTTTGGAGGATGTGGCTAATGGTCCCTTACACCATGAGCATTCAGATATTAGGCAGACTTTATGGTGCATGAGTATGAATGGTACAGCACTGCTTCTTCCTAATTATTGCATGCTGTTGATCCCAGCACTGGAGAGCCCAACTAGATGCAGTATTGCTGTACAAGTGCAGAGGCAAGTCCTCTCCACCTGTGGTTTTCTGGCCACAGGGAGCTTTCAGAGGGAGCCCAGTGACAGGTCTGCATGTCCCATCCCTAAGAGGCATTATGGCTGATGCACAGAGCGGCATCATTCACATCACAACACAATATACTCACTTCCTCTACACTGCAGAAACACACATCACAATATACTCACTTCCTCTACACTGCAGAAACACACATCACAATATACTCACTTCCTCTGCACTGCAGAAACACACATCACAATATACTCACTTCCTCTACACTGCAGAAACACACATCACAATATACTCACTTCCTCTGCACTGCAGAAACACACATCACAATATACTCACTTCCTCTGCACTGCAGAAACACACATCACAATATACTCACTTCCTCTGCACTGTAAAAACACACAACACAATATACTCACTTCCTCTACACTGCAGAAACACACATCACAATATACTCACTTCCTCTACACTGCAGAAACACACATCAGCAGGACATCAAAGGGAATTTACAGTTTGAACATTTTACCTGCACCTCATTTACAGTAAAATACATTTTTTTCTTGGGTGCGTCTCACACTATGAGCCATCTTCATTTCTTCGGCTGTTCCTTTTGTTACACAGAACAACATGATTAGATTCCAAGTTTTACTGAAATATTTCATATTTTTATGTTGTGATAAGCTGTAATGGGCTGTTTGAAAACCCATTAGTTAAAAATCACATCATCAATTTTTAAGAATCAGTTTCCACTCATTTATCACTTGTAATACAAGACTCAATGGAGTACACTCAGTAAGGCAGCACAATGCTGTTCATTGTTTAAAGCTTGTTCAATATCAGTGACTACTACAGAAGCTGTAGTTTTACAGCTGTCACCAGACCTAAATGCTTACTGTGCTTCACTGTATTATCATGTAAGGAGTGTTTTATCTGAGCTTTAACCTCAGCACTATGTTCAGCTGAGCAGTAAAGCTTAGAGACAGGTTTAGTAATTAACTTTTCAGCCAGTTTTAAAAGGCAAGTGTCCAAGATATTAGTACCAGCAAGATATTAGTACCAGCTTTCTGGGTTCAGTGTCTTTCAAGGCCTTACAAATTTTGATTCCGAAAATTACTTATTTTTATTAATTTCATTACTGTAAAACATTCAGCACAACTATTTATATGAATACATATTGCAAATTATCCTTATGGTTTCTTGGATGCTCCATACAAATTTCAACCCAATCCAGTGAAAAATAAGCAATTGGTGAGGCTTATAATACACATACAAAGAGTCGCAAAAATGATGAAATTTATCTCAGAGGGCCAAACTTCAAAAATTCATTACTAAAAAAGTATTTGGAGTAGAGCTATAGGATTTTGCGAGGTCCCATGAATTTAATAGAAGTTTTTACATGAATTTTTTCGAGAAAATCCATGACATGAACTGGGAAGAGTTCTGAATTCTGGGTGAGTTGGCATGGAATGACTCATTTACAATTTCTATATGTATTACATTTATACAGCTGGATATTTACTGAGGCAGTTCTGGGTTAGAGACCTTGCCCAAGGGTATAGTAGCAGGGAATCAAACCAGCAAACTTTTGGTTACAAGCCCTGCTCTTTTATCATTATGATACACTGCCACCTGATCTTGCTGAGGGGAATACCGGGTTGTGAGGATGGAAGCAGCAGCAGCAGGTGGCTGGGTTATCAGGAACCTCAGGAGTAGCAGAGAGTCTCACAGCAGCAGCACTGCAGGCAGACGCAGTAGCAGTGATGGAGGATTTAGTCCTGGGAGGAAGAGCAACACTTCCACAGACACGGCACTACAATCAGTGCTGGGATGGTCACTGCTGTAAAAGTCATTAAAATAAATGGTATCAATAGGAGATAACAAATAAAATGCTGTTAATGTACTTTGATACTAATGTACTTTGAAGTTAACTCTGTAAAAGCTTTTCAGGGTCTTCCCATGCAGATGTACAGGATCATTTAGTTACTTTTCTCTAAGACACAGTTTTAAGTAGAAATGCTTTTGTTGTAGTGAATATTTGATCATTAATGCTTTTATGCTTTTTGTCTTTTTAGACTCAGTAACTGTAACATTACAGAGAAGTCCTTTGAAATTGTGGCCTCAGCTCTCCAGTCAGCCACCTCACCCCTGAGAGAGCTGGACCTCAGCTACTGTAACCTGGGAGAATCAGGAGGGAAGCTAGTGAGTGCTGCACTGATGAGTCCAAACTGTAAACTGCAGACTCTGGATCTCAGCTACAATAACCTGGGAGAATCAGGAGTGAAGCTGCTGAGTGCTGCACTGATGAGTCCAAACTGTAAACTGCAGACTCTGAGGTGAGTGATGCTGCTTGATAATCCTGATTCATCAGCATTTTTCATATTATCGTGATATTATTAAAATGTGCTGAAAATGTTCAAAAAGTACTGATACACAAACTCAAATCATTTCACCAAGTTTTATACTGAAAATCACAAATAAAATTAGCAGCACTATGCACTTTTTTGTTTGCATAAACATTAAAATAATAACATAGCCAATACCTTCAGTAAACATATGAAAACTGTATCAAATGTGCATTTGAGCATATGCAATGTGTCAAGGCTCAGGCAAGGACTCAGGCGCGGACCACGGGAGTTTCGGGTTCCAAGCGTCTTAAATGAAATCGTCAGGCAGATCACTAAACAGAAACAGGCAGGGTCGAAAACCGGAAGGCAGTCCGTGGACAGAACGAGGATCGGAAACCAGAGCAGGCAGGGTCGGGAACCGGACAGGCAGGCAATCAGGCAAACGTGGCAAGGCGGCAGGCAAAAACGAGGTCAGAGTACGAGCAGGGTCGAAAAACGAAGAACACACAGACAGAAGCAAAAAGCAAACGGCGGGGACGAAACAGGAGAAACACACTGTGACGAACTAGCAACAGGACAGGGAAAAGCAGGGAAGATATAGGGCAGGGCTGACGAGGGGATGGGAGACAGGTGTGCAGGCAATCAGGCGGGCGGAGACCGGGCGGGGAGCGGGGCAGGACTAAGATACAAGGGAAAACAAAAGCACATGGGCAAGGAAAACAAAAACACAACAGCTAAGGAGGCGGAGCACTGACACAATGACCCCGTGCAAAATTTACATGAATACAAATGAGTCTTAAGAAGACAGTGATAGTAATTGCAGTGAGCCCAACAATTGACGTAAATACAGAGGAGTATAGTGTTTCTCCACTTTTACAACCAATTCGACGACTGTAGGATTTTAAATGAACAAGCTATGTTGGTTGGGTGACAAAACTACGTAACGTGTTACCGTGTGCAATGGGCAAATAGAGTCTGCAGACACGACGCATAGGCCTACAGCAGCAGAACAGAGCGGAACAAATATTATTATTAGGCCTATTACTGTTATTGTTGCTAAATATGCACATCAAAAGAAGGCGATAGGCTAGCCTACATCTATTCTGTCTGTTAAAATGAATTACCATACAATAGTCTACTAGATCATTTAACGTGAGTTTTTCAAAGCACGGTAATCAACCACGATTTTAATGATAATAAAATTCGAAACGCTAATACTAACCATCAGGAACTTTACCGTGGAAAGTGTTGTGTAAACTAGTTGTGTGACGTATGACGTGAAGGGTCATGTCCAGGTCAGGGAAGTGACGTAGGGGACATACGGAGATCTAGAAAAAAAAACAAGAGAGTTCAATAAAAGTTCAAGAACTTTATTAAGCTTTATTAAGCTTTGTAGCCGTGTTCTGATTCCTTCACCATCATAACATGGTGTCCGAAGTGTGTGCAATACCACGCGAGTGAGTGCAGCCGTCGGGAGTGTATTTTTTTTTGGTGGTGAAAGTGAACGTGAGACGAGCCGTCTTCGAAGTGTGACCTACTAACATGCAGCTAGCGAGCCTGTCCCAAGCAACAAGATGAGCACAGCAGGGAGAGAATCTGAGCAAGGAAAGGGGTGGGCACCTGCCACACCACAGCCTCTACTCAATGTACCGACAACTGCCGCTTTCACTATCCAACCACCCGAACCATTTAACCTTGCAAAACCGCTGGAGTGGGAGAAATGGATAAGACGTTTTGAAAGATTCTGACTGGCTAGCAACCTCTATCTCTCGTCTGAAGCTAATCGGGTAAACACCCTCATCTACTGTATGGGAGACGAGGCAGATGACATTTTGCGGGGACAAAATCTAACTGGTGCCCTGAGACAGGAATACAGCTCTGTTAAAGACGCTTTTGATAAATATTTTGTCCCGAAGAAGAATGTTACGTATGAGACGGTACAATTTAAAAGAAGAGTGCAGTAAGGAACTGAAACTGTGGATTCATTCATCACTGCTTTGTATGCACTAGTAGAAGGCCCACTTCATGATGAATTGATTTGTATTTGTACTATACCATACTATGTCCTGAAGACAAGACTCTGGCAAGACTCCAGAAAGCAGGCATCACACTGAATCTGGAAAAGTGTGAGCTTAACCGAACTGAGGTGAACTTTTTAGGTCATTGGATATCTGCCAGTAGTGTGAAACCCGACCCAGAGAAGACAAGCGCTGTGCTGGATATGAGAGAGCCGTCCAATGTCAGTGAACTGCGTAGCTTCCTGGGCATGGTAACTCAGCTACGGAAGTGTATTCTTCATTTGGCAGAGAAAGACAAGCCATTAAGAGACCTGCTCTCAAAGAAAAATGCCTGCTTCTGGGGCAGTGCTCAGCGGAAAGCCTTCGATTGCCTGAAACGGGAGCTCTCATCCCCTCCTGTTCTGACCCTGTATGACCCTAACAAGGAGCTGAAACTGTCAGCTGATGCGTCTTCATATGGGCTGGGGGCAGTTCTCCTGCAACAGGAAGAGGATGAATGGAGGCCGGTTGCATACGTCTCTAGATGGTTGACAGAGACTGAGCAGCGTTACGCACAAGTGGAAAAAGAAGCCCTTAGTTTGACATGGGGATGTGAAAGGTTTAAAGACTTCCTCATTGGACAGCATTTTAAGCCTGAGACAGACCACAAACCTCTGGTGAGTCTGTTTGGAGTTCAGGCTCTGTGTGAACTATGTCCGTGGATCCAGAGATTCCGTATGAGACTTATGACATACTCCTACACAATCCATCATGTTCCCGGTAAGGCATTGCTTACAGCTGATACACTGTCACGTGCAGCCTTAAACAACAGTGACACAGCCAGCAGGATACCTAAAAAACCTAATGGAAGATACAAATATCTATGTGGACTGTATCATGAGTAACTTACCTGCCAGTCCAGCTTACCTTGCAGAACTCAGAGAACAGCTCAAAGCTGACAGCACCTGCTCACAAGTCATGACCATGTGCCAAACCGGATGGCCAGATTACAGCACTTTGAGTGGCGTTCTCAGACAGTACTGGCAAGAGAGAGCAGTACTTACGGTACAGGATGGACTCCTACTCAGAGGCTCCAGACTGGTCATACCCTCAGCAATGCTAAACAGTGTCCTGGAAAAAGTGCATGAGGGACATCAGGGTGTAGTGAAATGTAGAGAGCGTGCCAGAGAAACGGTTTTGGTGGCCAGGGTTGAGTGGTCAGTTGAATGAGCTTGTTTTGCGCTGCAGAACCTGTATCAAAGAACGAACCAATCCTGCGCAGCCATTCATGCCGTGTGAGTTGCCTGAAAGACCATGGCAGAAACTTGGTGCTGACATTTTCACATTAGACCGTAGTAACTATCTGCTAGTTGTAGACTACTACTCACGGTTCGTGGAAATAGCAAAACTCACCCCCCCATGATCTGAAGATGTAGTGGTGCACCTCAAATCAATGTTCGCCAGACATGGCATCCCAGAAATCTTTGTTTCGGATAATGGACCTCAGTTGTCATCATGTAGCTTTGCTCAGTTTGCAGAGGACTACGGATTTGAGCACAACACCAGTAGCCCTAAATATCCACAGAGTAATGGTGAGGCTGAGTGTCTGGTCCAGACAGTGAAAAATATGCTCAAGAAAGCAAAAGACCCTTACCTGGCACTGCTTGCCTATAGAGCAACACCACTAGCCAATGGCTACAGCCCTGCACAGCTACTGATGGGACGTAGACTCAGGACGACAGTTCCTCAGCTTCCTTCAGTGCTGCTTCCAGAGCGCCCCAACAGAGAAGAGATAGCTTCAAAGGAAAGGGAAAGGAAACAAAGGGATGCTGAACGGACGTGTGGATGGCTGATGTGAAAGCAGAGGGGACTGTTCTCTCACCCCATGCTGCTCCAAGGTCTTATTTAGTGGAAGGTTCACATGGAGTAGTGCGTAGGAACAGAAAACACCTCATACCTATGCAAAATAATGGAGACAACACGACAACAGTCAGCCAGACAGGAGAAACTTCAGAGGTTCCTGTGCAACAACACCCACCTCCACAGCAGGCTCCTCCAAAGCCACACTTGTCACCTGATCATCACTCACTGTCTGTCACCAGAACCAGGAGTGGCAGAGAAATAGTCAAACCTCAGAGACTGGATTTATAGAGCTGAAAGAAGAGCTGAACAGTTGTAATGTAATAGTTCGAAATATGGTTTAGTGAATGGAAACTGAAAGAGTAATTTTGAGTTGTGTGGGTTTCCTGAGTTTAAGTACATGTTGGTTACAATATTTAGTTAATGATATCTTTCAGATATTTCTGACAAAGGGGGATGTTGTGTAAACTAGTTGTGTGACGTATGACGTGAAGGGTCATTTCTGGGTCAGGAAAGTGACGTAGGGGACATACGGAGAACTAGAAAAAAAGACAAGAGAGTTCAATAAAAGTTCAAGAACTTTTTTAAGCTTTGTAGCCGTGTTCTGATTCCTTTGCCAGCATAACAGAAACCAATTTAACTTACCTTGCATTTGCTATAAAGTAGCGGGTGGTGGTCACAAAGATGACTCAAAAGATTTTAAGTATTGCTCCCTTTCGCAGCGATTTTCTTTCTGCATGTTCTGCTGACAGGGTGACCATCTTCAGTCAATCCCTCAGCACTCTTATAAAAACCAAAATACGACCACACTTCAGACTTAGTCGTCTTAGAAGGCTGAAAAATCTCTGGAGCGCTGTCACTGCCTTCCGCCATGTTTTCTTTGACACAAATCAAACCCACGTTGCATGCTGCGCCTGAGTCTGGGAGACTTGCTAACTTTGGTTGTTGCTGGACAGTATTTAATGTGAGTTTTTCAAAGCGCTCTAATCAATCGTGGTTTTAATGATAATTAAAATTTGAAACGGTAATACTATCTGTCGCGAATCTTACCGCGGTTTACCGTGAAACCGGTACCCGTTTCATCCCTAGTCTGGTCATATTGAATAAAAGAGAAATAAATGTTTGTAAGCTGAGGCTGAGTAACCCCTGACTGGCCATCATTCTCTCATGAGTGTCTTCAGTCAGCTGTGAGAAAAGACCCAGGGCCAAATTTACTAAAGGATTCTGTGTGCAGTGCTGGCAGTAAAGGCTACAGAAACATTTGGGAGGAAAGGGTTAAAACTGCTCAGTTAATAGATACTTGTGTAACACCGTGGGTGAGTAATGTTACAGTAGAGAACAAATCAAATCCTAGTATCTTCTGATCTGGCTTGTCTGTGGAGTACGCTGGGCTAGTCACTGGATGAACGCATCTAAAGTAAACACCCACTCTAGGTCCGGTTACGGAGGAATAAGAACTCAATGACAATTTGAGTAAGGAAAAACAAAATATTTCCGACACATTTATTATCAGCCACATAAAGCTCAAATATCCTCACTTTTAAATATTTACAGTTCAGTATAAAAACAAAATATATCTCTCAAGGTAATGGCAAAAGAAACTTTCCCAACCAATTTGTTATTTGATTTGCTAAGAGTATAAAAATAAAATGAGCGTTCTTTTACTCGTAAGGTCTTTAACTAAAATCTTACTACTCTGGTACCAGGCTTTGTTCAAAACAAAGATCTCTGTTCAAAACAGTTTAAATGGCAATTAGTCTGTCAAAACCAAATAGAACAATTTATTTGTGAAACGCTTCACACCCTCACAAAGAAAAATAAATCTCATAAATACCATCAGTCTCCTTGACTTTGCTGAAAGACGATTCCCTCTTGATGCAACCCTGTTTTTGGAATCACCAGTTGCATGTTAGGCTTGTCTCACTGCAACAGCCTCTGGACACTGAGGCAAATGCAATCCTCTGATACACTCACATGCAGCCAGCAGCTATTATTCACACTGCATGTAACACAGTGCACTACTGTGAAGTGGGCCATAGGTGGAACTCCACTTGTGTGATCTGAGAAACTAAATGCTCCTTTAGCCAATCAGATATTCCAAACAAATGTGGGGTAACAATGATGTGTCTGCAGGGGGTGATGGTATCAACAGCTGAGAAGCACATTCGGATGGCAGGTATGCCATCTGCCTGCAAAACTTATGGGTGGGTGGAGCGTTTTCTAGACCTTTAGAACACCAAGAGTTAGACTCTTTTAGGGATTTCCTACAGAAATAGCCCCAAAGTCTTTTAAGCAGACTTGTGATTCTGAACTCTTCTAGAACTCTTCTTTGTGCTGAATTCATTTGTTGAAATGCAGACAATGCTGTTCACCACAGGCTTGTTCTGTCATAGTAGCAGAAAAGGTATCAAATTTGAGGAGTGTGTGTATTTATATAATGAGCAGAGATTCTGTCTCTTTTTCTCCACAGACTGGGTTGCTGTAATCTCACAGAGGGCTGCTGTGATGATCTGGCCTCAGTCCTGCGCTCACACCACTCAGAGCTGAGAGAGCTGGAGCTGAGAGACAATGACCTGCAAGATTCAGGAGTGAGAGCGCTCTCTGCTGGACTGGAGGATCCACACTGTAAACTACAGAGACTGGGGTGAGGAGCACAATAATGTACAGTCAACTCCTGATTATCTGGGCTAATGGAATGGAGCCATGGCACAGATAATCAACAAAATGTTACTTTAATCTTTTTATGTATATCTACCATTTAAATAAAGAAATAACCTTTAGTTTGAAATAACATGCTCTTAGAAGATGCACAGTACAACAAATCCAAAGTTTCCATTTGAATGGCTGGTGAGTGTTAGACTGAGCCCTTCCCCCAACCCTCCCATGTGACAGGAAGGGTCTAAAAGCACTCTGCACTAGCTTAGCATGTAACTCAGTATCTTACTGACCTCTTGTAGTACTTCTCGATAACTACTCTTGCATAGCGATGCACTTATTTGGAAGTCACTCTGGGTCAGTGTCTGCTAAATAACGTAATGCAATGTAATGTAAAAATAGCAGAAAAAATCAAATACATGAAGTATTAAGGCAGGATCGCTTTGTTAACCAGTACTTCCTATATCTCAGGTTCTCTAGAATTCATCATTTTAAATGCTGTTGTCAAAGCACACAGGACGGGGAGAAAAGTTCAGCTTGTTCTAATCCCATTGTCCTTGGGGGAAAATAAATTGTAAAATAAATTACTCAGGAATACCCATGTGTCTTTAAGCTTCTATAACTGTCATCTTGACATAAATGTTCTTATTTTTCCATTGTTTAAACTTTTGTCACTGTTAAACAGATGAAATTCAGATGTCAGTCATTTCAAAGATTGAAAGTAGTTTGTGTGAGAAATATAGATTCTGTCCTTGAGCCCTGCATCTAGCCTAAGTTGTACAAAGCTGTTGATATACACAGTAGATGTTAAGGCTGAGACTCGGGAGGGCAGATCAGATGTTTATTGTACCCCTTTCCAAGCTCTGTAACCAGCCCATAGCCACTCACCCAGTGACTCCCCTGTGATCTTTCCCTCATAGAATGGGGTTGCAGACAAGAGTATATGTGCACATTTAAACTGCATACTGAGCCACCTGGTACTGGCAGTGTCAAGCATCCATACTGTCATTGCACAGAGCTGGGCTGCTGTCAGTAATGATACATTTACATTTACCTTTATTCATTTGGCAGATGCTTTTTATCCAAAGTGACTTACAAGTGAGGCTGAAATGTTAAAGATGAAGTAGTTCTAGACCATCCAGTTGTTTGGATGGATCCATCTACCCTACCAGATAAATCTGGATATGAGCTTATCAAGTGAGTTAAACATGGGTTTGGGCTACAAAAGTGTGTCTGGAAGCGGAACAGGAGTCTGAGGAATAGATTCAGGATAACTGACTCTGCTGTGTCCATTAATGTGACGGCCAGCATGGACCAGCAGGTCAGATCACCCTTAGCTTTGAGTGAGTGATGCCATTCTTAGGCCACCTGAAACACCATGAAGATTTCACCTGGGGAGTAATCAGTGTATTCATCACCAATGCCTGTGTTTTGTCAACATTTACCTTGTAACCTCAGTAAAATCCAAAATTTCCAAGGCCCGTTGTTGGCTTAGAGATTGAATTTGAATTGAAAGGGAAGCATATTTATGAGAGGACATTGTAATGTCTTCATTCTTACTTACTGTTTGTCCTAGGATTTGTCCTAGGTTCTACACTGAGGGGAATGAAAGCAGGGAAGAGGGAAACCCTGCCTTGGGCCCCTGCCTGGCTGGAATGGTTGGGAGAGGCTGTCATTTACTGCTAGCTGTGATTGTGGGGAAGAGTACAGAAGCGGAATGAACTTGATAAAATTCAGACTAAATCCAAGTGTTTGTAATGTTTTAAAAAGAAATGGTGAAGACGCAGGGCCCAGTGCCTTTTCAGCATGCAGTGCTAGTGCCACACATGCTACAGACTGGGATGTAACATTAAGGAGCCTACGGATATTAGCACGCCGCTGGGGGATGGGGGGTCCTGGCCCACCTGCCCACCCCTCCACCCCGCTGGAAGGAGGCCAGTTTGTTCTGCTCTTGCTCCCAGTCGCTGTCGGCAGATGATGGAGCTGGTTTTGAGCTCGGACTGTAGGGCTCAGCCTGTGCTTGGAACAGGCGTCTTTACTGTCTGAGTCCCGTAAATGTCTCCTCTTAGAATACCTTTGTTTCAGGAGCTTTAAATTCCTCTGCACTCTTTCTGATAATAAAGAGTTAATAGCGTCTCAGCTTCATTGAGCTGGGCTAAGCTGGCAGCAGATGATTTCCCTTAGTGTTGCTGTTCCAGTCTCCTCATTTGCTTTTCCAGTGCTAGACCTCCACTGCTTGGCCTCTCTGAGGGTTTTTACTGATGCATAGGTGACGAGTTTCCCTCTCAGTTTTACTTTGGCTGCCTCACCCATGATACTAGGTGGTATATATGAGCTGTGGTTAAACTCCATGTATGGCATAAACGTAGCTCAAATGTGGGCTTGAAAGCTAGTTTCACCTAATATTGACGTTTTTAATCATCAGTGACCTGAAGAAAAACATTGACCAAAGTCTAAAACTAGATTAAGGGGTGAATGCACCAACATTTTAGTTTGATTGTAAAACAGTTATTTTAAAACATTGTTTAAATACATTTATCCTCACACTGTCACAGCAAGCAGAGGTCAATGGTATTTTGTCATGAATATAATGTCGCGAGGTTTATCAAATAATTTCAGTTATTATCTCTAATAACCAAAACTGTATGGGTAAACTGAATCCTCTCTTCTTTATTCATCTATCCCCTGGGTCCATGCACCAGAGATGAAACTGTGGAATCAGTTGTAAATGTGCACTTTTTATTGCATTATTATACTCATAATTAGTAAGAGACCAGTGATGATAATGGAGGTATTGTTCTGTGGAAAGAAATTTAATTAAATATAGCATCAGGGCATGTTCTCTTTGCATACAATGCACTCTCATCTGGTCGGTCAAGAAGTGACCAGATGTGATGACTTGACCAATAAGAGGAGAGTGCACATTGTATGTGCAGGGAAAGGTCATGTGCTTTACCTAATTACAGTATTGATCAGTTTAACCTCTAATGGCCCGTCCACATTTAAAGCGTTTCGCTTGTCGCCCGTCGCTGACAGTTGGTCAGTTGGCGACGTGAAGTGGCAGGGTTCCAATGGGAGCGAAGGATATCGTTGACTGACAAGGTATCCTTCGCTCCCCTTGGTAGTCGCCTCAATTGTGTTGCCTCAAAGTTGAGATTTAAACTAATCGGAATCCTCCCACTTCACTTCGCCAACTGTCATTTCGCCTGACATCGCTGCAAGTCGCCGAATTTCATTAACATTCCATGGTCTCTCGTCGCTTAGTCTCTTCCAGTGTGTACGGGGCTATACTTGTCATTCATGCTTGCTGTTCATTTTTTTGATGGTCAAATGGCATTTTTTGCAAGGGTCCAACCCACATGCATTAATATAATTATTGTTCTCTGCTGCAGTCTCCATGTACTGAGTGTCAGATATTCTGGTAATTTCTCCTGCTTTTCCTCCAGAGCTGTGACAGTGAAGAGCTCTTCTCTCCTTCTCTCTGCAGGCTGTCAGGCTGTCTAGTCACAGAGAGAGGCTGTGCTTCTCTGGCTTCAGCTCTGTGCTCAAACCCCTCACACGTCAGAGAGCTGGATCTGAGCTACAACCACCCAGGAGACTCAGGAGTGAGAGCGCTCTCTGCTGGAGTGGAGGACCCCAGCTTTAAACTGGAGACACTGCTGTAAGCAGAGTTCTGCTCCTTTGTGTGTGTAGACGTCTGGTGTGTTAATGGAAAACCTAGTGAGATGTGTAAGATGGTGGCCAGTGTTCTCATCTGATCAGTAGAGTCCTGGCAGTGTGTGGAGCTCTCCCATTGTTACAGAGCTCTGAGTTTCCACACTGCACTTCATAGGCAGAACGTCTGTGTCTCTCAGTCTCTGTTCTTCTGTTCCTACAGTGTGGACCATGGAGGAGAGATTAGGCTCAAAGCAGGACTGAGGAAATGTAAGATACACACACACACACACAGCAAATGTGTGCGTGAATGTATATTTGCGTGTGTGTATATGTATGCGCGTGTGTGTGTGTGTGTGTGAGTATGTTTATGTGTATTTGTGTGTCTGTATGTGTGTGTTTGGGTGTATCTCTATGCATATGTCAGTGTGTGTGTGTGCATG
>NC_050583.1:4870044-4927544 GCF_013368585.1 Megalops cyprinoides | reverse complement strand
AACAGAGACCTGTCTCTATCTGAGGGGGACAGGAAGGTGACAGTCACACTAGGGAGAGAGCAGCCATATCCTGATCACACAGAGAGATTTGACTCCGAGCGACAGGTGCTGTGCAGAGAGGGTCTGTCTGGGACTCGCTGTTACTGGGAGGCTGAGTACAGTGGGGGGGCTGCGATTGCAGTGGCGTATAAAGGAATCAGCAGGAAAGGAGGGGGTTCTGACAGCGCGTTTGGATACAATGATCAGTCCTGGAGTCTGCACTGCAGAGATGTCGGGTTCTTTGCTCATCACAATAATAACCGCACTTCCATACCCCCCCCCTCCTCCCGCTCCCGCAGAGTAGGAGTGTATCTGGACTGGCCGGCAGGCACTCTGTCCTTCTACAGCGTCTCCTCTGACACTCTGACCCACCTGCACACTTTCCACACCACATTCACTCAACCCCTCTATCCTGGGTTTCGGGTAGGATGGGGAGAATCAGTGTCCCTGTGCATGCTGGGATAGATGTCTGTATCCTGGAGGAGTGGATGGGATGTTATTCAATGTGGTCATGACTACATAAATCTCCACATTAATACTGACAGTGTACAAACACTGAATAGGATTTACTTACTATGATTTATTCCAGTATTGTAAAGGAGTGATTTATTTTATTAATATTTTTAATAACATGTTTTATAAAATCTTTTGCAATATTAGTATGATGCTGAAATAAAGCTGTATGTGTGTATATAGCACATTTGTATGGTGTGTTTTGTGGGAGAGGGAGGGGTTAAAATTCTCATTTAAATATTCAGCTATTTGTATTTTGTAAGTCGCACAGCCACACACACACACACACACACAAACATTCACACACACACCACACACACACACACACACACACACACACACACACCACACACGCACACACACACACAGACACACACAAGTATTCACACACACTCTCACACACACACACACACACACATTCACACACGCACACAAACACACACACACCACATCTCTCTCCCTCTGTCTCTCCCCCTCTCTCACTCTCTCTCCCTCTCTCCACCTCTCTCTCTCTCTCTACATTTCTCTCTCTCTCCCTCCATCTCTCTCTGCATCTCTCCCTCTCCCTCCATCTCTCTCTCCTTCTCTCTCTCTCCCCCTCTCTCTCCCTCTCTCCATCTCTCTCTCTCACTCCCCCTCTCTCTTCCTCCATCTCTCTGCATCTCTCTCCCTCTCTCCATCTCACTCTCTCTCTCTGAATCCCCCTCTCTCTTCCTCCATCTTTCTCTCTCTGTCTCCCCCCCCTCTCTCCCTCCATGTCTCTCTCCCTCTCTCCCCCTCCCTCTCCCTCCATCTCTCTCTCTCCCTCTCTGTCCCTCCATCTCTCCCCCTCTCTCTCCCTCCCATCTCTCTCTCTGCATCTCTCTCTCTCCCTCTCCTTCTCCTTCCATCTCTTTCTCTCACTCTCTCTCTCCCACGCGCTCTCTCCATCTCTCTCTGTCTCTCCCCCTCTCTCCCACTCCAACTCTCTCTCCCCCTCTCTCTCCATCTCTCTCTCTCCCTCCCTCCCACTCTCTCTCCCTATCTCTCTCTCTCCCTCCATCTCACTCCCCCTCTCCCCCTCCCTCTCTCACTCTCTCTCCCTCCATCTCTCTCTCTCCCCTTCTCTCCCCTTCCATCTCTCTTTCTCTCTCTCCATCCATCTGTCTCTCTCTCTGTGTCTCTCCCTCTCCAGCTCTCTCTCTTTCTCCATCTCTCTCTCTCCCTCTCTCTCCCTCCATTTCTCTCTCTATCTCTCCATCTCTCTTCCCCTCTCTCCCTCCATCTCTCTTCCTCCATCTCTCTTTCCATCTCTCTCTCCCTCCACCTCTCCCTCTGTCTCCTCTCTCTCTCCCTCTCTCTCTCTCTCTCTCTCCCTCCGTCTCTCAATTCAATTCAATTCAAGAAAGCTTTATTGGCATGAACGTTACAACAACATTATTGCCAAAGCCATGTACATACACACACATAAAAAAAGAAGAAAAGAGAAAAAGGGACAATTATGTTGAACAGAAAACAGGCCCCTTCCAATAATAATCACAGACAGAAATGGAGCTGCTGTTTTCTTATGGGTGGCCTCACTGGCTGTCCCTCAGGTTATGACAAGCTGCCACAAATTTTGCTGCCAGAGAGGCCAAATCCTTGTTCTCTCCCAGAATGTGTGGTAATTTTTCCTCATGCGTGTAGTTTCGAAACTCAGGGAGGATTGAGTAAAATTTATTAAATGGAGATTCTCTAATTTCAGCATATTTAGTGCATTCGGTTAAGAAGTGCAGCTCTGTCTCTACAGCCCCCAGACTGCAGTGCGAGCACAGCCTCTCCTCTCTGGGCAGCCAGGTCTGCCTGTGTCAGCCTTTTTCAATGGCGAGGCTGTGCTCACTGAGTCTGTACATTGTCAAGGTTTTCCTGAGTTTCACGTCTTTTACTGTACTCAGGTAAGTAGCTGTTGTATATTCACGTTTTAGGGCCGAATAGCTTTGTAATTTGCGTTGTGTTTTAGTCACTTCTTTCCAATGGTTAATGTAATTTTCCTTTTCAGTGGCTGTAATTTTGTTGGGTCTAATGCTTCTGACTATTGTGTCATTGTCCTGAGCCTCTGTGATGTGCGCTGGTGTTAAATCACTGAGTCTCAGGACAAATTGGCTCAGCGGGCTCCTTCCTATATTCAGCTCTTGGTTTTTCAGGACTATGTAGTGGAGTGAGTGGAGGTCCCTCATTTTTAGGTGTTGCCAGAATTTGAGTGCTCTTTTTTGGATATTGATAATTAGAGGGTATTGGCCCTGCATGCATTGTTGGGCGTTTTCCTCTGTACCTGGAGGATACTCTTGCAGAACTCTGCATGCAGGGCTTCAGTGGGATGTTTGTCCCAGTTTGAAAAGTCACATTTTGTGAGTGGACCCCACACCTCACAGCCATAAAGTGCAATTGGTTCAATAATTGATGTGAATATTTTAATCCAAGTTCTAATTGGTAACTCGAATTGCATCAATCTTTTGATGGCATAAAATGCTCTTTTTGCCTTTTCTTTAAGTTCCTTCACAGCCAAGCTAAAGTTTCCTGTTGAATTGATAGTTATGCCTAAATAAGTGTACTTGTTTGTTTGTTCAATTTTGATGTTGCCAATTGTAAAATTGTTGGTGTTTCCCTGTAGCCCGGAACGTGTTTGAAAGATTAGAACCTTGGTTTTTTGAGGACTTATTTTCAGGGCCCATGTTTGACAAAATTTTGCCAACACATTCATGCTGTGCTGCAAGCCCTCTTTTGACAGCAAAACCAAATCATCTGCATAAAGCAAACATTTGATTTCGGTGTCCTGCAGTATGAGTCCTGGAATTGTAGAATTCTGTAATGTGTGTGCCAGTTCATTAATGTAAATGTTGAATAGCGTAGGACTCAAACTGCAGCCCTGTCGCACCCCCCTCATTTGGTGGAAAAAGTCAGTCCTGTTGCATCCAATTTTGACCGCACACTTACTGCTGGAATACATAGATTTAATTACATCATACAGTTTCCCCCCCACACCACTCTGAATGAGTTTATATAATAGTCCTTTATGCCAAATAGAGTCAAATGCCTTTTGGAAATCCACAAAACAAGCAAATATTTTACCTTTATTTTGATTTACATATTTATCGATTAGGGTGTGAAGGGTGAAAATGTGGTCTGATGTCTGATAATTTGGGAAAATCCAATTTGGCTTTTACTTAACACATTGTGTTCTGTGAGGTAGTCAATTATTCTTGTGTTAAGTGTGCTGCAGAACACTTTCCCAAGGTTACTGTTGACACAGATGCCCCTGTAATTGTTTGGGTCAAGTTTATCACCATTCTTATATATGGGGGTGATAAGTCCTTCGTTCCAGGAGTCAGGGAAGTAGCCTACCTTTAGTATGAGATTGAAAAGCTCTGAGTTATTGGGAAGTCCAATGGGTTTTGATTATCCTTTATAGTGATCTCAAGGTTTTCCAATCTGTGTGATATTTGTTGCTGGTCAGAATTTAAAGTAGGGTGGGCAAATAGGTTTGCGAAGTGCTCTCTCCATATATCTCCATTCTGAATTGCTAAATCATCATGAGGCCTTTTGTTTAAATGTTTCCAATTGTCCCAGAATTTGCTTGAGTTAATTGATTCTTCTATATCTTTCAGCTGGTTTTGGATTTGTTTGTTTTTCTTTGCTCTTATTGTATGTTTATACCTCTTGAGGGATTCAGTATACAGAATGCGAATATCTTGGTTGTCTGGTTGCCATCGTTTTTGGTTTGATAATTTTCTCAGATTTTTTCTCTGTTTTTTGCATTCAGAGTCAAACCAATTATCTGATTTTATTTTCTTTTGTTTGTTTTTAGTGGTGGCCAAATTTGAAAGTTGAGCTACATGGTCAAATATATTGTTTAGGTGGGATTGCTAATCTTACACCACGACAAGGGTGAGCATAGACACAAGACACAAAGTGGTTGTCCTGCATCAGCAAGGTCTATCGCAGGCAGAAATTTCGAGGCAGACAGGTGTTTGCAGATGTGCTATCCAAGCTCTTCTGAAGCACAAAGAAACAGGCGAGGTTGAGGACCAGAAACGCAGTGGACGGCTAAGGAAACTCAGCAGATGAAAGACACATCAAGTTGACGTCCCTCCGCAGTCGGAAGATGTCAAGCAGTGCCATCAGCTCAGAGCTGGCAGCAATCACAGGGACCCTGGTTCACCCATCTACAGTCTGGAGAAGTCTGGTCAGAAGTGGTCTCAAGGGAAGACTTGCTGCCAAAAAGCCATTCCTCAGACATGGAAACAAGGCCAAGCGACTCATCTATGCATGAAAACACAAGACCTGGGATGCAGCACAATGGCAGCAGGTGCTCTGGACTGATGAGTCCAAATTTGAAATATTTGGCTCTAGAAGGTGGCAGTTTGTTCGTCAAAGGGCTGGAGAACGCTACAAGGATGAGTGTCTGCAGGCAACAGTAAAGCATGGTGGAGGTTCCTTGCATGTTTGGGGCTGCATTGCTGCAAATGGAGTTGGGGATTTGGTCAGAGTTAGTGGTCTCCTCAATGCTGAGAAATACAAGCAGATTCTTATCCATTATGCAATACCATCAGGGAGGCATCTGATTGGTCCTAAATTCATTCTGCGGCATGTCAATGACCCCAAACATACAGCCAGAGTCATAAAAACTATCTTCACCAGAAAGAGGAGCAAGGAGTTCTGCAACAGATGGTGTGGCCCCCACAAAGCCCTGATCTCAACATCATCGAGTTAGTCTGGAGAACTGAAACAGCCAAAATCCACAAAGAACTGTGGCAAGTTCTCCAAGATGCTTGGAAAAACCTACCTGCCGAGTACCTTACAAAACTGTGCACAAGTATACGTAAACCAATCTGTGATGTTTTGAAAGCCAAGGGTGGTCATACCAAATATTGACTTAACTATTGATTTTTCTGTTTTGTGCAGACACACTTTGTATGTTGTTAATATATAAATGAAAAACTATTCATTTCATTATTTTGAAAGCATTCTGAATTTACAGCACTTTTTCACAAATGCCTAAAACGTTTGCACAGTATTGTACATCGACAGATACAAGAAATCGGAACATTTACCGAACATATACATTAGGGGTGTGCATCTCCATCGCTGAGGCTGATGTGATACCCACCTCCATGCATCGCCAACGATCCGACACATTAAAGATACATATGAAGCAACTGCTAATGCAATACGATACGATTCACCCCCTATTGCGATGCAGTGCGATTTGACACGATCTGATTCAACACAATACGATTCAACGCGATACGATGCGATGCAGAAGAACAAGGGCGTAGCTTTGGCTTGAAAGTTGGTAAAATGGGTGGGGTGGAATGTGTAGGAGGGAGGTAAACCAGAGGTTATAATATGATTAATTCTGTAAACAAACTACAGTAGAGATCTGACGGCCCGTCAGTGACGGGAACAACAATTAAAGCAATACATCACAGGGTCTTGGTTCTACTCTAACTGTTACTAAATATGTTATATTCTGATTGCCGTTATTACATAGGATCTAATCTATCAGATTTACGTACTTGTATAGATCAATAATAGTGAACAATTTTAAAATTGGCCAGCTAGCTATTTTAACGTTATCCCCCGCACATCCTGAACAGAACTTGACCAACAAAACATTTTCCATTTAGCTAGCCAGCGTCAGCTATTTACAAAAAGTCTCTGTGACTGTGAATAACATACGATACAACGATACAAACAAGCATTAAACTGGTTTATTTAAGGGAGACCATCATACGAATCGGGATTAAAGTTAAAAACAATTTAATATGGTACAGACAGTTTGATTTTATTTCTTTGGTTCTTCTTAAGCAGGCAGAAAATCATAAATTAACTAAAAAAGTGCCATTTTTACTCCACATATTTGTTTCTCTAGTAGCCTGCTGCAACTCAGTAAGCATCTCATTTATGCTGTTTCTTTCTGACTTCTATAAAACACTTGGCCCTTTCACAAACAGCAGCACGCCATATTTTGCTAATTGCATGCGTCTTGTCAAATTGTCCGTCTCTCTTGAAAAATCCGAAGTGTCGCCACATTTGATTTGTAGCAATTCGGCGGAACGTGCAGCTCTTCCTCCTCCATGATAATCTGTGACTCGCCCGGACACGCCTCCAACTCACGCGAGACTTGGCAGAGAGATTTGACGAGAATTGGCCACTGACAGCAGTGGAGATGAAAGAGCGCGCTTGAGAAACAGTTTAGAGAGGAGGAATCAATCTGAATATAACATTATTGGTCACGTTTCCAAATAATAAAGGCATAGGGTCTCTACCAATAGTTATATATAAATAAATCAGATTTTACCGATGCAAAGATGTTAGAACCGATGCATCCCGAGTTCATCCCAAATTGTATTCGGTGCACACTTTTTTAATCGGGGCAATCGCATCGTGACCTTTTATGCCGGTGAACTGATGTAAATTGGTGAATCTTACCATCCCTAATACACACACACACACACACACACACACACAAACAAACAGATGCATCCACGAACAAGCACACACACACCACATATGACAGACACACACACGAACAGACACAGACACACAAACACACACACACACAAACAAAAACATGCACGAACACACACATGAAGAGACACACATACAAACACGAACACACACACACACACACACACACACACACACTCAGGGCAGTACTGATCTCCTGGTTCTGACCCAATAAATTGTGTTGGAGATGTTGCCTCTTCTAACCTCCTTCATGTCTGCAGATGCCTGCCAGCTCACACTGGACCCCAACACAGCACACAGACACCTGTCCTTATCTGAGGGGGACAGGAAGGTGACACTCACACACAGAGAGCTGTCTCTATCTGAGGGGGACAGGAAGTTGACAGACACACACAGATTCCTGTCTCTACCTGAGGGGGACAGGAAGGTGACACACACACCGGGGAGATGCACGTTCACTCAACCCCTCTATCCTGGGTTTAGGCGGGTTGGAATTCCTCAGTGTCCCTGTACATGCTGGGATAGACTCCAGTAATCTGGTGTAGTTGATGAGATGTTATTCACTGTTGTCATGACTACATAAATCTCCACATTAATCCTGACAGTGTACAAACACTGGAGGGAGCACTCATTCAGTTTCTACTAAACAGGTTTTAGTTACTATGATTCATTCCACCATTGTAAATGAGTTTTTTATTTTGTTAACATTTTTAATAAGATGTTTTATAAAACACTTGATCATGTTACTTTCATTCCAGTTTGAGACCTCCGTTTTTTTGCATAATGTTAAATAAAAGTGTAAATAAAAGGAAAATAATAGCTTCCTTAAAATTTGAACTAAATTTTTTTTGTAATATTAGTATGACATGCTAAAATAAAGATGTATGTATGTATAGAGGACATTTGTATATTATGATTTTCAGGAGAGGGTTGGGTTAAAATTGTCCCTTAAATATTCAGGTATTTGTACTTTGTCAGTTCTGTGATATTTGTATAGAGATGAAAGGCCAGTGATATTGTGTGTTTGGATGTGTGTGTTTATGTTTCTACCACCAACATCAGTAAACACTCGCTGTGTTGAATGTGAGGAGGAGGGTCTTACATGCAGGACTGAGTCCCATTGTTCCATTCAACATCAGGATGCACTGACACTTATTCACCACAAGGTGGAGGTATTAATGATAGTCATAGGAAATTATTGCATATCCAGAGCGACTTACAGCAATTACAGTTTTTACAATGTTATCCATTTATACAGCTGGATATTTACTGAGGCATCCAGCAACCTTTCGATCATAAGTCCTGCTCCTTAACCACTATGATACACTGCCTATGTACCAACATGACAACACTGAGAGAGTTAGGGGTCCTAGAAGGGGAATATCAAGATATTAATATCAAGGTACCATCAACATCAAGACAATATAATGTTTTGATTCAGGTTCTGAAAGCCACCTCAAGGTTTTCTTGTTAGATAGGTTGTATAAGAGGCCAATGTGTAATTCATTCGATAGAAACGATCCTACATTTGATCTAAGATCAGTTCTGAAATGTGCCTTTGTGTGATTAAGAGAAAGTGACCATACACACAAAAAAACATGCGTACGCCACTCTCCCAGATGTGAAATCTATAAATCACAAATGATCTTGAAATTGTGTGCAGTTGAATGGTTTTAGTTCTCTGCCTTGTAAACGCCCCCTAATTAATTTCATTAGCATATAAAGGACCTCCAATCAAAACCGAAATCCTTTACTTGATAATGACGAGCTGCAAGAAAAATTTTTTAGCAAGGCCGAAATCGAGGTCCTGTTGGTGGAGGTGCAGATGCTTGCAGGGACAAAAAAAGATCATTTATTGACAGTACATGCTGCTATTTCCCTCCAACTGTACCATAAAGACATGCCACCATAGAGTCATGCTGCTATTCCCCTCTAAATGTTTACAAAACTGAGTCTATTGTTTTTGGATATATGTTGTTTTAATTCTCTTTGTAATTTATATACACTATTGATATAGGAGAAACCGCATTTCATTCTTGATTGTACACAAGTGTGTAATAAAATGACAATAAAGGAAATCTCAATCTAAAATCAATTTAATAAAATACACTGAAAAAACAAGATACTCTGATATATTTTCTACATCTGTTAGATGAAATTACCACATTTAAATAAATATAAAAATAAACTAGTCTATTGGGATTTCTAATACCACTCAACAATCTCAGATAAATGGCGCTGTTCTTAATGTATAATGACATTAAAAAGTCTAGTACCTCCCATGTAAGACAACCCCACTTTTCAGATGTAATTTCTGAAGTAGAAAAAAAACAATGTCTAACATTCAGGCCAATATGGAAAGTCCAAGTGTTTCTTCAACAGTATTTAGTGTATTAGTTGTGGCAATAGGTCAAAAGGTGCAGGAGATGTGCCTACTTTAAGTGCAACAAACTGATTGTATCTTAGCAGCCAAGCCATGTGTTCATTTTACAGTTAGGACCTGATATGTAGTGATGTAATGACCTACAAAAAATTGGTCGCAATATCTGCTTTTCTTTGTGTGGTCTGTGCTTTGTGATAAAACATTTGAACAAAATGTCATTAAAATCTAAAAAGTACATGGACACATGGGTGTTTAAACCTGTTTTTCAGTATAGCACCCCAAAGTGGCCAAATTTCACTAAACTTGCTGTCTGGCACCCAGGCCTAATTGTAAGCATGTGTATCAACTTTTATGCTAATGAACAAAAGCATTGCAGAGATATGGCCACTCTTCCTTTATGGCGATTTCACGGGTGAATTTGTGGGTACACTGCAGCCACATTGTTCAACCTGGCAACTATCCTTTAACAACTGTTAAAGACAATGGTCCAAAGAGGTAATACACAAAACCTCATTGTACCATAACTCTAGGAGGAGGTGGGTAAATGTGTTTTTGACATAATCAAAGATGGATGAAACACAAAATGGCTGATGTGGAGGTTTCATAAGTTAGCAGATAGGATCCTTACCTTTGATGAAGCACAAGAAATTTAGTTGAGATATCTGCTTTTCTCCAGACTAATGGGTATTTTAATGGTATAGCGCCCCCAAGTGGCCAAATTTCATAAAACGTGGTGCATACCCAGTGTTGCTAATACCAACAAAGTGTACCAAGTTTGGCATCACTCCAACAAAGCATTGATGAGATATGACTCACTTCCTGTTTTGGTGTCTTCACCATGGAAATTCATTGGACAACAGCGGCCGTATCGTTTGCCCTAGCAAAATTCTTTGAATAACTTTTGGCCACACCCATCTGTAGATGATACGTACCAAATTTGGTGGTGAGAGAATCGATGTCCTAGGACTGGTTCGCAAAAGTAGGTTTTTCTAAAAATTCAAGATGGCGGAAAATCCAATATGGCGGACTTTAATGCCAAGGGGTGCATTCGAATCGTCATGACCCAAGGATTCAGGGGAAAAAAGATCACAACTGTAGGAAAAATGGTTCAAAAGTTATAAGCAAAAATGTACCTTGAAGTTTGGCCTGTTGGTGGCACTACAGAGATGGATGGATTGACCCCAAATTTGAGGCCTGGTTACTTTGGACTGTCCTCTATCAATGTGCCAAATTTCATAAAAATCCATTAATGGGTTATATGGGCTGCCATAGACTGCCAGAGGAGAAAGAATAATAATAATACTGAAAAATTCTAACAATTACAATAGGTGCCTAGCACCTTCAGTGCTTGGCCCTTAATAATGAGGAAACAGTTAGGCAGCAGGCGACATCTTGGCACCAGGATTTCCATTAGCCGGTAATCACCGGTTTTTCCTGGTAAAATTTATGAAAAAAAGAAAAAATTTTGCCGGTCAAAATGTCCGGTAATATTGCTCATACTGTCAGGGCACAGGCAAGGACTCAGGCGCGGACCACGAGAACTCCAGATTCCAAGTGCCTTTATGAAGGACGCCGGGCAGAAATCGTGACCAAAAAACAGGCAGGGTAGAGACCATGCAGGCAGTCCGAACGCAGTCAGGAATCAAAGCCGGGGACAGGCAGGGTCAAACCAGGTAGTCAGGAAGATCAGGTGAACTAGGCAGGGCAGCAGGCAGGAGCAAGGTCGAAGCGCAGGCAGGGTCGATTTGGGATTAGGGGGCGGGAGCACTGACACATACAAAACGTAGCGTACATTTTAGCAGCTAATGATGAGGTTTTGCTCAATCGTTACTGTTCGTTTTGCTTAATTGTTACTGTTCATTAACTAGTCAAACTAAATTGAGGTCGTTGTCATTCTTTCGTCAACCTAGGTGTTCATTATATTTGCATTTGTAACATAGACTGTTATTGAAACGTGACAAGTTTCAGTTTGTCCAGTAAAATAAATTCTTTCTGGACACAGGACCGGCAAGAAAAAATCCTTGCGGAAACCCTGCTTGGCGCTCTTAGATGTCCGAATACCTGCAGTACTCCAACATCGCCACAAGGAAATGTGCGTACGCCAAGTTGGAACCTGAAGTGGAGCCAATAACATCGCTTAACTCACAATAGGCCACTCATATGGAATCCATATTTATTTATACTGCTGTCTGTTTCGTGTATGTGTACTATTTATTAACTGTGTTTTATTGTATTTATTGTGTCTGTATTTTTAACAACTACCTGTTGAGCCAAAGACAAATTTCCACATTTGTGGACAATAAAGTCATATTATTATTATTATTAAGTACTTTTCCATGTCAAAGACCGTTTTTATAAATGTGAACTTTGGCGTGGATTTGAGTGTATGCACATTCTAACACCAAATCTGTGCGTAGTCAGCAGGGTCTTACATGCAGCAGTCTGTGACACACAGACCCGCCTGATGAAGCTGCTGCAGCTGGACACGGTCAAGCTCATGGTCAACAACAAGGAGGTGCGGTCATGTGGCATGAACAGAAAGTGACCTCGTCATGAACAGTAAAAATGTGGAGCTGGTTGGGTTGGCCAATAAAATTTAAAGAGGCCAACAGCTCAATTACCAGTGTTATAGATGTGAAATCTGAGAACTGTATAAGGTGCACCATATTGGAATATGTGTGTGTAGTATGAACCCGCTTTGAACCCGCCTCCCGCCGTCTCCTCCTCTTCCTCCCTTCTGGGACTCTGTCCTCGTTCTGTCCTGGCTGCACCCCTGGGCGGGGCTGTAGGGGGGCGTGTGTGGGGGGGGGGGGGGGGGCGTGTCTACGTGCGGGCCCTCCTCTTGTCGTCGAAGAGGCTGCGCAGTGTGTAGACCTGGGTCAGGGCCACGCCCACCATCACCAGCAGGTTGACGCAGGACCAGAAGGACACGCGCCACAGGTTGTCCTCCAGCAGGTTCCTGTCCCGCGCCTCAAACGCGCGCAGCAGCGTCTGCATCTGCCGGCTGCGCTCCAGCCGCCTGTGCACAGACTCCACCGACTCCTGCAGGCAGAGGGGGGCGTCAGTGAGAGGGCCGTCGGGAGCGGGGCAGGGGAGAGGGGAGAGGAAGGTGCCCATTGGACAGGAGAGAGGGAGATGGGGTAGAGTAGGATGGGGATAGGAGGAGGGGATTGGACAGGCAGTGGAGAGGACAGACACAGATGAGGTGAAGAAGACAAAGAGGGAGGAGCATGTGGGAGTGGGCAGGAATCTTTCACAGGTAGGAAGTAATGACGCTGACAGGGCCAGAACTCAGCCTGGGGGGGGGGGGGGGGGGGCTTGTATCCCAGCATGGTCTCCGGCTCGACAATGCCGGCCCACTCGTCGTCACCGCCAGCGTCGCCCCCCTGGCCCTCCAAGATGATCTCGAAGAACACCATCTTCTCCGAGAAGCGGCTGAAGCTGTTGTCAAAGCAGATCTGGTAGTCTGGTGGGCTCTACCCTGCAGCAGGAACCAATCAGAGGGGGGTGGGATGTCACAGACCAATCGGAGAGACAGGGGGACGCTCAGGGACTGACAGGGCGGGTCGTGTTTGGGGATGAAGCAAGGGGACTCATGTGTGGATGCCGTCGGACCTTCGGAACTCTGACGTCAGCTGGTAGCCATGGGGCGAGATGATAGTGAAGTCCACATCCATGCCTGCACCTGCTATCAGCTGCAAAGAGACGTACAGGTACTACGACTGTATACATACACACACACACACCGACATACAGACACACACACACACATACACACCGACATCCGACACACAGACACACACACACCGACACACACCTTTGCACATACACACACACACACACACACACATATGTCAACAGACAGATAGACATGAATGGACACACACACACAAAGACACGTGAACAGTCAGACACACACACATACACACATGCACAAGCACAGAGATGGGCAAAGATACATCAAAATGTATCTTGTTAAAAAATACAAAATACCCCTCAAATAAATGTATCAAAATAAAATACAAAATACTGGTGCCAGAAAATGTATCAAGATAAAGTACATGTATTTTGTATTTTCAAAATACAGGAAAATACATTTGTAACTTTGGGCATTCTGAATTCGTACAAAATGGGAGATCATTCAGATTTTTATAATGTACACAAGGCTCTGGTGAGAGTTTGAACCCTACAGGAAGTAGAATCCTACTGTATCTAAGCAAAATTGCCAAAAACAAAAAAAAAAACACAACAAAAAAATACTGAAAATGTCTTGTACTACATGTAGAAATTTGCTTTCTGGCCAATGCAAAGACATGCCAGAGCGAGGCTGTCGAGCGGATGCGTAGGGTAGGCTGAGGTCCTGGAGGTAGGTCGGGGCAGTCTTTTTTGCTGCAGAAAAGGTGAGGGTCAGGGTTTTGAAGCGGATCCTGGCTGTGACCAGGAGCCAGTGGAAGGATCTCAGTAAAGGGGTGATGCGGGAGGACTTTGGGAGGTTGTAGATCAGCCTAGTAGCTGCATTGGATGAGCTGCAGTGGCTGAATGGTGCAGGCTGGGAGGCCTGCAAGGAGGGCATTACAATAGGGAGGCGGGAGAGCAAAGTGGCCTGGACAAGGAAAGGAAAGGGCGAATCCTCCTGATTCTGAAGAGGAGGAATCGACAGGAGGGTGTTGTCTGGGAGATGTAATCGGTGAAGTCCAGCCTTGTCAATTGTGACACCCAGGCTCTTCACAGAAGTGGAGGAAGTTACTGTGGTGCCGTCGACAGAAATGGAGAGTTATTGAAGAGGAGAGGTCCTGGCCGGGATGAACAGCAGATCGGTCTTGTCCAGGGTAAGCTTGAGGTGGTTGGAGGCCATCCATCTGGAGATGTCAGCCAGGCATGCAGAGACCTTTTAATTGACGTGGGGGGTGGAGGGAGGAAGAGAAAAGATTAGTTGAGTGTCATCAGCATAGTAGTGATATGAGAAACCATGTGAATTAATGACTGAACCAAGTGAGTTGGTGTAGATGGAGAAGAGGAGAGGTCCCAATACAGAGCCCTGGGGGACACCAGTAGTGAGGGGAGTGGGTATGGAGGTGGAGCCTTTCCAGTAGACCTGGGAAGATCTATTGTTCAGGTAGGACTTGAACCAGGAAAGGGCGGTTCCAGAGATGCCAATCTTCGAGAGCTTGACGATGAGCAACTGGTGATTGATGGTATCAAACGCAGCGGAGAGGTCAAGGAGGATCAGGACCGAAATGATTATTTCTCAGAAAATAATAATTTTACTTTTATTTTAATTAATTTCTCTGGCTCTCCCTTCCACATATTCAAAAAATGAGGTCGGTTTGTTGTGATGTGGTAGGAACAGTAAGGAGGTAGAAAAGAAAATAAGTGGGACAAAAGTTCCAGTGGTTGATGTTTTTACATTTTTCATGTATTTCATGAGATTTAATTCAACTTCTGTCTATTTAAATGAGGCTATATAATGTGTAAGTACAAGTTTTTAATCAGTCAGACAGTTTTAATGAGTGGAATGTATTTGTGAGCTATGTGTCTAGAGGTACTGTATGTTGTATATGATTTAACTAGTATACTTAAGCTGTTAAATGAAATAATAGAATATCGAATGGCTGTAATTACAAATACTAGATCAAGTTTTGAATTTCACTGAATGGAGGGGACTGTTATGTAATCAACAGGGAAAGCAGTTGGTTAATTTCATAACACTGGGACATGTCTCCAGCTAGCCTGAAGTACAGCTGAAAAGATAAAATTTACACTCAGTTTTCCATCGTGCCTCTGTAATGTAGTGCACTGTGGGACTGTTACCGTTGTTTCAGTAAAAGTTGTCAAAGTTGATTCTCTGTCAGTCCTCTCCATTCAATGAATCAACAGGGAGCCAGATGGCTGTTCCAGGCACATAATATCTCCCCATAATATTTCCCCATCACTACTGTGAGAAAAAAATGTGCAGAAGGGGTGAAACCTGCAACACAATAATTTCAAAAGCAATAAATACAGGAACCAGCTTTGGACAAACAGCACGCATCCAAACTAAAAAGAATGAGCCCCCCTCTGCAGCCACACACCTGCATTTAAAGCCTGCTGATCAGAGCAGGTGTGGCTCATCAACCAATAGCTGGGTCAGGGTGGGACTCCCTGTCCAACACATCTCTGCTCTTCCTCACTTTACAACCCAGTCAGACTTCAAACAGTCTCATGTCTCACTCATGCTGGTCTAAAGTCAGACGGAGTGTGACTGTAACCATGCGCTCTTCATTATGATTGAATGCGCTGGCAGACTGCTGTCAGAAACATTGGGTTTAGTTTCCTCTGATTACTGTTCCAGAGTGCATCATTGTCATCAATATTTTGTGGACACAATGCTAACACGTTTGTGTTTTTCGTAAACAAAACGCGTTACAGTGTTACATGGTTTCGTAATGAATTTATGCGTTTCGTAGCACAGAAAGCATTCTATCCATGAAAAAATGTCTGTTACATTCGGCGCCCCATAGGAATATCTAGATGCAGGACCCCGACGCAAGCCGGTATTTATTGACATAAAACTGGACTTGCATAAAGCTACATACTGAAATATTTGTGCTGGGAGTTGTAACAAATAAACCTGCTCGGGAGGCATCAAATATAATAACTGTCTTGCTGTTATTCTTATTCAGGACTCGGTGACCCTCTGGCTGCTAGACTGCTTCTCCAGCCTCTGGGCTAGATTACCTACCATTTCACAGTATTTTAAAGCAAAAAAATTGTAGTCTGGTCAAGGAGTAGGCTACTTGGTTTAAAAAATCATGAAAAGGGGGTACGTAAGCCAATAAAGGTTGAGAATCACTGTTGGAAAGGCCGCTCCTCTGCGCATGCGTCGTGCAGAACTTCCCGTAAACTTCTGAGAACGGATGCTGTAGCTAAGTACCTCAGAGAAGTCCTGCGTGTTACGTGTGCGTCATTTCCCTGAATATGAGTCATACTTTGTTAATCACGCTATTTCTTTTTAGTTCGCCCCTTTCGAAGATATATCTCAGTATTGTTATGGTTCATAGGTGTCCTCTCGAACATTGAAGTGAAACACGTTCGTTCCTTATAGCAAAAGGAGTTTACTGCCGGCGCACTGATTAAGCATTTATAACTGCGGCAGTCAAGTTCGTTTATATCACCCGTTGTTAATCCCCTATCTGTTAGCATACAAATGCAAAGGTAGCTAGAATTATTATGCTACATCTGACGTAGTTATTGTGTGTGTATGATGTTCGTTGGGGTTCGTGAGTTGTAACTAGCCTGATAGCCGTATTTGCGGTAAATTCCCTGGAGCCTCGTACTCACTTTGTTGTTAACCCGTATAGCCACTAGAGGGCGATGTTGGATTAGATTTGTTCATTTAAGTGCTGTAATGGCTATGCAAGTTATCTGTTTTAACGCAGCAAGGTTCATGTAATTATTATTATTGTAAATAAGTTGAATCATTGTATGTAGCTTCACAATATGCTATTTTAAGGTAAATGTGGGTTTTTGTTATTTACTTTTATTTCAGACCACACTGATACATACAATCAAAGGCGATCTGTACCCGCCTGTGCCTTGCTGTGCTGTTAACCAAATTAAATCACTGGATTGCATTTGATGGACTACTGTGTGTTCTGACCGACACCCCAAGAAGATACCCATCACAAATTTGCCACATCATATACAGTCCAACTAGTCACCACCATTCTACAATCACTGCTCTACAGAATGAATGGGCACAAATTCCCACAGAAACACTCCAAAATCTTGTGGAAAGAAGAGTGGAAGCTGTTATAGCTGCAAAAGGGGGACCAACTCCATATTAAAGTATATGTATTTGAATACAATGTCATTACAATCTAATGGTCAGACGTCCGAATACTTTTGTCATATACATATAGTGTATATATATATAAAATATACACATACGTCAGTGGCGTGCCGTGAAGCACTGCTTGCCTAACCTTTTCCTTCCTACGCGAAAATTAATGTCAAAGGTAGGTATATCTCTTAAGAGTGATCATTTTCTACGTAATATATGTACAATACACGATCTACTATTGTCTATTTTAATACATTTCGCTGTGCTTTTCTGCCGAGAATAAACAGTGCTTGCCTACAGCTCGTTAAACTCAACGGCGGTTCTATTCAGCTGACGTCATGTGTCCCGGATTCGGACTGATCGCACACGCGGTCTTAGATGGATGAAATGGCAGCAGCTACAGTGGCCACAGCTCCCGGCAACGTTGACGTGTAACCAAGAGCCCGAACAGCTGCTTTGTGTGAGGGATCTGTATCATGCCGAGACAATACCCTTTGCCGAACACACGGTGCAAAGCAAGTCCCAGGGTCGTTTAATTTGTGACAACATACACCGAACGTTTGTCCATCATTACCGTTTTCAAACCAAGCCTATCGCCATTTATTTTTCACCCCCGTTCTATTGTGCTTGTGTCTGCGCCAACCTTCACAAGTTTTGCTTCCATGCTCCATCTATTTGAATGCATGCTAGTGTATTGTGCAGTAATCGACTGATACAGTCGCCGCAAATACTTCCTCACACCACCTCCAGAACCAGCACTGGATCCACACCTGAACCGAGTTTGCCTCATATATATCATATACAGTAAGACGTAAGTAAGAACCCAGCCCAGCTCACATGACAGTAAGAATCCAGTCTAAGCTGTGAGCAGCTGTTTGTGCATGTTGGGCGCATTCCTGTGGTATGTGACAGTATGAACATTCATGATATACTAAAGCAGTTTGGGTTCATGCCAGATGGCAGATTCAAAGGAAAGATAATTGGTAACAACCGGTCAGGTGACATTCTGTTCCTCAAGTTCAGTGAAAAACAAAGTATAATATTGTATCTCTGCTGAGCTCCACAGAGGAAGCACAGAGGAATCACTAAAGTAAACCTGTAAGTGTCTGTGTAGAGAAGACTCCTGCCTGTATAATACAAGAACAGCAGCTACCTGTGTAGGGTGAGTCGGTCAGAACGGTGTTCTAAGAACCAACAACTGCTTCATGAAATCTGTGAAGTTCAAGGGAAACAAAATCAATCTTCCTCTCTCCTGTCCCACAGAGGATTCTGGCACTCTGAATTTGGATTTGATACTTTCAACCAAAAATATTTTTAGAGTCTCTAACTGTAGATGGAAATATTATTCTTTTAGAACCATAAAGATGATGGCTCTTATTAGAATGTTAAATCTAATTTGAAACCATGTATTCTCCTTTAGCTTTTAGGTTTCTAAAATGTCACGTCGGTTTCTGTCTAGAGAAGTTACCAATATACAGAAATTTGACATCATGACATGATAACGACAAAACAATGAAGATTTAAGAAGGCAGTCAAAGATGTCAGTGGTTGTTTGTGTGTTGGGTGCAGTCCTGTATTATGTCAAAATATGTTTTTTTAGTTTTTCTGCCAATATTTTTTCAGTGTCCTTGTGTTATACCATTAGTATTTTAAATGCAACTGCATATGTATAGTCATTTTTTCATTTTGGGGGGAATAAATTGTCAGAAGATTGTAATTAAGTTGAGGCAAGAAGGTGCTTGTGTCCAGGAAGTATTTGTAATGCAAAATGTAATGCGTTCATACTGCTCAAGACAAGGAAGTCTTTTCTATGGGGTAATGGAATGCCTGTGTCCCCATGTCAGCATTGCTGTTGGTACAACTGCACTTTGCTTGTGATTGTCTCCTTTTGGGATTTTTAACTTAATGGTGATTAAGTTTAGGCAAATGATGGTGTTTTCTCTTTCATTATTTCTGTACATTACAGGTTTTCTCTGTATTTTCTCCTTCCAGTTGTTAATGCAAATTGTTTTGAGTAAAGATTTGGTTTCACTTTTTTTGGTTTGCGGGTGTTTTTTGTTGCTCTGTCTGCTGTGTAGCTCATGATTTTAGTTTAGCTGAGTTTACAGAGGTTTTTATCAGCTGGCTCCAGGGGTCTCTGTCTCTGGGCTCATTCCCTGCTGTGATGCAGTGGTAGGATTTGCATTTGAAAAACTCATTCTGAAATATATTTTTTATGTATCCAATACTGTCACTGTGTGTTTTTTCTTCAAAGTTTTGATGGCTAGAGTTGATTTATTGTCCCACATTGTTGTAACAAGCTGAATGCTCCAATATTATTGTTGATGTCTGAGCTGAGATGCTTAATATAAACTGGAGATAATGTGGGAGTCCCCCGCCTTGGGGAAATAATTTGTTTCTGTATATTGTTTGTATAATGGATCTTCTGCATTATTGCAGAATGGTTTAAAATTACATAATTTTTGTAAATTTTGTTCTTGTGTTTTTTTCTCTGCTCAACATATCTTACAAGAATGTTGCCAAATATAGCTGCAAGCAGCAATGAGGGGGCCAAGCAGCGAAGCAGGCCAGAGTTGCCGTGGCAATGTGATGTTATTACGTTCTGGCATAACTATAAGCATTCACAAGCAGTTCATGTGAAATATAAATCCCAATTTAAGAACAGTTATCAGCTAAAATACTTTTTTGGTAATTACAGCGAAATAATACCACCAAATTTTGTGTGCATCCCCCGAATGGAGTCCCAAGTCCATGTACCAAGTTTGTTTTTGATACGTGAAAGTGTTGCAGAGATATGAGCTCACCTCCTGTTTGGCGGCTTCGCCGCTGATTTCAATTGGCTGTGTTGGGCGAACACTTTCGAAAATGAAAAATCCATTCAATAACTTTAGTGAGGATTGGTCTGAAGATCATGTGTGCCAAATTTGGTGAAGATTGGACAAAATTTGTAACCTTTTTGTGAAACTTTTTTCGTGTTTCTGACCTAATCCAACCGGACGGCTTTATCGAGAAGGTTGACATCACAAATTGGCATGTGTCTTGTGAGTGTCCACAGTTTTACCAGACACAGCTAATATGTTCCAAATCCCAAAAAATTCAACAGTTACATTTTTGCTTATTACAGCGCCACGTAGAGGCCAAATGCCACCAAATTTCTTGTGCCTTCCCCCAATGGGGTGTCAAGTCCACGTATAAAGTTTTGTTTTGATATGTGAAAGCATTGCAAAGATATGAGCTCAGTTCCTGTTTGGCGGCTTTGCCATGGATTTTGATCAGCTATAACGGGCGAACGCTTTCGAAAATAAAAAATCCATTCCATAATTCCATTCCATTTTTCGTGTTTTCAAAAAAATCCAATATAGCGGAAAATCCAATATGGCCGAAATTGATGTCATAGGGTGCGTTGAACTTGGCTTGACACAAGGCTTCCAACGGTACCTCATTTTTGAAAATCGGACAAACTGTTCAAAAGTTACATGTGTAAACACAGGTCCAACTTTGACCTGTTGGTGGCGCTAGAGCGCTCGTGGTGCAGATATGAAACCAGACGGTTATATGGGCTGCCATAGACTTCAACGACGGAAGAAAGATGTTTAATAAGAAGAAGAAAGGGTAGAAACACAATGGGTGCCTCACAGCTTCGCTGCTTGACCCCCAAAAATATTGCGGTTATCACAATATCACAGTGTTGGGTGCAAATTTGACCTTCGCCTTTTTGCAAAGTAACTGGAAACCAGGAATGGAGTGTAGAAAAAAGTAGTATGAGAATTTCTTTCTTTAATACTTTTATTAATATAAAATTTTATTTCTTTTAAGCGAATTTGTTGATCTCTTAATCATGTCTACCTTTTTGGCAGACAGTTTTTTTTGTTCCAAGGTTTCATGAAAGAAAATGAAGAAAACTATGAACAATTAGCCTTTACTGACCCCGTGTAGCATAGTTCCCCTTGGTGTAGATATCTTTCATAACACAACAAAACTGAAAGCTTTTTTACATTTCACAAGACATGTTTTAAAGCTGTGGCGGTTGAAGTAAGAATATTAGTGCACCAAAATAAATCTAAATGTTTATTTCTTTTGCAATGGGAGACTAAATTAGTCTAAACCGCTCCCTAAAACACGCATTCTTGTTTCGTTGGTTGACAGGTGATGCATTGCTAGATTGAATGCTAGATAGATGCTAGCTAGATGTTAACGCTTGTGTGCGCTCTTAATATTCTGCATACTCCCCTTATCCTTAGCGTCAAAAATGCCCCGCCTTCACCACACCCCTATGATAAAGTCTCCGAATTGAATTTTAAACCCCAAATCTATTTTGTTTGAAGAAACAACCTGTCACTCATCAACAACTTTGTGAATAACTGTGTTTTCCTAATTCACAGTGCAGAGAGACTTTATTTCTTCCGTGTACACCACTCGATTTTAGTACAAAACACATGCAAAAATTAATTTTGTTTTTCTGTTGTTGATGTCTTCTTCTTATTATTATTATTATTAATTATTATGTTATGGATATTATGGCTTCAGCAAGAGAGAGCACATGAATAGCCCAAGAAATCAGTACATGACAACCATGAAGATTTCAGTGCATTTTACTGAAAGGAAATACAGCAATAACATTCGTGAACTTTTTGGGAAGCATAGTCATAACTTTCTCGAACTTTTATTTTAGGAACCATTAGCACGAAGCACATGTCTGTGTGTTTGTGTCTGTGTGTCTGTCTATTTCTCTATTTAGCACATGTATGACAGTATGCAGGTTTGCCAGTTTGCCTGCCCCGGCTGCAGCCTCAGGTGGATGTCAGCTGAGATGTGCAGCACTTTTATAACATTATGACCCCTAACCATAATCCTAACCCTAACCCCTGACTCTATTCCCTGTGAGAAAACAGTGTTCTCCTGCTAGAAATGTTGTTGATTTTATTTCGTTTTAAATGGTGTGTGAAACTGAGTCAGGTGCGGGTAGGGGAGGGGCATGCTGCACATACATTCTCTCTTTCTCACTCCGTGTGTGTATGAGAGAGTGTGTGTGTTAGGGGTGGAGCCGAATCCGAAAACGGTATTCGGCAAAGCACAAATAGTTTTGATCCCTATGACAACACAAAGCATTGGTGTCATTTACACTGGGGACACGTCCCCACCACTTTTTGTCGTGGCCCATTTCGTCCCCACCACTTTTTGAAAGCCTTTGCACGTTGAACCCATCGTTGTCCCCAGCACTTTTCAAAACAAACTGACGCCCATGACAAAAAGGTTAATGGGAATTGAAAATGTGTGAAGCAATTTACAGTTGACAGCATCTTTAACAAGTTTCGACTTGATTGCTTGCTTCATTTGTTTAGATAACTGGGACAGTAAATGAGATTGACCTGGTCGAAGATGATCGAAATATGGAGAGTGAAAGCTGAAGTTAACTGATAATCAAAGACACCGTAATGGCACACTCATCAAGTAAGTGATTTAATTGTGTTCTGCAAACATGTAATATTTCCAAATGTCATATACGTCCTTACACACCAGGTCGTATGGCAGGAAATCAGTTACAGGTATAAAAAAAAATGGAAACATAATCATAGACATTTATGATTTTTGTTGCCCTTGCGGTGGTGAGTCAAGAGTCAAGAGAGATTTTATTGTCAGTCCATCCAGATACAGTATACAGTAGGGCTGAAAAAACGTTTCCCTGGGACCCATCATGCTACATTCAATCAAGTGAATAAATACACAAGACTATAAATAGACAATAACAAGACATACATAGACAATAACAATGGTGTACATACAGGTGTTGGAAATAAAACGTAGCGCTCGTTTAGGCGTTGCTGCAATTATGATGTAACGCATCTTGTCAGGTTGCGGTCAGAGTTAGTTGGAGAGGGGTTAGTTTTTTGACTGAAATTCATTTCCAATAGGAAGGAAATTAATATTCATCAAAATGGCTGCAGCTACCTGGTTTTCTGAACGATGGAAACTGCCGATGTAGGGTTCTGACGAGACAACTTGATACAAAACGACGATTTCTTTGATGGATATTTAAAACTGACAAATGAAGTTGGAGCAACTGTTCTCTAATGTCAAATTAAAATATTTTAAAGTGCTGCCTTTCCATTTAGGCATTCCTAGCTGGAAAATTTCTGAACTGTTTAGTTGCATCTAACATGTAAAGTGGTTAAAGAAAAACAAAAATCGAGATTTGGACACAACCAGAAAACATGACTTGACTTCATAAAAAGTCATTACCCCATATTATGCTAATATATCTACCTTGTCCATATTAAAATAAATTAATGTGAACTGCTATAATGTGTATCTTGTTGCTGTTATCGAGATAGGATAACCATAGATTTTAGCAGTTGATTTAGTCACAAAAAGTTATGTACCATGTCATGCCCTACGATTGGCTGAAATTCCGTTCGCGATGCTACATACGGACCATATTTCCAAATGAGGGCGGTAACACTGATGCTCAGCATGCTTTAATGTATGTTTCATTATGTTAGTTCATTTCTTTTAAACTGGCATTCAATGTTACTTTTTAATTTTAAGCACCCTAGCGTCTCTTATTTACATTACATTAAAGGCGTTTAGCAAATGCTGATATCCAGAGCGACTTGCATAAGTTACAGTTTTTTTTTAAACAATCTTATCCATGTATACAACTGTGTATTCACTGAGGCAATTACGGGTTAAGTGTTGTGCCCAAGGGTAAAACAGCAGTGCCTCAGCAGGGAATCAAACCAGCAAACTTTCAATTATAAGTCTTGCTCCTTAAGCACTATGCTACACTGCCACAATTTCACATCTTTATAGGTCATATATATCTCCTACACACTCCATTTACAAACTTCATGAATAATACCACAGGAGGGTTGAAGATGTAAGTTGTGTTTGTGGTATTGTGGGGGATATGGAGTATTTAGGTACTGAAGCATTCCCTTTCCACCTCTGTACAGCTGGAGAGGATTTTGCTGAGCAGCAACCTGCTGATCTGAGATCAGCTACTCTCCATCCCTTCATCACAGCCCAGACTGGAGGCAATGCTGTGGTACCCCAGCTTGTCAGAAACAATATTACGGGTGATCTAAATATTACTATAAACATCAGTTCTGAAGACAAAGGTAAGGAAGGTTTTTTATCATTGTTTAGCCATTATTAATCCACCATGCATAAGATCAAAGTCTGCCCCATCCATGACCTAAAGTCTGTCAAGGAAATGGATTGTTTCTCTGAATGGAACCCATAAGGTGCTCACACTTTCATGCATGTTGGATTGATAGAGCACATAGTTTTTCTTTTGGGATGTCATTTTTTTCTGGAGTGTGCACATTAGTGTAACCTTGTGTATGTAGCATTTCCTCTTGAAAGTTGTAGAATGCTCTGCTTGTAAAACCAGCTCCACTCTTTGCAGGTGTTAAGCACAGAGGAGAGCAGGAGTTGAATAAATGCCCAGAGTAAGTGTCAATTCAACAGTCTCCCCCCAATTTCCACACATCCCTATCCTTTTACAAAAATGTTCTAATTAGGGCAACCATACCCTGAGATTATACATAGAAGACCAGTCACCAGTCATGTCATGCTAAATGCAGCTCCATCTGATACATACGTGTGAGAAGAGGGAATTACACTGTTTCAGACATCCCCTCACTGCTGCCCTCTGTCTGTCAGGGAGCCCTCACTGGGTGCTGGAGCTGCAGCCGGTGGTGACTGCACTGGGAGGAGGCACAGTGCTGAGGCCAGCTCTGTCTACACACAAGAAGAGCAGGGACACAGCAGCCATGGCATGGACTGTACTGAGAAAGACCAGGGAGACAGACAGGTAATGCAAGCTACTTATTCACCTGCATTCTATATTCACTTATTCACTGATCTCTCTGCACATCTACTTACCGAAAGGTTTCTGCTAGGGTTAAGATTCACAAAGAAAGGCAGGACAAGGGGTCCTCCAGGAGAGGGTTGGGAAATGCTTATCTATGGCACTGATCAGACACTTGATAATGCTATATGTTAGCTGAAATTCTAATATTTGAAAATTCAATAAAATGATTTGTATATCAAAGAAATCTAGAGACAATTGCTCCTGAGAAGAAACACCTTTGCCTGAAGCACCCATAATTTCTATCATAATGGATTTTCTGCCATTTTGATTTTTTGCAAAATTTACCAAAAATCTCCTAGACTGATGTATTGATATGAGATTTTCACAAATGTGTTATGGAGATGTTATTTGCAGTTCACAGTGCCAAATAAATATTTTTATGGAAATATGCATGAAATGCAGCTTGTAAATAATATGCCTGTCAGGACACAGGACTTACACACAGACCAAGCGAACTCAGGTTCAAAATGGTTTATTAAGAATCGCAGGGCTAGTTCATGGTGGCAGAACAGGCAGGGTCAAAAACTGGGAAGGCAGGCAGATCAGGCAACCAAGCCAGGGCGGCGGGCAGGGACGAAACACAAGGAAACAGTAAAGAAAAGCACATGGGCGACACTGACAGCTAGGGAGAACACCAAAACAGCTAGGGGGCGGGAGCCCTGACAATATTAAGCTCCCCCTCCCTCTGCCTCATCTCTGTTCCCATGATAAATTCATGCACTTGTGTTTTGTAATCCAGTAATGTATTTTTTCATCTGCTTGTCATTTTTAAACCAGAAATGCTGCCCTTCCCCCAGCAGGTCAGTGCTCTTTGAGCTAGTAAAGTAAGTAAGTTGTGAGTGTGAATCAACGTGGGAGAAGTTGGTAGCTAGTGAGTTACTTTTGACTTCTACCAATTAAGTTGTAAAAATAAAAATTTTAAGAATTGTAGCATGTTAATATCTGACATTTCATAAGCTCAATACTTTTAGTCCAACAGTTGTGTTATCTGATAGCTAGATGATGTAACCACTTGAAGTAGGTTATGTTGCCATCGTTTATAGCTAGCTAAATAGCTGTTGCTGCCCTGCAATACCACTTGGTGCATTCTCACTTGAAACTTCCCTTTGAGAAGAACTGACAGCTATACAGTTATTTAGAAAAGTTAAGGTCAGCTCCCTATAAATTTAAATGGAATATAAACATACATTTGATGCTTCCTGGGAAATGTATTTTTGTATTTTCAAAATACGAAATATTGTGTTTTATTTTGATATATATTTTTTTCTTACCAGTAGTTCATTTTGGTACATTCATTGTACGGGTATTTTCCAAATGTGGTAACATACACTATGATGTATTAATGTTATGCAGTATCTGCCAAAATGTCTCAACATTGATCACTGTGAAGAACAGCCAACAGAAATATGGTACATATGTCTCCCATATAGCTATAAATATTTATTTACATTTATGAAGTCTACTATCTCGAATTTCACAAACTGTAATCCTGTCTCCTCTTAGACTGATCAAATCATCATTTGTCATTTGAACCCAGTTTATTTTTGAAAAACTTACTCATAAATTGTTTGTTCATGGGAAAAAAGTCTCAATGACCTAGCCAATCAATATTCTAAATTAACTCATAATATGTAAATGAGAATTTAAGTGGGAATCATTGTGCCTGTTATTATGTAATCTGGTACAAACCCCATCCCCATGCATTCCTCCAGAAGGTTTTGAATGCTTTTTCCCCTTTAGGCAATTTCCTGCTGTAGATTAGGCTCATCTCACTGTGATAACCTGTGCATTCATGCAGGAGCACTGAGGCTAGACCAATGCAATCCTCTGATGCACATGCATGCAGCTATTTTTTCACACTGCAAGTACCACAGTAGAGTGGTCACTCATTGGAGGATAGACTCCGCTCCACTGATGTAATCGGAGAAAACCACAGAGGCATGATGAATCACTACACTTACATTTACGTTTTTGACACCAATATATTGATTACAATTTTGTTCATGGCACTGTGTTTCTTTATGTTGTTGTTTCCAAGAGTATATATCTTCATATTCTCGTATTTATTGTGTGCTAGTTGTTTAACTGGTGTTTTTATTTTCTAACAGTCCGTGATTGTCAGTGCTGTACCCTTGTATTGCAATGATCAGGACCAGGAAGCAGAATACAGTAAGACATTTTCATTCTGTTTTTTGTACAAAACATTAGAGACTAACGTGAACAGCTTTCAATACTTCCCCATTTCTCTCTTAAATACATTTAGCAGTCACTAATGCACTGTTACTGTGTTTAATTATGTATAAAGACTGCAAATTCTTCAGCAACTGTCTGCTCTGAAAATGTCTCCCTATTTACAGAGAGATGTGCACAAAGAGTCCAAGAGAAGCTGAAATCCAGTCTGAAGGAGAGGTCTGAGTGCATAGTTGAAGGTGTTGCAACGTCGGGACGCTCCTCACGCTCCAAACGCACGCTCCTCAACAATATTTACACAGAGCTCTACATCACAGAGGGGGACAGTGAGAGGGTCAATAATGAACACGAGGTGTGGCAGATTGAGACAGCATCCAGGAAACAGACCAGACAAAACAATGCAATCAACTGCAATGACATCTTTAAACCCTTACCTGGACAAAAGACACCCATGAGAACTGTGCTGACAAAGGGGATTGCTGGCATTGGAAAAACAGTCTCTGTGCAGAAGTTCATTCTTGACTGGGCAGAAGGAAAAGCCAATCAGGATGTTTGTTTCATGTTTGTTCTTCCTTTTAGGGAGCTGAACTTGATTAAAGATGAACAATACAGTCTGCTTGAGCTTCTGCGTGACTTCCACCCTGAAACAAGAGGGATTGAAAACATCAAGTCTGATGTTTGCAAAGTTTTGTTCATCTTTGATGGTCTAGATGAAAGCAAACTTCCCTTAAATTTCCAGCACAACAAGGTATTATCTGATGTAACAAAGACATCCTCAGTGGACATGCTGTTGACAAACCTCATTAAGGAGAATCTGCTTCCCTCTGCTCTCCTCTGGATCACCTCCCGGCCAGCAGCAACCAATCGGATCCCTTCTGAGTATGTCCACCGGGTGACAGAGGTACGAGGGTTCAGTGACCCACAGAAGGAGGAGTACTTCAAGAAGAGATTCAGTGATGAGAACCAGGCCAGCAGAATTATCTCTCACATGAAATCATGCAGGAGTCTCTACATCATGTGTCACATACCAGTCTTCTGTTGGATTTCTGCTACTGTTCTGGAGCGACTGTTGGGTGAGTCTGACTGTGGAGAAATCCCTAAAACGCTGACTGGAATGTACACACACTTCCTGCTCATTCAGTCCAACATAAAGAATCAGAAATATCAGGGAAGAAATGAGACAGATCCACAAAAGCTTCTGGGGCTGGATAAATACATCATTCTGAAACTGGGGAAGCTGGCTTTTCAACACCTGGAAAATGGCAATCTCATGTTCTATGAAGAGGACCTGAGAGAGTGTGGCATTGATGTCACTGAAGCGTCAGTGTACTCTGGGGTGTGCACAGAAATCTTTAAAGAGGAGTCTGTGCTGTTTCAGAAGAAAGTGTACTGCTTTGTGCATCTGAGCATCCAGGAGTATCTGGCTGCTTTGTATGTACTTCACTCAAATGCAGTCAACAAGATAAAGGTATTGAAGAGGTTTTTCAGACGAATTTTCTCATTGACCGACCAGTCACTATATGACTTGCACAAGAAAGCTGTTCAGAAGGCCTTGGAGAGTAAGAATGGGCACCTGGACCTCTTCCTGCGATTTCTTCTTGGCCTCTCACTGGATTCCAATCAGAACCTTCTCAAAGGCCTTCTGACACAGACAAGAAGTAACTCAGAGAGCATCAAGAAAACAGTCACGTACATCAAGGAGTTGAAGAGGGATGATCCATCCCCAGAGAGGTGCATCAATCTGTTCCACTGTCTGGCTGAACTGAATGATGATTCGCTTATGAAAGAGGTCCAAAAGTACCTGAGCTCAGAAAGTCATGAAAGGATCTCACCTGCACACTGCTCTGCCCTGGCCTATATGCTCCTGATGTCAGAGGAGGTGCTGGATGAGTTTGACCTGAGGAAATACAACACCTCAGACGAGGGGCGCAGGAGACTGGTTCCAGCTGTGAGGTGCTGCAAAAAGGCTCTGTGAGTATTATTATGAGTATCACCGTTCTAATATACCATGGTTATCCTGAAAACATGTGTGTTAGAATGTCACACAGTACATTTAGACATACCATGTCAACATAAAGGCTAATTTAAAATCTCCTTTAATTCTACTTTCATCACTGAAACTATTGCAGAATTACAAGATCTACCGTGGTCATTCTGAGAACATATGTTAGAATTTGAATATGTACATTTAGACATACCTTAGAGACAGTTATCATAGAGGCAGGGTTAAAATTTCCTTCATTTCTCCTTTCACTGCTGAAACTATTGCAGAATCACAAAGTATATAATTAAATACAAACATTTTGTACAATTATATACATCATGTTAAATTCTTGTTATGGGCAATTGGTGTTGTAGACTGGTTTGAAAAGTGGGTTTGTCCTGGCCCTTTTATTTTGTGATGTATCTTTTGTTGAGTTATTGGAACTATTATTCCTAATCATTAGTTTCATGAATTTATGAAATGGATAAGATGTTTTAGTTTATAGTTTTTAGTTTTAACGGGACACTAACATTCTTAGAGTGTATAAAAATGTGTCACAGTGTGTCCATGTAGCTCAGACACTGAAGTAATAATAAATACTACATCTTTTCATTAACTGTTATGGTAATGTCATAAAATAATCCTGTGTTTAAAAGCCATTTAGTCTTTGAAGAGTAATGAGAAATGTGAGAAGATTGACACATCATCGCCTCCTTATCCTAAATACCATCACTCTCCTTGTCTGTTCTGAAAGCTGATTGACCAGCCCTAGTCCCACATAAAAACATCCTGCTGTTTCCTTGCCAGTGTTGCACCTGAGCTCTGACCTAGGATTCGGAGTTGAGAAGGAGATTTGAGAGTCTCTCACCACAGTGACAGGCAGATTTGAGCTTGTGAGAGCATGTTGGCAATCTCACTGATGGGAACGCTGGTTTGTGGGGATGGAAGCAGCAGCAGCAGGTGGCTGGGTTATCAGGAACCTCAGGAGTAGCAGAGAGTCTCACATCAGCAGCACTGCAGGCAGACGCAGTAGCAGTGATGGAGGATTTAGTCCTGGGAGGAGGACCAACACTTCCACAGACACGACACCACATCACCGCTCTTCACTGCTGGGAAGGCCACTGCTGTAAAAATCATTTAAAAAAAATTACATCAGTTGGACAAAACAAATGAAATGCTGCTAATATACTTTGATAAAAGTTACTAAATCTGTTTTTCAGTTTTTCAGGGTTTTCCTATACAAATGAGCAGGATCAGGTGGTTGCTTTTCTCTCAGACACATTTTGAAATTGAAATTCTTTTGTTATACTAACTATTTAGTCATAAATGTTTTTTTATGCTGCTGTCTTTTCAGGCTCAGTGAGTGTAATCTTGCAGAAGAGTCCTTTGAAATTGTGGCCTCAGCTCTGCAGTCAGCCACCTCACCCCTGAGAAAGCTGGACCTCAGCAAGAATAAGCTGGGGGAATCAGGAGGGAAGCTGCTGAGTGCTGCACTGCTGAGTCCAAACTGTAAACTACAGACTCTGGATGTGAGTTTCTGTCAGATGGGAAATTCAGGAGTGGAGCTGCTCTGTGCTGGACTGAGCAAAGTATCTACTCTGAGGTGAGAATATTCTCAAACATTTTGGTTGGCATATTATTATTTCCATTTGGACATGGATAAAAACAGCATTGACAGACATTAGCATATTTCTTCTTCCCTTAAGTACTTGATATTGGCATTCTCTCAGTCTGTCAGCTCTTTTATCGCAATTACTACCAGGGTAAATATGTATTCCACTACAGATTACAGAATACTTGACATAAAATGTAATTTGTAACATATTCCGTTATATTACTCACGATAAGTAACGTAATCTAAATACTTTGGATTACTCTCTGAACACTGCGTTTTTTAATTTTTAAAAATATGTAAGTAAAAGTGTGAATGTGGCATATAGCCTACTGGTTGGGTGATTCTCACGAACTATGTCCGAGTGATGTCAAAATCTAAATAGCTAAACTTGAGTTATGAAAGTTTTAAAAGGATGTGCACCAATATAATTCTGATTACCGATATGTTTTATGATGAAGGGAAAAGACTACTTAAAAGGTCTATTTTACTGAACTTTTCACATTTAGACAAACAGGTACATGAAATGATCAAAACAGTACATTAAAATTTCAGAATATTTTAATAGGCTTACTTGAAAGAGCAAGATGGAATCCCAGGAACATTCTTAATGGTTTTTTAAAGAATGTTCATCTGACTAAAGCCATGTTCACACTAGCTACATTTACATGCACACATTTTTTTCATTCAGAATGAAATCATTCCGATTGATGATTCTGAACATACGTTTACGTGAAAGCAATCAAATAGTTTGTGTGCATTTACATGTCACAAGCATACAATCTGAATAGACTGACATGCGCAAGATCCCGCATCCAGCATTCCCGTGTAGCCGTCTTCAAATATGGACATGCTGCGCAGGCTACTTTAGCCAAACTTTTCTCAATTTTAATAAAGCAACAATTCGAAGGAAACCTACTCTTCGTACAGATACTGAATGAGAGAAGGCGAGCAGAGGATGTTTTGTGCCGGGATACTGTGTCAGGTGTCAGGCACGGACTCAAACGCAGACGACGAGTGCTCAGCTTCCAGGCAGTTTTATTGGAATCATAGGACAAAAGCATAATGGCAGAACAGGCAGGGTCAAAACCAGGCAGGCAGTCCAAAGGCAAAGCAGGGATCAAAAAAACAGGAACAAGCAGGGTCAAACCGGGCAGCCAGGTAGATCAGGCAGTCAGGGCAAAACGGCAGGCAGAGACGAAGTCAAGGAACAGGCCAGGTCAGCACAGGAAACTCAAAACAGAATAACAGGCGGGAATGAGACAGGCAAAAGCCAAAAAAAAAAACCCACTGCAACAAACTGGCGACAAGCAGTGTAGATATAGGGCTGGGGTGACAAGGAGATGGGATGCAGGTGGGCAGGCAGGCAGGTGGAGGAGATCAGGTCATCAGGTGGGCGGGGACAGGGTGGAGAGCGGGGCAGGGCTGTAACACAAGGATAACAGTAAACAAAAGCACATGGACCACACTGACAGACAGGGAGAACACCAAAACAACAGCTAGGCGGCCGGAGTACTGACATACCATCCTGTACAAAACAATACCTTTGCTGCCCATCCCGTCCGCCAAAACAAGATGGATGTGGATGAAAGTCTGAAGCAAGGACTGGTGGGACAAGGTTGTCCTACATGCATTTACAGATCTGGAATGGAGAGACAACTTCAGGATGACACTACAGTCATTCATGAAGTTATGCTCAATGACGGAGGGGTACATGGCACCAGAGAAGGTTACATTTAGAGTTCCCATTGCTATCACAATGTGAGTTCCAATGTGGATAAGACCGAAAATGAGGATTGCCACCCGGACACAGAGATCGGATCTGATCACTTGCAATATATAATGCCAACAGTCAATCAGGAAGATCAGCTTCTGATCGGATATGCAAAAAATCGGATTTGGACTGACAGTGTGAATATAACATAAGGCTGGTTATTTTTAGAATGTTCACTTAGCATTGTTGTGGCTAACCTTTTGGCACCCCCATGTTAAGTCTATGGGCATTTCATCGCAGTTTCTAAAGAACTGTAAATATTAATTCAAAAACTGTACATTACACGCAAACATGAGTCAGAAAAGGCACGAGCCACCCTGAATACATTGTGAGTGAGAAAGGAGCAGCTTAACAATTTAATGTATAATATGAGTAGTGTAAAATTGTTGGAGTAATCACAGTCTTGTATATGTGAAGTTTCACTTGTTTTGTCATTGTATGTACTGGTTAGCTGGTTTGCTTTAATACTATACCTACTAGCCTACTAGCTAGCTGAATAGCTAACCCAGAGCAGCCAAAGTATGTAAGATAGCTAGCTAGCGATCAATATTAGCTTATGAAAAAGAGAACTTACTTCAAGATGCCTCTTCAGGTTAGAGGTTGATTCTCTTGAAGCGGATAGCAGTTTGGTTGCTGATGAAACTTTGTATGTAATTAGCATGTACTTAGTGTGTAACTTTGCATGTAAACTGAAGGCTGTCCTGAGTCCTTATTGGCTATGCCAAATCTCTCTTTGGAGGAACAGAGCAGGAGCAAGTATAAAGCTCAGTGGATTGAATTAGGCCCTGTAAGAGCCAAAAGATATATATACATGATTTTTTTGTGTTGTTTGATCTTTGTTATATTCTAATTGTATTTGTTTTATAGAATTCCTCAGATGCAGTGTGGATAAGTTGTCAGAGGTGTTATCTGTGATTGATTCACCAGCTCGTGCCTTTCATTTTCTGTGCTCCATTAGTCAGTCCTAAAAGTAATATTGTGTACATAGATTGGAAAGAAGATTTTTTAGATAATACATGGAGCAACAGTTGTTTGACGGGAAAGGTAATGAGAAGAGTATTGAGAGAGACAGTGAGAAAACTTCTGAGAAAATGATAAGAAAACACGGATAAGAAAAATTAATTCAGAAACAGTTTACATTCTAATTGTTTGTTGTTCAGTTATTCTTTTGTTTGAATAAATCGATTAATTTTCAAAAAAGGAAATGAATGGCCTCTCAAGTTTTAAAGTCGACATTACAGGCCCTTTGAGCTTTTTTGTAAATATAGATTACTGTTCAGGCCAATACTCTCACAGTACAGTTTGATGACTACGAATATTCCCCTTTGTACTAAATAACTGTAGAGTTTCGATGCAGGAAGTATGCATTTGGTGTCTTTATTGGGGTCCATTTCTCATTCACAGACTTTGTCATGTTGTAAGAAGAGCCTCTTCTCCCTTTTTTAGAATGGATCAGTGTTGTTTCAGTGACAATTCCTGTGATCTCGTGGCCTCAGTTCTCCACCAGTCAGCCAACTCCCAGCTGAGAGAGCTGGACTTCAGCAACAATAAGCTGGGAGAATCAGCAGTGAAGCTGCTCTGTGCTGGACTGAGGAGTCCAGTGTGTGATATACAGGCTTTGAGGTAAGCACTAATGCTTGTGATCTTTATCAGTGAATCATTTTATGCAGAAATAAAGAAATGTGTGTTATGAGTATTGTTGCAACTGTGCTATCATTGCTACTGTCAGCATTGTGGTGACAACATCAGCAGAGGTAGTGTTGCAGTCATTTGGAATATGCCAGACACATTGTGTATCAGTGCAACAGTGATGACTTGTGAATGAGTACTTGTGTCTGGATGTACATTCAGGGGTGTCACAGAGTTCATACAACAGATGGACTGAAGCCATGCAAATTGGAACAGACAAAATGGCCCCAAGTAGCTAATGTTTAAAACTTTGCCTGTTGATGTGTTTTTTTATAGTGTGTATCTCTCTGTATAATTGTATCGCTTTGTATTTCACATGGAAGAAATGATCCCCTGTGCCAATCCAGTAGCTACTGTAGTCTATGTGTCTTGAGAGCAGCTTTGGCCAGGGAATCCTATATACACCAGCACAGAGCAATGTCTGTCTCACTGCACATTACAAAAGCATTAAAAATGCATGCATTTATAACAGACCACTACTAGAGGAAATAATTGATACCTATTTACATAATGGCTTTAAATCTGCTCCTTTATCCTTAATATAAAACATGAGCTGGCTACAGTCATATGAACTGTTTTACTGTTGTGTCCAAGGACTTGGTCTAAAACTAAAGTCTGTTTTGCCCCCTCCACAGACTCTGTGGCTGTAAGCTTAATGAAAAGTCCTGTGAAAGTGTGATCTCAGCTCTACAGTCAGTCATCTCATCCCTGAGAGAGCTGGACCTAAGGAATAATAACCTGGGAGATTCAGGAGTGGAGCAGCTCTGTGCTTTACTGATGAGTCCAAACTGTAAAATTCAGACTTTGAGGTGAGTTATGCTGTCTGGTAATCGTTAAGATATAAATGTAAAGTAACTGAAAGTATTATTTAGTGAGAGAGAAAGAAATGTTTGTTACTTGAGGACGAATACCCCTGACTGCAGAGGGTAAAGATGCAGAGAAAAATCCAAGGGCTAAATTTAGATGGTGTTAATGACTGCTTCACTGCATAGTGGAAGACTGTCTACTTATTTCAGCATGGCAAGATCAGTAAAGGTTGACTGAGCTGCAGTTATCAAATATTGAAATAATAAAAAGACGAATATAAAATAGTATGTATTTTCAAGCGAATCACAGTGAGATTTTGTTAATGACAGTGATGGTGACAATGAACACAATTATTATAATGTGTTATGTCATATTTTATTTTGAGGATATATGAAAAGTTTCTTCAAACACAGTATGGGAAAGTTGAAGCACTGAGTGTAATTTCAAACTGAAGGCTGTTTCTGTTCATGGTGAGTCAGTTCACTCCTTGGAGGAACAGACAAGCATCAGATACAAAGCTACAAGGGCTGAATTAGGTCCAGGCTTTAATGTAAGGATTGTAGTTTAGTTCAAATCAATTTAATATAATTCAGTTGTGTAGTACATTTTTCAAAGGGATTTTGTCACAAAGCAGATTTACAGAGATCCCACCCCTCGACCCTCAATAGCAAGGGTACAGCAACAGTAGCTAGGAACTCCTTTGCTAATAGGAAGAAACCTTGAGCAGAACTCAACTCAAGAGGGAACCCCTCTGGTTGGCATTGGGCAGTTGAATTAGGGGTGTGGTGGGGAGGGAAGAGTCTGAGGAGGAGGGGATGGTCAGGTTGGTGGGAGTACTGGCTGGCTGGCTGGATTGCTGGGCCCAGTCAGACAGGAGAGCAGGTGAGGCATATGGAGCTTGCCCAGGGGAGCCGGGGTGGGCTGCTCCATCGTTCCTTGTATCTGAAGCTCCAGAAGGTTCTCCAGAGAGGGAAGGAGGGAGGAGAGAAGCCGTTAATAGAGAAATGTACATGAAAGGAGTGAGGATCAATAAGATGAGAGAGCGAGAGAGAGAGAGGAGATAAGAGTAGCCTGCGTGCAATAGGAAGCCCTGACAGAATAAGGCTATGGCAGCATAACTAAGGGATGGGAGGCAGAGGACCAGCACAGCCATGAGGGCAGACCTGAGGCTGTCACCACCAGATCACAGCAGGAACTGCAAAGCAGAGAGTTACTGTGCCATGATATAGAGGCAGCGCTGACAGCTCAGTCTACCAGAGACTCTGTCAGTCCCTCAACCCCCATCCCTCAACTAAAGGGATTCCTGAAAAACCATCACATTGTTCTCTCTGTGCAGTTGGAAGAGTATTAATTTTCTCCTTTGTACTGAGTATATTCAGAGTCTCAGTGCAGGAAGTGTGTGTTCAATGTCTTGATTGGGACCTTTTCTCATTCAGAGAAAAGTGTCTTGTTGTAAGAGCCTCTTTACCCTTGTAGAACTGATCATTGTCGTTTCAGTGACCAGTCCTGTGATCTGGTGGCCTCAGCTCTCCACCAGTCAGCCAACTCCCAGCTGAGAGAGCTGGACTTCAGCAACAATAAGCTGGGAGAATCAGCAGTGAAGCTGCTCTGTGCTGGACTGAGGAGTCCAGCGTGTGATATACAGGCTTTGAGGTAAGCACTAATGTTTATCACCTTCATCAGTGGATAATGTTGTAAATGCTTTAAATCTGTGCCATGCGGAGGTGCTCCTCCACTGATGTCAACCATGCATCTCTCAGGAACCTGACAAGCTGCAGGGTGTTCGGTGCAGTGTGAGGAGGGGATTGTGTTTGGCCTTCCATCCCCTTTCTCCACTGATATCACTTCACCTGTGAGGGTATAAAATACCTTAGCAATTTGCTGAATCTGTACATTGCCAACATCACTTGTCTCAGCTCGGCACTGACAGTGACACAGACTGTATCAGGCTGCGCAGATATTCATGTTATCAAGGAAGGTTTTTACAGATTGCAGTCAGTCCATACATTCTGTCCTGCATTCTGTCCTGCACTATATTCAGTCTTTCAGACACATTATGTAATTAACAGCAATACAGCAGGTTACCCAGCTACATTCAATGGCTCAGACGTCTGCGTTTTCTGCAGTTTCTAGCTCTGCCAATAATGTGCAATATGGGTAGGTACATACAGAACTAGCGGTCGACCGATATGGTTTTTTCAGGGCCGATACGATAATGATTATCTGTGCCAAAAAGAGGACGATAACCAGTATTTCAGGCCGATATTTGGATGCTTTTAACATGTTTTTTTTCGGTGTGAAAAGAAATAGGCTGTGACATGGACTTAATTACAAACCCTCTTTACCTAATCATGTTTTCAGGCATCAAGTTAAATAAAGAGCAAAAAGATCAAATGAAAATTCTTTCTCAATGATAAAAAGAAACTAAAAATAACAATAACTAAAATGTGCACCCATTTGGTTTTCTGAACATAAGTGGTTGGTTTTTGGTTTGGTTTTCTGAACATGTTAGTGGTACATGCAGTCCAATCACCCTAGTACTTACAGTCCAGTAGCACTCTTATTTTGGCTACGCAACAGACGCCTATTGTTATTTCAAAAGCATTCAATTATCAGACGAACGGTGGCAATCATTGTGTAAGAAATAAAGCGAATTTATACATCATTTAGGCTGCATTTTCACCATAAAGTATGAAATATAAAAACTAGCCTGTGTGTCCACGCTTTTTCTGAAGTTGTGGGGAGATTCTAGGAGCCCATTTGCTCATAAGTCATTTATGTTAAAAATGGACAGCTCATACAAAAGTAGGGTACCGTGTGTGATAAAGTTAGCGGAAATACTGTGAAGTGCAAACTGTGCTGCAAATTTTTTTTTTAATAACTCGACTTCCATGATGATCCTGCGCCCAAATGAAGAAACATCAAAGCGGCAAACGGGTATTTTCAGCTTTGCCGCGAGGTTCCGACATACAGTGCAACCGCAAGCAAGCTGAAGTTTAATTTCATGAGTGGTTGCTTAAATGACGACTGCAATTCAGAAGGGCTGTGCATTAGGGTAAATTTCTTTGAATGTTTCATTTGAAAAAATAAATATGCATTACTATTAGTTAAATGTGCAGTGTCAAACTGTTGCAACTTATAGCATAAGCGCACCAATTAGTCCTTATTACAAGTCCTGATTCTGATTCAAAAAGGTCCAGCCTAGTGCAATTTGGTTAACGGCATGGTTTGAGCACGACGACCCTTTTACTGGATACTTACCTTCCATCCTTGTTTCCAGCAGCAGGTCTGAGAAAACGTTTGATTTTCAAGGTCAGATAACGTTGTCTGTCTCGGCCAATTTAGTGGAATGTTAGCCATACCAATAGCAGTTTTTCTGACAGAGGAGATGCGTCGGGATAGTACACGCATTGGCTTTAAAAGTTTTTTTTTGATCAGGAATTTTCATAAAAATATACAGATGACAGATAATCAAAAATTTGCAAATATTGGCCCCAGTTATCTAACGACCAGATAATCGGTCGACCCCTATACAGAACATGTACATACATGTTACAGAAAAGGAAATACACATTACAATGATTTCACCTGGAGGAAATACCTGACCTCAACACAATTACATGTTCCACATATAAAAGTCAAATACAGATAATCACTGTTATAATACCTGATGATGTTTGGTAAAAATCAATGTTGTTCAGTGGAGCATTTTGATAGACTGAAGCAGTTACTAAAGGTGCTCCTAAATTTATCAAAAGCACTAAGTAGACAGTGATGTTCATTGTGTAGCATTGAGTGAATTTTCATCTATGTATGCTGTTCACTGTTTGCTTCTAATGAATCAGGCCGCACCAGTAACAAAACCTGCAGAATTTGCCTTCATGAAACAGAAATAACCTGAGTTTAAATAGTGGATTAACCTAATCCAGCTACCTTGACAAGATCTTAAGAACATCTTAACTCAGATAAGACTGCATTGTGGAACAGGCCCCAAAATATAAGCATCCATGGTGAAAAAATTAGAGTCTCCCTTACAAAAACATGAATATATTGATTACCAAATCATTAGCCGGTAGCTGTGGCACAGAGGCCCAGTTGGGTTGAGTGATGAACCCAATGCTCCATGTGAGGAAATATCGATATCCATGATATCAGGGGATCACGTGATCACTTTGGGAAAATGGCTGCTTGTTAGTTGAGCTCCTGCTTCCACCCCGCCTTTTTGTTAATTTACGAACAACCAGTCTGAGTTAGGATACCATTAAGTGCCATTTCTTCATTATGAGCGTCTCAGTTCTTCATGTCCCTTCGTCTGTTGTCTTCTGTTCTAAAACTCCTGACAGTAAGCGAAGGAAAAAGAATCAGGATGACGACGAATGGGATGTTCACTTATCCCAGTTAGTCAGTATGTTTCAAGGCACAGTACAAGCAGCAACTGACGAGACTTTGAGGCCTGTTAACCAGTCAGTCACTGAAGCTACAAACCTTCTCAGTGCTCTTAAACAAGAAATGACTGGAATCGCTTCCACTGTGTAAAAGTTGTCCAATAGCCATGACAAGATCAAAGCAGAACTTCGCTTGCAGAAAAGCGAGCTCAACCTATGTAAAGACGCATTCGAGGCCGTAAAGGTTAAAATGGCGGAGATTGAGGATAGAAGTCTGCGGTGCAATGTTAGACTAGTAGGGCTCCCTGAAGGTCTTGAAGGTGGCAACCCAATTCGATTTCTACAGCACCACATACCGAAATGGTTCCCAGCCATACAACCCACCCAAGGCAAGCCTTTTCTGGAAATTAACAGGGCCCACCGTATATATACTAGCGTTCGCTGAGCTACTGACAAACCCCACACCTTGTTATTTCAGTTCTTACGATACAGTGAAAGTCAAGACCTGCTCCGTCAGGCCATCCAAGTGATTTTCCAAGGCAACAGGTTGTTTTTTTCATGCGGATTACTAATTTTCTACTCAACCCGGTGTTACTAAAAGTTGGTGGTGGGTGGAGAACAGCTGTCTTTCAACGGTCCGGAGGAGGCTTCTTCCTATTTCAATCAGTGCTTCCAGGACACCTCCTTGGCTAAGAGTCGATGGGCTCTACAGCAAGCAAGGAACACTGGGTTCAAGGACTGGAGAGTTTGTCACTTGTCGGTCAGTGTTTCAGGTTTTGATTTCCTCTTGCTTTTACATTGGACAGGTTACTCCTGGACTTGTTCTGCTTTGGACTTTTGTCCTTTGGTCATGTTTTAATACAGCCGGTCTTATTTGGCAAGAGCACGTGCAGTGGTCAGTGATTCTGATGTGTTTCACGCACGGCTATCTTTTAGATCTTAATTTAGAAAGGTAGTTTTTAGCATTGCAATTTAACGATACAGGTCTGCAATGCCATAGAGAGGTAATGCTTTTTAGCTTACTGTTGTTACTTATGGCCGCATGCATACAGTTACTGTGTAATATTGGTTTAGTGAGCAAAAATGTTTTTATTTCCTTTCCTTATTGTCACCTGAATTTTATGTCACTGGAACTAGCTTGGGCTTCCGGTCATTTTCTTGTAGACGGGCTTATACCATGACGGTTGTTCGGTCAGACATATATATATGGTATGGGCGGGGTGGGACGCTCTACTGCAGTTACCCCTCTTGTTATGTGGTGCACGGGTGCGAGTACAGTTCAGGCTGGGGTGGTGGGTGGGATTAAGGCCTGGGTGGGGAGGTAGGGTAGCCTGGGAGGCTTGGGATGTTCATTTTCGGGAGGGGGGCGAGAAATTACACTGCTGTTCCAGATTTGTATATTTTTAGTGGCTGTATAGATCTCATATTTGGATTTGCTTGGTCCCTAAAACTACATATCATTAGGGTTTTTCGCACAGATTGAACCATGCACTATGCATTAATCTTTAGCTTACCTCACTCGGTCATTTTTCAAATTCATATGGATCTAGTGGTTAACTCATGGAATTTACATGGGGCAAACGAGTGCACAATGTTTACAATACCTACTGAGGAAGAGGGTCGACATTGCTTGTGTACAAGAAACCCACTTGCTCTCCAAAGACATTAGCCGTTTGCAAAATAAATACTATAAGATAAGCGCACACTCATTGGCTTTGAGCAAACGCGGGGGCATTGCCATAATTACTAAACGACGACTAGGACTGAAGGTCCTATCTCACGGTGCAGATACAGAAGGGAGATTTGTTACTTTGTTACATCTTTGAATTCAGTTCAAGTATATATTGCAGTTATATATGCTCCTAATACTTTTGAAAAATCTTTCTTTGATGAAGTGAAGTGTATTTTGTCTTCTATCGGCAACATCCCCATCATACTAGTGGGGGATTTCAATCATTTGTTTGACCCTAATTTAGATTCCTCCCATCAACCAAACTCTCAACCCCTCAATATTACAAATGCATTAAATAGGTTTAAATATGATCTTTCTCTGTGCAACCCCTGGCGGATTGAAAACCCCTCTGCAAGAGGCTACATGTTTTTTTCGGGAAGACACAAAACACTTACCAGAATGGACGTGATTTTGGTCTCTGGTAGCTTTTTGCGTTATGTAAAATCCATCGAAAAGCACATGCACGCAAGAAAACCCAAACAAGGGGGTGTTTCAGCATGCAGGTTTAACAAACTCTGAGTTCAAACATGAACTCTGGGTTGACTAATCCTGAGCTGTCAAACTCAGTTTTCGGTTTCAGAACAAGTGATAACATTTAGTTCAATCCGCTCTGAGTTAAGTTACCTGAGTAAAGCACATGCACGAGGAGATAAAAAGCCCTCATCAATGGAACGCAGATAACATGATTCATCATGGCAACAGGAGAAAAAAGGGCTCGATCCTCCTGCTTCTCCCCAGTGGAGTTAGAAATATTAATGAATGCATATGCAGAATATGAGTATATATATAGCATAGTATATAGTATAGTAGCAGCAGAAAATTGCTGACTGATTCAATGCATGGGTAATAATAAAAAAAAAGTAAAAGTTTTATCTTGAGTGTTCCACTTATTATTTCAAAATGTGTGTGTGTGTGTGTGTATATATATATGCACAACGGAGTATTAGGGCCACATTGAGGGAAAAAAAATCTGTGATTTTGAGAATAAAGTCGTAATATTATGAGAAAAAACCAGATACACGTGGAAACGGGTGCATTCATACATATGAAACGCGCATATAGACTTGTATGAAACACATCCACACATACAGGTGGAACAAGCTCTCACACACATATGAAATGCTCATACAGATGCATGTGAAACACTCTTTTGTAACACTACACACTCACATACATGCTTCAGCATGAAACTTTAACTATTTGTGAATATGTGTGTTTTATATAAGTCTATGTGCGTGTTTATGTATAAATGCACCCGTTTCCATGTGTATCTGTACGAACATTTCATAAGTATGTGTGTGTGAATGCCTTTCACGTGTCTATATGAGCGTTTCACATATATGTGTGTGAGTTTTCAGTAGTGTGGATGTGTGTGTGAAAGTTTCACGTGTGAATGCATACGTGTTTCATATGTGTATGTGTAACAAAAGTCTGAAATATTTCCTAAACGGCCCCTCAAATTATGACTTTTTTCTCGTAATATTATGACTTTGTTCTCGAAATCTCTGCGGAGATTTCTGCGGAGTATATGTATAGGAGTATAGGTCAGCCAAAAACCTGGGCGTGACCCTGGATGACCAGCTAACATTCTCAAGCCACATTGTGGCGGTCACCCGTTCCTGCAGATTCTCCCTCTACAACATCAGAAGGATCCGCCCTTTCCTTAACCAACAAGCAACCCAGCTCCTGGTTCAAGCACTAGTCATCTCCCTCCTTGGCTACTGCAGTGCCTTACTGGCTGGCTTACCGGCCTGCGCTATCAGGTCACTTCAGCTGGTTCAGAATGCTGCTGCACGCCTGGTATTCAACCTCCCAAAACACTCTCATGTCACTCCGCTACTCACTGCACTTCACTGGCTTCCGGTAGAGGCCCGCATCCAGTTTAAGACACTGGTGCTGGCTTACCAGGCCACAAGAGGCTCTGCTCCCTTCTACCTTCAGTCTCTGATCACTCCATACACTCCAACCAGATCTCTCCGCTCAACCTCCTCTGGGCAGCTGGTGGTCCCCTCACTTCAGGAACCTGGCAGCCATTCCACTTGGCCACATCTTTTTTCTGTCCTCGTTCCACAGTGGTGGAACGACCTTCCTCACCCAATCAGAACTGCGGAATCACTCGCCATGAAAACCCACCTCTTCAGAATCCACATGTCCCCTATTGTGTAACCTTTCGTTATTTACGTTATTTATTAGGAAATTATAGATAATTATAGATAACTCATTGACAATAAAAATTGTACTTGCATGTGCAGTACTGATACTGATAGCTTCTATAAAATTAATCTGGAAATCCTAGTGACCATGTAAAGCTTCAAATCAACAAAGGCAGGAAATACTGCTGTTAAATACATTACAGGCTTCCATAAACTGTGTGAAACTGCTTTCCTTCAGCTGCTTTGTGAGGTTTCGTATTATCTGTTAGTTTCCATAGCTTGTTCCTCCTTGTTCTTTATGCATCTGTTAGTTTGTTCTGTCTGTGCCAGTCGTGTTTCTTCAGATTGACGACTGTCTGTTTTTTGTCTCTGCATCTCATTTACAGTAAAATATATTTTTTTCATAGGTGCAGCTCTCACTCTCTAGCCATTTTCATTTCTTCAGATGTTCCTTTGGTTGTTCAGAATGTCTTTATTTTGGATTCCAAGTTCTGCTCACATGTTTTATAATTTGATGTTTTAAAAGACTGTTTAAAAACTCCTGTTAGTTATACTCAAGCCATACATTTTTAGGAGTGAGAGTTGAGAAGTAGATTTGAGCGTCTCACCACACCGACGGGCCGCTTCAAGGTTGTGAGAGCGTGGTGGCGATCTCACTGGAACAGGAACTCTGGGTTGTGGGGATGGAAGCAGCAGCAGCAGGTGGCTGGGTTATCAGGAACCTGAGGAGTAGCAGAGAGTCTCACAGCAGCAGCACTGCAGGCAGACGCAGTAGCAGTGATGGAGGATTTAGTCCTGGGAGGAGGACCAACACTTCCACAGACACCACAATCAATGTTGGGATGGTCACTGCTGTAAAAGTCATTAAAATAAATGGTATCAATAGGAGAATAAAATGCTGTTAATGTACTTTGATAAAAAAGTTAACTCTGTAAAAGCTTTTCAGGGTCTTCCCATGCAGATGTACAGGATCAGGTAGTTACTTTTGTCTAAGACACAGTTTTAAGTAGAAATGCTTTTGTTGTAGTGAATATTTGATCATTAATGATTTTTATGCTTTTTGTCTTTTCAGACTCAGTAACTGTAACCTTACAGAGAAGTCCTTTGAAATTGTGGCCTCAGCTCTCCAGTCAGCCACCTTACCCCTGAGAGAGCTGGACCTCAGCAAGAATGACCTGGGAGAATCAGGAGTGAAGCTGCTGAGTGCTGCATTGATGAGTCCAAACTGTAAACTACAAACTCTGAGGTGAGTGATGCTGGTTGATAATCCTGATTCATCAGCATTTTTCATTGAATTCATTCATTAAGTAATCCCCGAAAGATCCTTATTAAACAGTTTTGAATGAAAACGTCTGGTCTAGAGATGAAACGGTATGAAAATTTAATATCACGATTATAGTGACCAAAATTATCACGGTTATCAGTATTATTGTGGTATTGTTAAAACGTGCTGAAAATGTTCAAAAAGTACTGATACACAAACTGAAATCGTTTCACCAAGTGTTATATTGAAAACCACAAATAAAATTAGAAGCACTATGCACTTTTTGTTTGCATAAACATTAAAATAATAACAAAGCCAATACCTTCAGTAAACATATGAAAACCGTATCAAATGTGCATTTGACCCCGTGCAAAATTTACATAAATACAAATGAGTCTTAAGAAGACAATGATAGTAATTGCAGTGAGCCCAACAATTGACATAAATACAGAAGAGTATAGTGTTTCTCCACTTTTACAACCAATTCGACGACTGTAGGATTTTAAATGAACAAACTATGTTGGTCAATTAGCCTTTCCCCTAGTTCAACCCAGGGAGAGCCTTCGCAGCAAGGCGAGTGGGTTACGGTTCGGGAAAATAGATGCAAGCTCCCGTTGCACCACCAACCGTCGGTTCACTTTTCCAACAGGTTCTCCCCCCTCAGTAACACACCTGCTGAGAAGCCTGTTAAAAGAGCCCTGATTATTGACGATTCTATTCTTAGAAACGTGAACGTAGAGACACCAACGACCATAGTCAATTGCATTCCTGGAGCCAGAGCTTCCGACATAGAAGCCAATTTGAAAGTGGTGGCTAAAGCTGAAGGTAAAAGTAAAGCTAAATACTCTAAAATTGTTATTAGATGTCGGCGCTAACGATGTCCGCATGAGCCAATTGGAAGTAACAAAGTTAACTATTAAATCGGTGTGCAGGATTGCTAAACAAATGTTGGATTCAGTAATTTTCTCTGGCCCCATCCCCATGCGGCGCGGTGACGAGATCTATATCAGATTAACGTCACTTAATCGTTGGTTGTCTGAATGGTGCCCCTCTAACAACGTGGGTTTTATAGATAATTGGCACAAGTTTTGGGGGAGGCCTGGTCTTTTAAAACGAGATGACATCCACCCCTCACCCCTGCTCCATATGTGAGGACCAAATCAAGAGTATGGCTGCGGTAATGTGTGGGTTTGTCCACAGCTTGATAGAGTCCAATGGATTCGATGATGGACAAAAATGCTGTTCTGAACGGGTCATTTTCATGAGCAGACATTAACGAGGTGGAAATTATGCCACACAATCCTGTGTTATCCGACCACTATCTCATCTCTTTCAATTTACCACTAACGTGCTTCACATACTCGGAGCCTAGATTTTCATCCAGGCGCACGTTTTGCTCTCTTACAGCAAATGCCTTTATCGACGAGCTCCCTACATCATACTACCTGCACAACGAAATCTCCTCTCGTTTATGTTCAAACCCTAGCTCAACTGAAATTAATCTACTCGCGGACAGTATTGACTCTACTTTGCATAAAACTCTGGATGCTGTTGCTCCCCTCAAAAGGAAGAAAATCACAGACAAGAAGCTAGCACCTTGGTATAACGACCATACTTGTGCTCTCAAACAAGCTACGCGAAAACTCAAAAGAAAATGGCGCTCCACCAAATTACAGGTTTTTCTCCTGGTGTGGAAGGAAGGTCTCCTAACCTACAAGCATGCCCTCACAGCTACCAGATCCAAATATTTCTCTACCCTTATTGAGAGAAACAAGGACAATCCTAAGTACCTGTTTAGCACTATCGCCAGATTAACCAAGAGTCCTGCATCATTTAACCCTACCATACCAGCAATTTACAGTAGCAATGATTTCATGAACTTCTTTGATAATAAAATCTTAAAGATAAGAGACACAATACAAAAATTCTCATCGACTTCTGCCTCCTGCCTGGCCAGTCCTGTTCCAGATTATGTAGGTATGTCTATTAGGCCTGCCTCACGCTTTAACTCTTTTATACCCATTGAATTTAGCGACTTTTCTTCTTTCATCAATTCATCTAACCAGCTCTACCAGCTAGCTTGACCCCATACCAACTGGCTTCCTAAAACAGCTACTGCCCCATCTCGAACCTTCCATTCCTCTCAAAAATTCTGGAAAAAGCAGTATCAAAGCAACTCTGTGCCTTTTTACACTCTAACAACATTTTGGAAGTTTTTCAGGCCTCACCACAGTACGGAAACCGCTCTCCTGAAAGTGCTCAACGACCTTCTACTCTCCTGTGACAATGGCTGTATCTCTCTTCTTGTGCTGCTAGACCTAAACGCTTTGAGCACATCACCCCAGTCCTGGCTTCTCTCCATTGGCTACCTATTAAATACCGGATCGTTTTTAAAATACTCTTACTCACATTTAAGGCTTTTAATGGGCTTGCCCCCACCCTATCTTAAGGACCTTCTTCACCCATATCTTCCGCAGAGAGCCCTTCGCTCCCAAAATGCTGGGCTTCTTATCATTCCAAGAGTGGGCAAAATTACTGTAGGCGGTAGAGCCTTTTCCTATCAAGCCCCTCTCCTGTGGAACAGCTTACCCTCCGAGATTCGGGGAACAGACTCTCTCTCCACCTCCACCTCCAACTCTATCTGCCCAGTGCCGGCCAGAAGCAGATGGGCCCCTCCTCTGAGCCCGGTTCTGCTCAAGGTCTCTTCCTGATAGGGAGTTTTTCATTGCCACTGTTGCCTTAGGCTTGCTCTCAGGGGGTCTCAGGCCTGGGAACAATGTAAAGCTGCTTTGTGACAACTTGTGTTGTAAAAAGCACTATACAAATAAAAATGAATTGAATTGAATTGGTTGGGTGACAAAACTACATAACGTGTAACCGTATGCAATGGGCGAATAGAGTCTGCAGACACACTACTCATAGGCCTACAGCAGCAGAACAGAGCGGAACAAATATTATTATTATTAGGCCAATTACTGTTATTGTTGCTAAATACGCACATCAAAAGAAGGCAATAGGCTAGCCTTCATCTGTTCTCTCCGTTAAAATGAATTACCGTGCAATAGTCTACTAGGTCATTTAACGTGAATTTTTCAAAGCGCGGTCATCAACCACGATTTTAATGATAATTAAAATTCGAAATGGTAATACTAACCATCAAGAATTTTACCGTGGAAACGGTTGTGTAAACTAGTTGTGTAACGTATAACGTGAAGTGTCATGTCCAGGTCAGGGAAGTGACGTAGGGGACATACGGAGATCTAGAAAAAAAGACAAGAGAGTTCAATAAAAGTTCAAGAACTTTATTAAGCTTTGTAGCCGTGTTCTGATTCCTTCGCGAACATAACATGGTGTCAGCAGTGTGCGCGATACCACGCGAGTGAGTGCAGCTGTCGGGAGTGTTTTTTTTTTTGGTGGAAAAAGCAAACGTGAGAAGATCCGTCTTTGAAGTGTGACCTGCTAACACGCAGCTAGCGAGCCTGTCCCAAGCACCAAGATGAGCACAGCAGGGAGAGAATCTGAGCAAGGCAACGAGCTGGCACCTGTGGCACCACAGCCTCAACTCAATGTACCGACGACTGCTGCTTTCACTATCCAACCACCCGAACCATTTAACTTTGCAAAACAGCTGGAGTGGGAGAAATGGATAAGACGTTTTGAAAGATTCTGACTGGCTAGCAACCTCCATCTCTTGTCTGAAGCTAATCGGGTAAACACCCTCATCTACTGTATGGGAGATGAGGCAGATGACAAAATCTAACTGATGCCCTGAGACAGGAATACAGCTCTGTTAAAGAGGCTTTTGATAAATATTTTGTCCCAAAGACAAGACACTGGCAAGACTCCAGAAAGCAGGCATCACGCTGAATCTGGAAAAGTGTGAGCTTAACCCAACTGAGGTGAACTTTTTAGTTCATCGGATATCTGCCAGTGGTGTGAAACCCGACCCAGAGAAGACCAGCGCTGTGCTGGACATGAGAGAGCCGTCCAATGTCAGTGAACTGCGTAGCTTCCTGGGCATGGTAACTCAGCTACGGAAGTGTATTCTTCATTTGGCAGAGAAAGACAAGCCATTAAGAGACCTGCTCTCAAAGAAAAACACCTGGCTCTGGGGCAGTGCTCAGCGGAAAGCCTTCGATTGCCTGAAACGGGAGCTCTCATCCCCTCCTGTTATGACCCTGTATGACCCTAACAAGGAGCTGAAACTGTCAGCTGATGCGTCATCATATGGGCTGGGGGCAGTTCTCCTGCAACAGGAAGAGGATGAATGGAGGCCAGTTGCGTACGTCTCTAGATCGTTGACAGAGACTGAGCAGCGTTACGCACAAGTGGAAAAAGAAGCCCTTAGTTTGACATGGGGATGTGAAAGGTTTAAAGACTTCCTCATTGGACAGCATTTTAAGCTTGAGACAGACCACAAACCTCTGCTGAGTCTGTTGGGGGTTCAGGCTCTGTCTGAACTACCTCCGCGGATCCAGAGATTCCATATGAGACTTATGACGTACTCCTACACAATCCACCATGTTCCCGGTAAGGCATTGCTTACAGCTGATACACTGTCACATGCACCCATAAACAACAGTGACACAACCAGCAGGAGAGTCAAAACCCTAATGGAACATACAAATATCTATGTGGACTGTATCATGAGTAACTTACCTGTCAGTCCAGCTTACCTTGCAGAACTCAGAGAAAAGCTCAAAGCTGACAGCACCTGCTCACAAATCATGACCATGTGCCAAACCGGATGGCCAGATTACAGCACTTTGAGTGGCGTTCTCAGACAGTACTGGCGAGAGAGAGCAGTACTTACGGTACAGGATGGACTCTTACTCCGAGGCTCCAGACTGGTCATACCCTCAGCAATGCTAAACAGTGTCCTGGAAAAAGTGCATGAGGGACATCAGGGTGTAGTGAAATGTAGAGAGTGTGCCAGAGAAACGGTTTGGTGGCCAGGGTTGAGTGGACAGTTGAATGAGCTTGTTTTGCACTGCAGAACCTGTATCAAAGAACGAACCAATCCTGCGCAGCCACTCATGCCGTGTGAGTTGCCCGAAAGACCATGGCAGAAACTTGGTGCTGACATTTTCACATTAGACCGTAGTAACTATCTGCTAGTTGTAGACTACTACTCACGGTTTATGGAAATAGCAAAACTCACCCCCCACGTTCTGAAGATGTAGTAGTGCACCTCAACTCAATGTTCGCCAGACATGGCATCCCAGAAATCTTTGTTTCGGATAATGGACCTCAGTTGTCATCATGTAGCTTTGCTCAGTTTGCAGAGGACTACAGATTTGAGCACAACACCAGTAGCCCTAAATATCCTCAGAGTAATGGTGAGGCTGAGCGTCTGGTCCAGACAGTGAAAAATATGCTCAAGAAAGCAAAAGACCCTTACCTGGCACTGCTTGGCTATAGAGCAACACCACTAGCCAATGGCTACAGCCCTGCACAGCTACTGATGGGACGTAGACTCAGGACGACAGTTCCTCAGCTTCCTTCAGTGCTGCTTCCAGAGCTCCCCAACAGAGAAGAGATAGCTTCAAAGGAAAGGGAAAGGAAACAAAGGGATGCTGCAGTGTTCAACAAAAGACACCGCGCACGTGACCTGAGCCCACTCCCACCAGGAACGGACATGTGGATGGCTGATGTGAAAGCAGAGGGGACTGTTCTGTCACCCCATGCTGCTCCAAGGTCTTATTTAGTGGAAGGTTCACATGGAGTAGTGCGTAGGAACAGAAAACACCTCATACCTATGCAAAATAATGGAGACAACACGACAACAGTCAGCCAGACAGGAGAAACTTCAGAGGTTCCTGTGCAACAACACCCACCTCCACAGCAGGCTCCTCCAAAGCCACACTTGTCACCTGATCATCACTCACTGTCTGTCACCAGAACCAGGAGTGGCAGAGAAATAGTCAAACCTCAGAGACTGGATTTATAGAGCTGAAAGAAGAGCTTAACGGCTGTAATGTAATAGTCAGAAATGTGGTTTAGTGAACGGAAACTGAAAGAGTAATTTTGGGTTGTGTGGGTTTCCTGAGTTTAAGTACATGTTGGTCACAATGTTTAGTTAATGATATCTTTCAGATATTTCTGATAAAGGGGGATGTTGTGTAAACTAGTTGTGTGACGTATGACGTGAAGGGTCATGTCCGGGTCAGGAAAGTGACGTAGGGGACATACGGAGATCTAGAAAAAAAGACAAGAGAGTTCAGTAAAAGTTCAAGAACTTTAAGCTTTGTAGCCGTGTTCTGATACCTTTGCCAACGTAACAGAAACCAAGTTAACTTACCTTGCTTTCGCTATAAAGTAGTGGGTGGTGGTCACGAAGATGAAAAGATTTTAAGTGTTGCTCCCTTTCGCAGCGATTTTCTTTCTGCATGTTCTGCAGACAGGGTGACCATCTTCAGTCAATCCCTCAGCACTCTTATAAAAACCAAAATACGACCACACTTCAGACTTAGTCGTCTTAGAAGGCTGAAAAATCTCCGGAGCGCTGTCACTGCCTTCCGCCATGTTTTCTTTGACACAAAACAAACCCACGTTGCATGCTGCGCCTGAGTCTGGGAGACTTGCTAACTTTGGTTGATGCTGGTTGATACAGTATTTAATCTGAGTTTTTCAAAGCGCAGCAATCAACCACGGTTTTAATGATAATTAAAATTTGAAATGGTAATACTGACTGTTGGGAATTTTACCGCGGTTTACCGTGAAACTGGTACCCGTTTCATCCCTAGTCTGGTCATTTTGAATAAAAGAGAAATAAATGTTTGTAAGCTGAGGCTGAGTAACCCCTGACTGGCCTTCACTCTCTCATGAGTGTGTTCAGCCAACTGTGAGAAAAGACCCAGGGTCAAATTTACTAAAGGATTCTGTGTGCAGTGCTGGCAGTAAAGGCTACAGAAACATTTGGGAGGAAAGGGTTAAAACTGCTCAGTTAATAGATACTTGCTTACATTTGCACAGTAGATCTTCCATTTTGTTAAAGAATGTATATGGTCTGTGAGTTTGTATCAGATCTATTAATTGTCATTTATTCAGGAATGTAGAATTTGGTTTTGTGGGCACATGAACAAGTTGCATGAGGTTTAAAGCATCATATATTGTATTCCTTTCATGGAATCAGATGCTGATGATAATCAGTCCCAGTTGAAATCTCCCATAAGAACAAATTCTGAATCATTAAACTCAGCCAGTCGACCGGACCACAATCTTTGACCATCACATGACAATTACATGAGTTACATACACTTATAAAAACGTGCTTATTTGTTTGTTACTGATTAGTTAACTGTTGTGCTGCATTTTATGTTCATTACCTGATGTTACATTTTATGTTCATTATGTTACGTAACTACTCAGCATAGCGATGCACTTATTTGTAAGTTGCTCTGGGTAAGAGTGTCTGCTAAGTGAAGTAATGTAATGTAATGTTCACATTGACGAGGACTTGAATCTACATTTGTATTTATTTATATCAGCTATATACACACATACAGTTCTCAAGCAAAGACATTTGAAAGTATTGCTGAACTCTGTATGTCTGTGTTCGTCAGCGTTTAAAGATGATGAGGGGATGTACTTTATTGTCATTCAGCACACACTCTTTCCAGAGCGACTTCCACAGTTTACAGCTTTACATGTTATCCATCTATACAACTGGATATTTCCTGGAGCAACTGTGACTGCCCAAGGGTACAGCAGCAGTACCCATTCAGGGAATGGAACCAACAACCTTTCAGTTACGAGCCCTGCTCCTTACCACTACGGAAACACTGCAGCCCATTGTGTGTAGTTTGTAAGGGATGAAAAACAAAATCTCAAAACAGTTTAAATGGCAATTAGTCTGTCAAAACCAAATAGAGCAATTTATTTGTGAAACGCTTCACACCCTCACAAAGAAAAATAAATCTCATAAATACCATCAGTCTCCTTGACTTTGCTGAAAGATGATTCCCTCTTGATGCGACCCTGTTTTTGGAATCACCAGTTGCACGTTAGGCTTGTCTCACTGCAACAGCCTCTGGACACTGAGGCAAATGCAATCCTCTGATACACTCACATGCAGCCAGCAGCTATTATTCACACTGCATGTAACACAGTGCACTACTGTGAAGTGGGCCATAGGTGGAACTCCACTTGTGTGATCTGAGCATGTAAATGCTCCTTTAGCCAATCAGATATTCCAAGCAAATGTGGGGTAACAATGATGTGTCTGCAGGGGGTGATGGTATCAACAGCTGGGAAGCACATTCGGATGGCAGGTATGCCATCTGCCTACAAAACTTATGGGTGGGTGGAGCATTTTCTAGACCTTTACAACACCAAGAGTTAGACTCTTTTAGGGATTAGAAATAACCACAAAGTCTTTTAAGCAGACTTGTGAATCTGAACTCTTCTAGAACTCTTCTAACTGATCAACAGATCAGTTCAGCACAAAAACTCTCTCTTCCTGCCTTTAAATATATATATATATATATATATATATATATATATATATTATATTATATTATTATAATGAAAGGTATCAAGTACAGTTTTGTGCTGAATTCCTTTGTTGAAATGCAAACAATGACAGACAGGCAGACAGGCTTGTTGTAGCAGAAAAGGTATCAAATTTGAGGAGTGTGTGTATTTATATAATGAGCAGAGATTCTGTCTCTTTTTCTCCACAGACTGGGTTGCTGTAATCTCACAGAGGGCTGCTGTGATGATCTGGCCTCAGTGCTGCGCTCACACCACTCAGAGCTGAGAGAGCTGGAGCTGAGAGACAATGACCTGCAGGATTCAGGAGTGAGAGCGCTCTCTGCTGGACTGGAGGATCCACACTGTAAACTGCAGAGACTGGGGTGAGGAGCATAATAATGTACAGTCAACTCATGATTATCTAGGCTAATGGAATGGAGCCATGGCACAGATAATCAACAAATGTTACTTTAATCTTTTTATGTATATCTACCATTTAAATAAAAAAATAACCTTTAGTTTGAAATAGCATGCTTTTAGAAGATGCACAGTACAACAAATCCAAAGTTTCCATTTGATTGGCTGGTGAGTGTTAGACTGAGTCCTTCCTCCAACCCTCCCATGTGACAGGAAGGGTCCAGCTGCAGCTGTACTTCACTGGGGGCTGGACTTCAGGACGACTCTCTAACCTATTGGCTGCCAGCATTCTCTGCTTGGTGCATGTCACCTGTCCATTTTGTGTTGGTTTGGTGTCTGTTTAGGCACAGTTAGAGCTAGAAGAAGAATAAATAATAATAATAATAATAATAATAATAATAATAATAATAATAAAATAATAATAATAATAATAATAATAATAAAGGACACAAGAACAATAGAGTGGTTGCCTGTATCTCCATGAATACTGGTTCTACACACATACAATTTACATCAAAAAGAGGTTCACTGTTCTCAATGTTTTCAGTTCAGTGCTGTGATGAACGATTTTTGATTCATGAGCCAAAATATTCGCCGAGTTCAGTCTCCGCTTTAGATCACATGTAGCCGTTACTGCTAGCATTCCGATATTTACATATCTTCAACGGAGCCAATCAGAGGCAGCTATTGAAGCTACTGCTGTTGCATCGGATCCAGTCAGAGACAGCTGATGTGAAGCCACTGCTCTGAGAAGAGGGGGGAGGGAGACGGCAAGCCAAATGCACACAAATTCCTGACTTCAAAAACATGTATTTTTAAACTGCCGTTCCCAAGAAATTCACATGTACCGTCAATACACATCAGTTTTTCTTTATGAAAGGCACAAAAATCTTTGTTTGATTTGTTCAAATGAGATTTACAGGAGCCAGGTTAAATTCCAGAATCATGCTGGTACAGTAATCGCAATTCTAGAAAAAATGGTGTAAGCCTAGAATACTGTTCACCGGCTGTTAAAAAGAGCTCACTGTCTTTTCCTATGAGTAAAAATATCAGTAAAAATCAAATAAGTGAAGTATTAAGGCAGGATCGCTTTGTTAACCAGTACTTCCTATATCTCAGGTTCTGTACAATTCCTTATTTTAAATGCTGTTGCCAAAGCACACAGGACAGGTAAAAACAATCATCTTATTCTAACCCCACTGTCCTTTTACTTTGTAAAATAAATTACTGTATTTAAGCTTCTCTACCTCATCTTGACATACATATTATTATTTTTGCATTGTTTAAAAATTTTTAACTGTCAAACAGATGAAATTCAGTTGTCAGTCATTTCAAAGACTAACAGTTGTTGACCTTCAGTAGTTGGTGTGAGAAATATAGATTCTGAAGTATCATGTTCTTGAGCCCTGCATCTAGCCTAAGTGGTACAAAGCTGTTGATATACACAGTAGATGTTAAGGCTGACACTCTGGAGGGCAGATCAGATGTTTGTTGTACCCCTTTCCAAACTCTGTAACCAGCCCATAGCCACTCACCCAATGACTACCCTGTGATCTTTCCCTCACAGACTGGAACTGCAGACAAGAGTATATGTGCACATTTAAACTGCATACTGAGCCACCTGGTACTGGCAGTGTCTAGCATCCATACTGTCATTGCACAGAGCTGGGCTGCTGCCAGTTATGATACATTTGCATTTACCTTTATTCATTTGGCAGATGCTTTTTATCCAAAGTGACTTAGAAGTGAGGCAGAAATGTTAAAGATGAAGTAGTTCTAGACCTTCCAGTGGTTTTAGAGGATCCATCTACCCTACCATATAAATCTGGATATGAGCTTATCAAGTGAGTTAAACGTGGGTTTGGGCTACAAAAGTGTGTCTGGAAGCGGAACAGGAGTCTGAGGACTAGATTCATTATAACTGACTCTGCTGTGTCCATTAATGTGAGGGGCAGCATGGACCAGCAGGTCAGATCACCCTTAGTTTTGAGCGAGTGATACCATTCTTAGGCCACCTGAAACACCATGAGGATTTCACCTGGGGAGTAATCAGTGTATACATCACCAATGCCTGTGTTTTGTCAACATTTACCTTGTAACCTCAGTAAAATCTGTTGGCCTAAAAGCCTGTTGTTGGCTTAGAGATTGAATTTGAATTGAAAGGGGTGCATATTTATGAGAGGACATTGTAATGTCTTCATTGTTACTTACTGTTTGTCCTAGGATTTGTCCTAGGTTCTACCCTGAGGGGAATGAAAGCAGGGTAGAGGGAAACCCTGCCTTGGGCCCCTGCCTGGCTGGAATGGTTGCTAGAAGCTGTCATTTACTGCTAGCTGTGATTGTGGGGAAGAGTACCGAAGCGGAATGAACTTGATAAAATTCAGACTAAATCCAAGTGTTTGTAATGTTTTTAAAAGAAATGGTGAAGATGCAGGGCCCAGTGCCTTTTAAGCATGCAGTGCTAGTACCACACATGCTACAGGCTGGGATGTAACATTAAGGAGCCTACGGATATTAGCACGCCGCTGGGGGATGGGGGGTCCTGGCCAACCTGCCCACCCCTCCACCCTGCTGGAAGGAGGCCAGTTTGTTCTGCTGTTGCTCCCAGTCGCTGTCGGCAGCTGATGGAGCTGGTTTTGAGCTCGGATTGTAGGGCTCAGCCTGTGCTTGGAACAGGCGTCTTTACTGTCTGAGTCCCGTAAATGTCTCCTCTTATAATACCTTTGTTTCAGGAGCTTTAAATTCCTCTCCACTCTTTCTGATAATAAAGAGTTAATAGCATCTCAGCTTCATTGAGCTGGGCTAAGCTGGCAGCAGATGATTTCCCTTAGTGTTGCTGTTCCAGTCTCCTCATTTGCTTTTCCAGTGCTAGACCTCCAATGCTTGGCCTCTCTGAGGGTTTTTACTGATGCATAGGTGACGAGTCTCCCCCTCAGTTTTACTTTGGCTGCCTCACCCATGATACTAGGTGGTATATCTGAGCTGTGGTTAAACTCCATCTATGGCATAAACGTAGCTCAGGTGTGGGCTTGAAAGCTAGTTTCACGTAATATTGAAGTTTTTAATCATCAGTGACTTGAAGAAAAACATTGACCAAAGTCCAAAACTAGATTAAGGGGTGAATGCACCAACATTTTAGTTTGATTGTAAAACAGTTATTTTAAAACATGGATTGTTCAAATACATTTATCCTCACACTATCACAGCAAGCAGAGGTCAATGGTATTTTGTCATGAATATAATGCCGCGAGGTTTATCAAATAATTTCAGTTATTATCTCTAATAACCAAAACTGTATGGGTAAATTGAGTCATCTCTTCTTTATTTATCTATCCCCTCGGTCCATGCACCAGAGATTAAACTGTGGAATCAGTTGCAAATGTGCACTTTTTATTGCATTATTATATTCATAATTAGTAAGAGAACAGTGATGATAATGGAGGTATTGTCCTGTGGAAAGAGATTTAATTAAATATAGCAGCAGGGCATGTTCTCTTTGCATACAGTGCACTCTCATCTGGTTGTTCAAGAAGTGACCAGATGTGATGACTAGACCATTAGAGGAGGGTGCACATTGTATGTGCAGGGAAAGGTCATGTGCTTTACCTAATTACAGTATTGATCAGTTTAACTTCTAATGGCCCGTCCACATTTAAAGCATTTCGCTTGTCGCCCGTCCCTTAGTCGCTGACAGTTGGTCGCTAGTGGACATTCAGCCCCGTACACACAGGAAGAGACTAAGCGACGAGAGAACATGGAATGTTAATGAAATTTGGCGACCTGCAGTGATGTCAGGCGAAATGACCGTTGGCGACGTGAAGTGGCAGGGTTCCAATGGGAGCGAAGGATATCGTTGACTGACAAGGTATCCTTCGCTCCCCTTGGTAGTCGCCTCA
>NC_050583.1:4777544-4860044 GCF_013368585.1 Megalops cyprinoides | reverse complement strand
AGCCTCTGTGAATGTCTTTTCCTGCTTTTAATTCACCTTTCTCCCTCTGGAAACCTTGATTTTGTGCCTCCAGAATCCAGTGTCTTTCAGCTTCAGCCAACTCCTCGGCTGTCAGCTCTCCTTGCTTCTTTTCACTTGAACGTAAGTTGTGCGTGAATCTTTTAATCCATGCTGTGACTCTGAGAACTGTCTTTAATTTACTGTAGTTTTCCAGCTTTAACAGTGGATCTGGTGAGGTTGGCTCCATGTTGTTGAGCTGGACGGTGACTTGACTTGGTCTGAGCTCAGTCTTTACCTCCTCTTCACAGAACCTTTCATCAGGAAACTCTTGTTGCACTGCTGATCTCAGGAACTGTGGACCTGACCACCAAAGGCTCTCCTCCTTCAGCCTCGTGACTGACTGCCCCCTTGTAGTGAGATCTGCTGGATTGAGTTTTCCACTACAGTGGGACCAGGTTTCTGGTGTGGTCAGGGACTGAATCTCCATCACTCTGTTGGCAACAAACTGTTTCCATCTGTGTGGTGAGCTGGAAATCCATTGAAGCACAATCATGGAGTCTGTCCACATTCTGATTTGACTTGGCTACATATTCAGTGCTTGAAGCAGATTGTTCCCCATCCTAGCAGCAATCAGAGCCCCCATTAGTTCAAGGCGCGGCAGTGTGAGTCTCTTTATGGGTGCAACTCTGGACTTGGACATGACCAGTCTAGTCATGGACTCTCCCTCAGCCGTCTGTCCTTGGAGAGAAGCTGCTGCACCATACGCCCTTTCACTTGCGTCGCTGAAAACATGCAGAACTTGTGCTTGACTGTTTTGCAGTGTCTCTGTTCCGTACCACCTGGGAATGACGATTTGATGGAGCTGGAGGAGCTCCATGCACCACTGCTGCCACCTTTGTGAGAGATCATCTGGCAGCTCCTCGTCCCAGCTGATTCCTCTTTGCCACATGTCCTGAAAGAGACATTTTACTCTGATTGTGAATGGCGTCAGAAATCCCATGGGGTCGAACAATCTGGCTGAGGAGCGCAGGACACTCCTCTTTGTGTTCTCCCTGTCCTTGAAAATGTCCATAAGGTGCTTCAGGTTAAAAACAAAGTCATCCGTCTCTGGCCTCCACACAAGGCCGAGCACCTTTAACACGCTGCCGCTTGTCTCAGGATCCATGGTGAAGTCAAAGTCACTTTGCTGCCACTTAGCTTTCAGTTCAGGGGAATTTGTAGTCCACTTACAGAGGTTCATGCTTGCATCAGACATTATTTCTTTTGCACTTGCTGTCAATGCGTAAGCCTCCTCAACACTGCTTGAGCTGGCAATAAAGTCATCAACATACAGAGAGTTTTTCAGAGTGTCAATGAACTGTGTGTGGCTTGTTTGGTACCTTTCCAGGTGATTTCTGATGGTGGCTGCCAGCAAAAATGGACTTGACGACACACCGAACACCACACGTGTCATCCTCAGCACACGCAGTTTTGTGTCCTCAGCATCAGGGCGACCAGTGAGCCACAGGAACCTCAGCACATCTCTGTCCTCTTCTGCGATGGATATTTGTAGGAAAGCCTTTGTGATGTCTGCCATGAAGGCAATGAGGCGCAGCCTGAACCTGACGAGGACGTTGAGGAGGTCTGGGTTCAGGTTTGGTCCTGTGAGCAGACAGTCATTAAGCGATGGACAGCCATTCTCATGCGCAGAAGCATCAAAGACGACCCTCAGATTGGTTGTTGCTTTGTCCTCCTTTATCACAGCATGGTGAGGTAAGTAGTATTGGATGTTGTTATTTTCTGCTCCAACTGTGCCCTTGGTCTGTGGGACGTCCTCACATATTCCTTGTTGAAGATAATCATCTATTACATCATTGTATCTCTTGAACAGTGTCACATCAGCTTTCAGTTTTCTTTTCAGGCCTTCAAATTTCTTTTCAATTTCTTCTTCAAAATTACTTTTCTGGGCAATTCTCAGGTTATCTGGAAGCTCTGTTCTGTCTTGACGCCATGGCAACTTAACTTCATATCGCCCTTCTTTGTAGCTGACTGACCCGTTGAAGTGCTCTCGAGCCTCAGTGTCTGCTGCCCGTTCCTCATCTTTGCAGGAGATGCCCAGAGACTCTATTTCCCAGAATGCACACAGCTGGTTTGACACCTGCATGGTCTCTTCAGTGCAGATCTTCATGCATGAAGCCTCACTCATGCTTGACATGGACACTGTGCCTTGTACTGTCCAGCCAAACATTGTCTCTATGGCAACCAAGGTGTCTGACAGTCTTTCAACTCTACCAGAAACCATTTTCCAGTAGAAATCAGCACCTATCAATACGGACAGTTCCAGCTCCTGGTTAGTGCTGCCTGAGACATCTGCTGATGCCAGTCCTCTTTTTTCCAACTGTTGCTTGATTTGCTCTCCTGGAACCTGCATGGTGGCAGAGCTGACTTGTGGAGTTTCAACAGCCTCGATGACAAGGGTTTTCTCTTTGTCACAGATGTTTTGCAGAGTTAATTTCACAACATTTCGTTCCATTGTTACTGGGGAGTCACTGCCAAAGGTGTGGAGCTTTAAAGTCTCTTTTCTCACAACAGGTAATCCTAATGCCTTGACCTGCTTCTCCAGGATGAAGCTCCACTGACTTCCACCATCCATCAGACAGCGTACTTTCCTCTTCCCCCTTGTTCCCTCTGCCAGTGCTGTTACTGTCTGCAGGAGGACTGTATTTGGCTTTGCTGTGCTTGTCTTTACTGTGTGTGGGGCGACAGATGAGATGACAGCTTCAGTTGTTTCTTGAGCGCTGCTCTGGGTTTCACTGGGCCCACCTTTGTCACACATTGTGGGGTGGTGTCTCCGCCCACACACACCACACGACACTCCCTTGGTCTTGCAGAATTTGGCCATGTGTCGCTGTCCTAAGCATATGAAACACCGTCCCATTTTCTTCAGCTTCTCTTTCCGCAGGTTAAGTGTGCTGTCTGTACACAGTTCAGACTTATGACTTGTGCTGTCACAGAATATGCATCCAGGAGGGGGCTGTGAGCTGCTGGCATAGAGCATGGCGGCTGATGGCAGACTTGGATTCCTGAATTTTCCACCTGCTGACTCAGGTTTGTATCTGTGCTGGTTGGGAGACTGTGATTCCTTGCTGTGGCTGCCTGCTTTGGTCAGGTGCATGGCACACTCTCTGCTCTCAACTTCCTGCTGCAGGAAGGCAATGAGCTCTTTGACTTTAAGCTCATGGTCTGTACCTATTTTGCGTGTGTAAGCAAGAGCAAGATCATCTGGAATCATCTGCAGTAATATGGGGCACAGCAATCCTCCATACGTGTTTGACACCACTCCCATAGCTTCCAAGCCTCTGATCTGGACTTCACACTCATCATAAAGTCTTCTAAGAGCAACAATGTCTGAAGATCTTTTTACTGGTGTCAAGGCCAACAATTTAGACGTGTGCAATCACAATCAAGTCCTTTCTTCCAAATCTCTCTTTGAGCATGTCTATGGCAGTAATTTCTCTCTGTTATCTTTCACCCCTGGCTGCTGGACCCACCAAATACGACTTCAGGTAAGTGAACTTTTCAGTTTTGCTTAGTTCATTATTCTCATGGATAGCGGTCTGAAACTGATCCCAGAATTCTTGCCACATCGATATTTCTCTGTCGTATTTGTTTACGTACAATTTAGGCAACTTTACTGTGGGTCTGCTGGTCATCCTGCTCGAGTGGGTACTCACGTCGCTCAGCCGCGGCGAGGTCCGCTCGCCCGCGGCGGCTGCTTCTCTTTCAATCAGGCTCGTGGCTCGGGACTTCCAGAGTGTAAGCTGGTCCTGGTAATCTATTGTCTTGACGATGTCCGCGGCCAGCTCGTCCATCGGTATCTCCTCTTCTATCTCTTTAGCCAGCTCCCGGAGATTTTCTTCCTTCACCGATAACATGGACAATAGCTCCCGTATGCGGTCATGACTCACATCGTCCTTGGTTATTTCCTCTTCAATGTTCCGCAGTAGTTTCGTCGTGGAGGTTCTTACAACTCCGCGTCTTTGTTTGAGTCTCTGCAACCGCTCTGCCATTATTCCTGTTCCTGCCGTAGTTGCAGCTATCGGCTAACTGTCCCCGTCGTCGTCGTAGTCGTCCCGTTTCCCGGGTTTCGGCACCAAAAAATGTGGGAATAGTTTAGCTGCAGCTTCAAAAAGGGTGGAAAAATGACAAAGCCGGACGCTGAACGGTCTTTTTAACTTTTACTGAGAGGAAATAAAAGGAATACACATAACAGACTGCTTTCAGTCTCTTTATTCTGACCGTTACACTCTTCTTCTTCTTCTGTTCTAAAAAAGGTTTCTTTTTCTAACGGTTTTGTAAACACCAAATGCCACCTAATTAATAAACAATGAACTTAATGTGTTTTTACCAAAAAGGATACAACATATACTGCTGTCTGTTTCGTGTATGTGTACTATTTACTAACTGTGTTTTATTGTATTTATTGTGTCTGTATTTTTAACAACTACCTGTGGAGCCAAAGACAAATTTCCACATTTGTGGACAATAAAGTCATACTATTATTATTATTATTATTATTAAGTACTTTTCCATGTCAAAGACCGTTTTTATAAATGTGAACTTTGGCGTGGATTTGAGTGTATGCACATTCTAACACCAAATCTGTGCGTAATAAGCAGGGTCTTACATGCAGCAGTCTGTGACACAGAACAGCCTGATGAAGCTGCTGCAGCTGGACACGGTGAAGCTCACGGTCAACAGCAAGGAGGTACGGTCATGTGACATGAACAGAAAGTGACCTCGTCATGAACAGTGAAAATGTGGAGCTGGTTGGGTTGTCCAATAACATTTGAAGAGGCCAACAGCTCAATTACCAGTGTTATAGATGTGAAATCTGAGAACTGTATAAGGTGCACCATATTGGAATATGTGTGTGTAGTATGGTATGAATTACTGAAAGAATGATCCCATCACTGCATTTATGATTAAATACTGATCGACAGTTGTAAAACAAGTTTACATTTGCACATATAACATGAATTTTGCCAGATAGCAAGAACTGAAAATATGGCTTCAATGTTGAGTAAAGAAACTTGCACAATATTTATGCCAAAACGTAGAGTTGTGTTCCATGGGTTTGCTGTTTCTGATACAGCAGCTCGTCTGAAAACAGTGAGAAACTATTCAGTTTTGCCACAAAAAGGCAGGGTTTTGATGAATACACATGCAGTTTTGGTCTCTGTGACTAGAGAAAAACAGGACAGGACAGGTTCATCTTTTTATTATCCTTTAATGTATTTAACACAAAGCAATGGCACAAGTCATGTTCACCTGCCATCTGAGCGGGTCACTAAACCGAGCTCCTGATTCTCTCTGGTCGTTCATGATCCCACACACTTTCATGAGAAAGTACTGGCGTTAACCCCAGGGACCTGCTCATGTTCCCAACCTCCCCACCTGTCCCAACCCCTGGCCCTGACCCTAACCCTGACCCTAACCCTGTCCCTAACCCTAACCCTGTCCCTAACCCTGTCCCAACCCCTGACCCTAACCCTAACCCTGACCCTGTCCCTATCCCTGACCCTGTGCCTAACCATAACCCTAACCCTGACCCTAACCCTAACCCCGTCCCTAACCCCGACCCTAACTCTATCCCTAACCCTGACCCTGACCCTAACCCTGTCCCTGACCCTAACCCTATCCCTAACCCTAACCCCGTCCCTAACCCCGACCCTAACCCTGTCCCTAACCCCGACCCTAACCCAATCACAAACTGGTGCCACATTCCCCAGCATTCCCGACTCTCCTGGTTTCCCCGGGTCTTTGCTGTTGCACAGAAACTACCTTTGTGTTTAGGCAACAGGATAAAGAAAATCTCTAATCCAGGCAACACCAGAGATGTTTCAATAATGAACTATAAAATATTAGCTTGGACTGAAGATGAAATTTATGTTATCACGTTATTTATATTAAAAGAGGAATGACAAGCTTATTAAAAGCAGCTCCAGCATTTCCCAAAGTCAGCTTTAATAGAAGAACATGAGTGGAAATTTTTTTAACCCTAGGAATCATGGCAGAATTATGTATGATTATTTTAAAATGCTCCCAATGCCCCAGTTTTGCATATCGAGCACTGCCATTATGCAAATATTCACTACGGAAGCGGGAAACTGTAACCCTGGAAAAACGCGAGCAAGGCTGCAGTCACCTACAACTCGAAAAAGCTGTGCTTTGGTTAATGTTCAGTGGAAGACTAGCACAGGTAGGGTCAGTGAGGGGCCCAGTGTTGGTTACAGTAACCATGATCTCGGCCCCCTGCCCATGGGACCTGTTAACTGCGTGCATCACAGTCTGCCTTGAGGAACTCTGGGGAACAGCATTCCCCAGAACAAGGGGAACAACCCTTGAGGAACAGCGCCCTCTACTGCATATAAAAAATAATTACCATGAAATGGAGGAACCTCTGAGATGTACGTATATAAAAAAAAAAAAAAAACAGCTGAAATTAAAAGACACATTTTTTCACAGTTTTCACAGCTGGCACAAATAAAATCAGGTGCTTTCAGACCTAGGGGAAACCAGGAAGCACAGAAGAGAGAGGCGGGGCTCTGAACTGCCCCGTGAGGGAGAGGAGGAGATGGGAAACTCATTCACATTACTAAGGGGCAGGACGGGTTGCAGCGGGCAGGGCGGGGCGCTGTAGGCGGGAGGTGTGGTCTCCGGGGCGGGACGGGCTGCAGCGGGCAGGGCGGGGCGCTGTAGGCGGGAGGTGTGGTTAGCAGCGCAGCAGGGGCTGAGGCACTGTGCAGCGGTGGAGGTCAGTCAGGCCGAGAGGATGCGGGCGCTCACGGAGGCTGCAGCTGAACCCTCTCTCCTGCGTCGGCCTCGCGCCGCCCCTCTGGGAGGTAAGGGAACAGGACGGCCCCTCCTGCTGCCACGACAACCACTCTCCACTGTGACATCACCCCGTTTGAAACCACCCCCCGCCGTCTCCTCCTCTTCCTCCCTTCTGGGACTCTGTCCTCGTTCTGTCCTGGCTGCACCCCTGGGCAGGGCTGTAGGGGGGCGTGTGTGGGGGGGGGGGCGTGTCTACGTGCGGGCCCTCCTCTTGTCGTCGAAGAGGCTGCGCAGTGTGTAGACCTGGGTCAGGGCCACACCCACCATCACCAGCAGGTTGACGCAGGACCAGAAGGACACACGCCACAGGTTGTCCTCCAGCAGGTTCCTGTCCCGCGCCTCGAACGCCCGCAGCAGCGTCTGCATCTGCCGGCTGCGCTCCAGCCTCCTGTGCACAGACTCCACCGACTCCTGCAGGCAGAGGGGGGCGTCAGTGAGGGGCCCACGGGGAGCGGAGCAGGGGAGAGGGGGAGAGGGAGAGAGAGGAGAGGGGGGGGGGAGAGAAGAAGAAGGGAGAGAGAGGAGAGGGAAGTGTCAGTGGGGGGGCCGTCGTGAGCGGGGCAGGGGAGAGGGGAGAGGAAGGTGCCCATTGGACAAGAGAGAGGGAGGTGGGGTAGAGGTGAAGAAGACAAAGAGGGAGGAGCATGTGGGAGTGGGCAGGAATCTTTCACAGGTAGGAAGTAGTGATGCTGACAGGGCCAGAACTGAGCGGGGGGGGGCGGGTGGCAGCAGGGTGATTCTCTCACCCGAATGTCCTCCAGCTTGTATCCCAGCATGCTCTCTGGCTCGACCATGCCGGCCCACTCGTCGTCGCCGCCGGCGTCGCCCCCCTGGCCCTCCAGGATGATCTCGAAGAACACCATCTTCTCCGAGAAGCGGCTGAAGCTGTTGCCGAAGCAGATCTGGTAGTCTCCATCTTCCGTGGGCTCCACCCTGCAGCAGGAACCAATCAGAGAGGGGGGGTGGGATGTCACAGACCAATCAGAGAGACAGGGGGATGCTTAGGGACTGACAGGGCGGGTCGTGTTGAGGGATGAAGCAAGGGGACTCACGTGTGGATGCCGTCGGACCTTCGGAACTCTGAGGTCAGCTGGTAGCCGTGCGGCGAGATGATGGTGAAGTCCACATCCATGCCTGAACCTGCTATCACCTGCAAAGAGACGTACAGGTACTGAGACACACGTACACACACACACACACACACACACACACACCGACACTGCCATACAATACAGCTGCACATATGCCCAGTGGTCCAGTGTTGCTGTAATTCAGCCAATGTGGAATACAGTGTGGTCCAATACGCTGCTGGTTTGGTACAGTGCTGGCCCTGTGCTACATGGTCTAATAGAACTATGAGCCAGAATGGTATTTGCTGCATGTAGCATTGGATTGGGAGAGCAATCAATTATAACTGTGATACAGTGCAAATATGGGCGCTGTTTCAGTACATCCCTTTGGCTGTATGGTTTTACTTCAGAATCCATTTAGTTCATTACTGTGCTGGTTTAGCCCAGCTCTGGCTCAGTACTGTGCCGGTTTAGCCTAGCTCTGGCTCAGTGCTGTGCCGGTTTAGCCCAGCTCTGGCTCAGTGCTGTGCCGGTTTAGCCTAGCTCTGGCTCAGTGCTGTGCCGGTTTAGCCTAGCTCTGGCTCAGTACTGTGCCGGTTTAGCCTAGCTCTGGCTCAGTGCTGTGCCGGTTTAGCCTAGCTCTGGCTCAGTACTGTGCCGGTTTAGCCTAGCTCTGGCTCAGTGCTGTGCCGGTTTAGCCTAGCTCTGGGTCAGTGCTGTGCCGGTTTAGCCTAGCTCTGGCTCACTGCTGTGCCGGTTTAGCCTAGCTCTGGCTCACTGCTGTGCCGGTTTAGCCTAGCTCTGGCTCACTGCTGTGCCGGTTTAGCCTAGCTCTGGCTCAGTGCTGTGCCGGTTTAGCCTAGCTCTGGCTCAGTGCTGTGCCGGTTTAGCCTAGCTCTGGGTCAGTACTGTGCCGGTTTAGCCTAGCTCTGGCTCAGTACTGTGCCGGTTTAGCCTAGCTCTGGCTCACTACTGTGCCGGTTTAGCCTAGCTCTGGCTCACTACTGTGCCGGTTTAGCCTAGCTCTGGCTCACTACTGTGCCGGTTTAGCCTAGTTCTGGCTCAGTACTGTGCCGGTTTAGCCTAGCTCTGGCTCACTACTGTGCCGGTTTAGCCTAGCTCTGGCTCAGTGCTGTGCCGGTTTAGCCTAGCTCTGGCTCAGTGCTGTGCCGGTTTAGCCTAGCTCTGGCTCAGTGCTGTGCCGGTTTAGCCTAGCTCTGGCTCAGTGCTGTGCCGGTTTAGCCTAGCTCTGGCTCAGTGCTGTGCCGGTTTAGCCTAGCTCTGGCTCAGTGCTGTGCCGGTTTAGCCTAGCTCTGGCTCAGTACTGTGCCGGTTTAGCCTAGCTCTGGCTCAGTGCTGTGCCGGTTTAGCCTAGCTCTGGCTCAGTGTTATGCTGGTTTAGCCTACCTCTGGCTCACTACTGTACTGGTTTAGCCTAGCTCTGGCTCACTACTGTACTGGTTTAGCCTAGCTCTGGCTCAGTACTGTGCCGGTTTAGCCTAGCTCTGGCTCAGTGCTGTGCCGGTTTAGCCTAGCTCTGGCTCAGTAGTGTGCCGGTTTAGCCCAGCTCTGGTTCAGTACACTGCTGGTTTAGCCTAGCTCTGGCTCAGTGCTGTGCTGGTTTAGCCTAGCTCTGGCTCACTACTGTGCCGGTTTAGCCTAGCTCTGGCTCAGTACTGTGCCGGTTTAGCCTAGCTCTGGCTCAATGGTGTGCCGGTTTAGCCTAACTCTGGCTCAGTACTGTGCTGGTTTAGCCTAGATCTGGCTCAGTGCTGTGCTGGTTTAGCCTAGCTCTGGCTCAGTGCTGTGCTGGTTTAGCCTAGCTCTGGCTCAATGGTGTGCCGGTTTAGCCTAGCTCTGGCTCAGTACTGTGCTGGTTTAGCCTAGCTCTGGCTCAGTGCTGCGCTGTTTTAGTTCAGTACACTTCTGGCGCAGTATGGTGTTGTGTTTAAGCTTCGGCTGAGGGGTGAGAGAGGCAGTGTAGGAGGGTGTGAAACAGGATCTACAGGAGACTGATTACAGTTTGATTCCCACTGAGCTCCTCCCTCCCACCCTGACCTGCACAAAGACACTCCCACATAGCAAGCAAACGCGTGCACTCACACACACACCGCACGCACAGACGTGCACACGTGCACACACCGCATGCACACACACACACACACACACACACACACACACGTGCAAACGCATACCACAACACACACCCACACCAAACACATGAGCATGCAAGCATGAACTTACACATATACACGCACATGCACGCACACGCACACACACAATGATACCACATGTAGAGAACACACGCACACACAAAATATGCACATGTGCAAACACACACACACACACACACACACACACACACACACTGGGAGCAGGGTGCCCCCTGCCCCCCAGCAGGGGAACTGCACCTCAATCATCACTTCAGATCATACTGGGCAGGGCTGAAACAAGCTCTCACTTTCAAGCCCTCTGAGACGCGAACTCTTGACTCACAGAGTAAAGAAAGAGCCACTGAGCTGGTCTGGCTCCGCTCTCCGGATCAGTGTCCTCAGCGCCCCCTGCTTCAGCATGCAGAACAGCAGCAGAGGGCCCCAGCCGCGCCGCTGAAGCTGCAGCAGCACCAAACCTGTCATTGTTTCGTCGCTACACTCTGCGCCCTCAGCTTGTTATGGAAGGCTACACAGAGCTGGCCATTTCTGCTCTTAACAGCTGATCCTGGACCAGTGAAAAATTTCGGACATAATGGTTGGGATTAAGACTCAGGGTGGGCAGATGGATCTCGGAGCAGTGGTGGACATTACATATACATTACATTACTGCCATTTAGCAGGCGCTCTTATCCAGAACGACTTACAATGTTTCACATGTTAGCCATTTGCGCAGCTGGATATTTACTGAGGCAATTCTGGGGTAAGTACCTTGCCCAAGGGCACGACAGCAGTGCCCCGGCGGGGAATCCAACCAGCAAACTTTCGTTTACAAGTCCTGCTCCTTACCATCATGCTACCACTGCCACCCCATGGTCAAGGGTAGCAGGTACCTGACAGGGGCACTGCTGCTGATCTGCAGCGCTCACTGTGGCGCCCCTCTCTCGGGCTGAGGGGACAGGGGCACAGCAGGGGTCACTGGGGAGCACATTTACATTTATTCATTTCCCAGATGCTTTTATGCAAAGCGACTTACAAGTGAGGCGGGCGGCAGTGTAGCACAGTGGTTAAAGAGCAGGACGTGTAACTGAAAGGTTGCTGGTTCAATTCCCCACAGGGGCACTGCTGCTGTATCCTTGGGCAAGGTACTTACCCCACAATTGCCCCAGTAAATATCCAGCTGTATAAATGGATAACATTGTAAAAGCCTGTAATTGATCTGGATAAGAGCGTCTACTAAATTATGTAATGTAACGTACAATACAATACAACCCGAAAAACCATACAGAGTCAACAATATTAGAAGCACTGCATGACCAGTTTCCAATGGTTGGCCAGCCAAGGTAACAGCCAGCTGGTAGAGATAACGAGTGCATTAAACCATTAAAAAAAAAAGAGAAAATGTAATCTAAATAGGGAAACTGTCTTGAGACATGAGAAATTCCTTTAGGTGTGTTAGTGTTTCAGGTGCTCAGTTGAGAGTGGAAGATCTGTGTCTTCAGAGAGGGACTCGGAAGAACAGATGAAGTGTGGAAGTTCATTCCACCATCGGGGGACAATGGCGGAGAAAGCTCCGGACGCCGCTCGGTAGCGGAGCGTAGCAGCTGGGAGGAAACACAGGCTTGTAGTAATGAGATGCCTGTGACCAACCCTGTCCGTGTGTTCTCCTCCTTTCAGAACGTACTGTCACCACCATTATGCAGACTGCCGAAAGCTGTAATACCTGCCGTCCCCGGCTGCAGTTTCGCTTTTGGTGTGTTACTATCATTATTAATCATTGCTGCCATTTAGCAGACACTCTGATCCAGAGCGACTTACATCGGTTGCAGTTTTTACATGTTATCCACTTAAACAGTTAGATATTCACTGCGGCAGTTCCGGGTTAGGCACCTTGCGCAAAGGTACAGCAGCAGTGCCCCGAAGGGGAAGCAAACCATCGCCCTTTCGCTTACAAGCCCTGTTCATTCCCTCCATGGTACACACTGCTGCCCCTGTGTTACAATGTGTCGTTTCATTCACACCACTTTAGCTTTCATGATATTTTTACGTAGCCATTGGCCAAATTTCCGTTCATTGCGTATAAATGCATCGCTGAGTGTGCGACTCATAGCTGTGCGTGTGGGTGCGTGATTGTGTGTGACAGTTTGAGCCTGTAACTGTATGACCGTGTGTGTCTCTGAGTGCACGACTGAGTCAGCACGCCTGTGTCTGTGTGTGAGACATTTACATTTACATTTATTTATTTAGCAGACGCTTTTATCCAAAGCGACTTACAAAAGTGCATACAGCAAGTATAGCGACAGTACGGGGACAGGATGTGTACCGTTCCACAATGAGACAGTTCTCAGCTGAGAGCAAGGTCTGTTTGAGGACACAGTACTATCAGATTTGTACAATTACAGCCTATAGGGCAACTAATACGATACACTTTCAAACGGTGGACTTCGACAACTTCAAACGGCACAATGAGCGTCAGGGTAAGTTGCGTTAGTTTCTGATTGCGTGTAGGACTGCAAAAACATACGCGTGTGTGCGCACGTCTGTGAGCCCGTGAATCACCCAGTGTACCTGTGTGTCACAGAGCGCATGCATGCGTGAGCGTGTGATTGAGTGAACACATTTTATATACCCCTGCAGTCACAGATGTAATCCCCTTCACCATCCACTGCGGCTGAAACACACGCAGGGGGGACAGTTCACTGCATATCCATGCCTCATGTGTACAGAGAGATCTGGAATCAGCTGTGTGATCCTTGCAAAACCTTTATACCACATCACTTGCTTTACCTTGGAGACTTATTTTATATGCACCCTGTTTCCGTGACCTGCCTTCGCTGATTAAAATTATTTATTTCATCCAAACCAAAGTAAATCAGTTCCAGAGAGCATCTCTCTTGTGCCCAACACCCCACCCCCAATTCCAATCAATAACCGAATCTTGTGGCCTTCTCACAATAACCTTTTGACTCTTGAGGCAGAGCCCTGTTATCTGTTACTTGTTACAAACATCAATATGAGACGAGGTCAAAAGGAATTTGGAGCAGTTAAATCCCACTTTTTTAAATACATAAACCAGCACCGGTGGGTTGGTGTTGACAGCTCCACGTGTAACCCACCACACAAAGTACGACAAAGGAAACGCAACGCAACAGGCTCCGTTTGGACAGTTTTACACCAATGCACGATCATCCAGCCGCAGCTCTGATAAGGCACCGCTAACGTTAGCTTTCCAGCTTGCCTTCAACGTCCGTAACACAGCGCGGCTAGCACCTGTTAAGTCACACCCTGGCTGCGGGGTGTTCTGAATAACGCTTCCTCAGTCGTGTCATTCTCATATTCGCGGACACATCTAGTTGTACAACACGGAAGCAGCGTACATTGCGCTAATTAAAAAAAAAAAAAAAAAAAAAAGACAAATAACCCATAAACACGTACACCAACGCTGCGCCAGCTAATTCAATTTCTGTTCTTCTGAAAGACACTTATTCAACTGGCAAGCATTAACATAGAATTACTATTATTATTATAATAGCTATCTTAGATGGCTGTCGGGATATTTTATCCGGCTACGTTGTCGCACAAACGGCGAAGAAAGAGCAGTCAGGACCACATCAGCAGAGAGCACAAGCATCGCGCTCAATAGAGCGCTCACAGGCAAACAGCAGCAACAGCCTGCTACCTAATTACTGCTGTTCACTCAATTTCAATAAATTCAATAAATAAATTTCAATTTATATTTAGCTGGCTCAAGTCTTCAGCAGGATAACCATCGTTAGCCACATAACTGACTAGATAACTAGCACTACGCATCCAGGCGTGGTCAGTGTCCAAAACTATCATTTGAGCAAGACAGTACTTGGGCAAAGAGCGACATTCATCAGCAGCCCGACATCACATCCACACTTTCATTCATTCAAAGGTCCATGATCGAAGTTGCATGGCGTAAACACCGCAGCGTGATTACCTACACACCGACTTGAGACCACAAATTAGGCAGCTAAATATATTATCAATTACTCTCAGCCAAAACAGTAAACTTTCGAAATAACTAGCACACTAGTTCAACCGGAACAATGCCGTTTGCTAACATGATTTCTAGGCGACGTTCACTACCTTTGCAATGTAGTTTTTTAAGGTCCAGCAGCATCGTTCTACCAGAAACGGCACCACACGCGTTTGGCCGGAGAGCTAACGTTAGGTAGCTAAGCACACACTCACCAAAAGCTAGCTAGTGGAGCTAACGTTAGCTAACATTTCTAAAAAAAAATCAGTTGTTAGATGCAAACAGACTCAAAATAACTGACTATCTATAACCAAGCGCACGATCACTATGGCAAAACAGATCAATAGCTTGCAAGCTAGCCATCTGCTAAAGATATGTTTGCTATTAAGGTTGCTAACTACCTGGTACTCGACCTCCATGGACCCGTTTTTCGTCGCTGTTTGGTAAAAACACTCGGTTCTTCCGGCAGGCAGCAGAAAGGTGAACTCGCTGTCTTGACTCTGTCCAAAAGCCCGACTCGACTCCGGACAGAGGGCAAAAATCACAGCGGCAACGTTGCAGACCTGCGTTAAAAGACGGCCGCTGGTTACTTTTCTCCGCACATCCATGGCGTGCGCGCTTCCTCTTACTTTCTGAGAGGGCGAGTTTAGCGGCCAAAAGCAGCGCTTGCCCGACTTAGCCTTACCTATCCAGCAAGCTGAATTTCCTCAGCTCTTTCACTTTTTCTCTTGCGCAGCTAAACTTTTTCTATTGCAGGATTGGCTAAAAGTATCTTCAAAGATACTCTATAGTAAACGAGATACCGATAACGCCATGTTGCAGGTTCAGTCGTTTATCATTTCCTCTGAAACGTGCATAACGCAATACCGGAACTTTCCATCTACAGAATAACTCCGCCGATAACAAGAACTTCCTAGATGGAGCCGTGGGACTTGAGATCGGCGAAAAAAGAAGGCTGTTTCTAAGCTATTCGAGTAAATACCGCGGTCAACCAAAGGCAGCATGACTGGTATCTTACAGGTTTTAAAATCATTTTAATGTCAACGTGACATGCTTTATTTATTGATTACGAGTGCAACCTTATTATTGTATGTAATTATAATATAGAACAAAAATGCTTTCAGCGTATTAAAAGGCCAAGTTACTACAATGATAGAAAAAACGCTGGGTAGTATTCGTCTGGAATGGTGCCTCGTCAGCATGTGTTGGGTAATGTGGCCGATTGTTTTAATTCTAAGTTGGGATCGTGTTGATATCAATTCTCCGAGTACGTGTAGTGAATATTCGATCTGTATATGTGAGTAACTTTGCTTTTTGTATGCTGAAGTTTGTAGGTGAAATTTACACTATCCACATAGGCCATTCAATGGTGAACAAGTTATGTATGTTTAAATGAAGTTAGAAGATACGGGAGTAATTAGACAAGATCACGGTCACCTCGGGGTGACTGTGGTTATGTCTGTGGGACAACCCAAAAAAGCCGTTACTCTTTGTGCCATAGGGATATGGGGTATGACCTGCCATCCTTTAGTTCTGGGCAGCAGTGTGTGTAGGGTGTAGCGGTAAGGAACAGGGCTGGTAACCAAATTTGCCGGTTTGATTCCCTGCTGGGGCACTGCTGTTGTACTTCTGGGCAAGGTGCTTCACCCACAAATGCCTTAGAAAATATCCAGCTCTATAAATGGATAAAATTGTAAGTCGCTCTAGAAACGAGCATCTGCTAAATGACCGTAATGTAATCGAAATGTAACTGCAGATGGCATACCAGGCCAAAATAGACAAAGATGAAAAGCCTAGTAAATCACTTTGTATTAGTAATAAGTCCGTGTAAAGGCTGCATTATGGAGGAATTTATGGTTATGGTTAGTGGATCAAAATTACTTTGTAAGACATGAGAAAAAAAGCGTGTGTAAAGATAAAAGCGTATGAAATAATTTGTGCGCATGCAATTATCAATACTGTACAATGCACGCCTAGTGACTGCAGAGGGCGCTGTGATGCAACAAATTCTCTCATCCGGTAAACGCGACATGCTTTTGTACGTGGTCATTCCACGGTCACACAAGACAGATATTATCCATAAGGTGCTCTGCAATTAGTCATAATAAGGTGCTCAGTAATTATTTCCACACAACATATAATACTCCATGTTTACCATCTGTCTATGACATTTATTTGTATTTACCGTTAGAGACTGTGTGCCCTCATGTGGAGAGATGAGGAATAATCAGGGCAAGTGGGACCTCCGTGCAACCTGACAGTCTCCACTGATCCTGGAACAGCGACCAGCCAGGTGAAAGAGAACGAGCGGCAGCGACAGGGCGCTTCGGGGTCAGTGTCAGCACAGGGCTGACTTTCTGAGGAAGAACGAAGCCGAAATGGCAGGCTTGCGCTCAATAAGCACTGCGTATCGTTGCTCATGTTCTAAATTTATATTTTCTATGTTGTCCTGAATGACAAATGAAAGGGCTTTGCTTCGTGACAGGAACGTCCTCATTGGAGGAGAATAGTTACGTGAGAACATAGGCTACTGTTATCCTTTACCTAAGTAGAAAAATAAATACATAAATAAATAAATGCATACACAGACAAGTTGTTTTCAGCAGAAGCACATGGAAAAAACGAAGAAATGAAGCAAAAAGTACACGTGAACATGCTGTTCATTGAATGGTAGTTCAGCGATCTAAACTGCGTGGTTACATGTAATCATTATCAAAGGGTTTATGGTCTCTTTCGTGTCTTCATGTTGCAGTGTGAGAAGTTAGCCACACAAAGGCACATATTTCGTGCCGTTTTTTATCATTTCTAAACACAGTGCTGTTATGTAATTTGATGTAGTCACACATTTTAACCTCGGAGGACGTAAGATAAAGCCTTAGTAGTCCAGCACATCGTGTTTTTTTAAAATTCAACCTCAGCTGCATCTACACATTTCAGGATATCATCTGTTACTGAGGAGTAATTAGCGGACTTCAGATATACTGTATCGGCCGGAATATCTCTGAACAGCCGTAGGCAATGGAGCAAAAGATCATTCGCTTCTGTTGATGTGCTGTACGCCGTCAGATGTGTTGACCAGTCGTTTGATTATCGATTCCATGCAAATGAGCCATTCACGGCAGATACACCTTGCGTAGTTGACTGGCCGATGCAATTGCTTCGAAATTGTTACAAGCTTTAAAGCTTGTAAAAAAAAGTGCACATAATTTCGGCAAACGTGACAATTTTTTTTTCAAGGGCAATATTTTTGCACGTGAACGCATCATTCCCGAATTTTGTGGTTTAAAAGTCTGTTACCGTGTATGTGTGGTTAATAATGCATAGCAAGTCGTGCAACATTGTTTTCCCCCCGCTAAGTATGCTGTGTATAAGCCGGATGTTGTTGCAGTCAAGAAAATGCTTCCTTACGGTGCTAGTGCGTCCACAGTTCATTTCCTCTTCCCTTACTCCGAACTGCGTAATTTTTTCCTCCTCATTAACTCCTGATTGTTGCAACTGTGGCATTTGCATAACAATGTCAATATAACGCGCAATTATTCACACGGTCTGTGGTGAGTTCTCCAAGCCCGCTGAGACTGGAGTTCTTACATTGTAGTCAAAGAGAAACCGATGGCCCTTCCATATTAGTAATCATTAAAACAGCAATCACAGAGAGAGTTTCTCCCTCACTCTCCCTCTAACTACAGCTTCCTCCTAGAATAGCCGGTACCATGTGGTTCTGGTGTTATCGGTGATGGATGGCACTGCTCTGGTCCATTTTGCTGTCTGTCTGTCTTTCTGTCCTAACCCTAACCCAGCACCTGTCACTGTCCCTTTCCTTTCCCAGGTCTCAAGCCCACTCCTCCGCCCCAGCCTCCCCCCCCCCCCCCCCCACAAATGCCCCTCTGAACCCACACCTTGGGACCTGAATACATGAACCCCCTTTGGTGGTTACCAGCTCTTTCCTGTAACCCCCACAACATCATTGTGTTGAATGTCACCCGTGTCCAGAGAGTGCTCTGTGAGACATAGATGAGGCTTTCAGGGTCGAGTGGAGATAGAGATAGAAAGACTCCCCCTCGGGTGCGGCTTCCCAAATTCCCCTCCCGTGCTTCTCGCTGTCCTCTCTCTCAGTTTCCCCAGTGCTGCAAACCTGGCATCAGAAGCGAAGCATCGCAGGGGTGCAGTTATTTTTAGGCAGGGCTGCCCCCAGCAGGGTTGGAAAGGGCCCACGTGAATCTGTCTGTCTCTCACAGCTTGGCTTCCTGTGCTTCTCGTGTTGAAATCTGAGTTACTCAACAGTGACCAGAAATATTACACAAGTGTTGTTTCCATCAAATCTGTGGCACTTTCAAAGAACGGTCTGCTGCAAAAAGAGCACACAGGCGTGCAAACACCCACGCAGGTGAGCATGCGCAAACACACAGCACAGCGCGTGCTCAGCACCCCCGAGAAAGAGGGGTTCACCTTCTCCTGTCCGTCTCTTGTTTTAAGTACAGTGAGCTGATAAACACAACCTTGAGGCTGGTGCATGTTCATTGGTGGAGCGGTCTGCAGATCGCGGGGCTGTGATGGGCGGAAGCATGTTTTGATTTAATTTCATTGCCAGCTCCAGACCGCTGAGGGCAAGAGGACCAGGCTTTCTTTATCCTTATGTTTACCTGTAACACCAGCCCTAGTCAGGTCTCTGTCATTGCCTTCCTCCACCACTTCTCCTTGACTGTAATTTCAATAAAAGTCAGGCATGTGTGTGTGCACACACATGTATATGTGTGTGTGTGAGTATGTGTGTATATGTGTGTGTGTGTGTGCATGCGTGCACGTGTGTGCGAGTGTGTGTGTGTGAGGATGTGTCTGTGTGTGCATGTGTGTGAGTGTGCGTGAGTATGTGTGTGTGTGTGTGTGAGTGCGTATGTGTGTGTGTGTGCACGCGTGTGTGTGTGAGTATGTGTCTGTGTGTGCGTGTGTGTGCGCGTTCATGAGTATGTGGGTGTGTGTGTGTGAGTGCGTATGTGTGTGTGTGTGCACGTGTGCGCGTGTGCGAATGTGTGTGTGTGAGTATGTGTCTGTGTGTGCGTGTGCGTGAGTATGTGGGTGTGTGTGTGTGTGTGTGTGTGTGAGGGATCTGAGTTCAGCTCACTGTGGTTATCATGCTTTTTCCTCTGTGTTTGAGGTGCAGTTGGCCTATAAAAGCTGGTACAGGTTTCCCCATTCGCTGAACACACTGGTGCTCGGAGTTTGTGCTGGTCATTGAGGCAGGTGTAAATGAACACTCTTCCTCATATAAAATGTCTGAGACTGTTGGTTTGTGCAGTGACTCATGGTAGTTTCCTCAGAGTAATCTAATGTTCTATTTACTGTTGGTCACCTACACATCAAATGTTTTAAATAGATATTCTGCAGCCAACACAGAAAAAGCTGTGGGGAGTGGGGGTGTCCCTTTGGCTTGAGAACCGGTCAGTCCTAAGGACTTATATTTATACGGCGTTTGTTATTTGTGAATACTTTGTATTATTGCCATCATTATTATTTTTTCCATTTTTGAATTATCAAAATTTTACTTTTTATCATTGTCATTATTAATTACTACAGCAACATTAGTTAAAGGGAAAAAAAAGAGTGTTTCATGGAATTAGATGGTGACTGAGTCACACATGTTACTGCTCCAGCTGTTTGTCCCTAAGAATATGCAATAAAATAAAAGACGAATCACAATCTCATTCCAACAGGCTGTATTTGAACCCTGTCTTCCAAAGACCTGTTGCGGGTTTAAGGAAGTTAAAGTTAATGCTTTAAAATTATGTAAAGGTCATAGGAACTTTTCATAGATTTCTATATTGTTTTGTGTTTCATGTTGTGCCTTTCAACCAGCCAAACAGGGCTCATGTTACACCTCTCTTGGTCTCACTCCACTGGCTCCCTGTGGCTGCCCGCATCATTTTCAAGGCCTTGATGCTGGCATACAAGGTGACCAACAAAACCGCACCTACCCACCTGAAGTCACTGCTGCAACCCTGTGTTCCCTCTCGACTGCTACACTCTGCCACCGAACGGCGCCTGGTGGTCCCGTCGCATCGTGATGTAAAATCACTATCCAGGACTCTCCCCGCTGTTGTCCCCTGGTGGGGGAATGAACTTCCACACCTCATCTGTCCCTCTCTGTCTTCAAGAAACATCTGAAGACGCAGCTCTTCCGCTCTCACCTGAGCACATGAAACACCCCCCCCCCCCACCAAGGAACTTCTCATGACTAAAACTATCTCCTTCTAAACTATAAAATAAAATAAAATAAAAACTAATGGCTTGTTAGCTTTTCCTGCTAGTTTGTACCTTGCCTGGCCAACCTTTGGAACTTTGTCATGCAGTGCTTCTGCTATTGTTGTTTGGTTTTTCGTTTGTGTTCTATTGTACCAAGTCGTTTTGGATAAAAGCATCTGCCAAATGAATAAACGTAAATGTTAATGGTGTACATGTGCAGATACAGTAATATATGTCATTTTAATCCAGTGCACAATGTAGGATTGCCCTGCCCAACGGCTGGACAGCCTCCACTGTCCTCTCTCTGTCTTCACTCAGAGACACAGTTTCAAACTTAAGACACAGAGAGAGAGAGAGATAGAGAGAGATGGAAAGAGAGAGAGAGAGAGAGAGAGAGAGAGAGAGAGAGAAAGAGAGAGAGCGAGCAACAGGGAGGAAGCATCAGTGACGGGTTGATAACCATGCAGTCGGGTGTGAGGACTTAAATAACTGCACGGTCACTGTAGCCACGCACCACTGCGCATGCGCGTGCACACACACACAGGGGACACACACACACACACAATCACACACATACACCCTCTTCTGCACTTCCACATACGCTGTCAGTGTGTGAGAGCAGCTTACACATACGAGCGTGACACCGAGACGTTTAAAGGACAGAAGCGACAAACAAGAAGAGCTGAAAGAAAAAAAAAGTTTTGCCTCTTATTTATTTAGTGTTGCGTTCATAGTAATTTTTGGTTAATTATTGTTATTTTTCATCTACCTGGTAGTGCAGCAGAATGTGGGGAATTTCCTGGGGTGGTTTTCTGTAGTTTGACCGGACAGGTGACGCTGAGAGCGCTTGTGGGAGCCACGCGTTTGGATTCCTGAAGCTGTTTGGAGGAAAAGTGGCCCCCCCCCCCCCCTGCACTTCCCCTCCTCCGAGCAGTCTCGTTCTGTCTGGCCCCGGGGCCCCTAGGAGGACGGCCAGGGCACCGGCGACCCCGCGGCTCCAGCTGATGTCCCGGACAGGCGCCTCTCTCTCAGGGATGGCGGAGGGCGGCGTGGCGTACCCCCAGGTGTTCGTGGTGGAGAACCCCGGCGCCCTGGCGCCTGCGCCGCTGCCGGCCGAGCCCCGCCCGCGCCGGACCAGCCTGCCGCAGAGGCTGCTGTACCTGCTGGTGACGCTGGCGCTGTGTGGGGTGGCCGTGGAGGCCTTCTTCATCGCCCGGCTCTACGCCCGACCCGCTGTGAGTACCCTGCGCCCGCTCCCCTGCCTGTCTCGCCACAGCACGGGCTCCCCTGTGTCAGACTCCTCTCCTCCTTTTCTCCTGACTCTGTCCCCCCCCCCCCGATCCGTCACTGTCACCCCGCTGGCTCTCGTTTTATTAGCTCAGACGCGCGTTGAGATTTGAACGCTGCCCGACAATCTCGTTGAGGTTTGACTTCTCGCCACTGTCAGGGTTTCTCTGTGTGAGTCATTTTAATCAGCGCTGCAATGCTCTGCCCGTTATATTGCTTTACCTTTGCTTATCAGATTCTCTCACCCAGAGCGCCTTACAGAGCTTATAACATCCATGCTATCCATTTGTACAGCTATATATTTACTGTGGATGTTAGGGTGAACCACCTGATAGGGTACAAGACCAGTAGGCCAACAGCTGAGTAACCTTTGGGTGATAAGCCCTGCTCCTTCCCATTACTCCATGCTGCTACCCCTTGGATAGCCAGCGTTAGGTGCTAATTCTAATAAGCTCCCTTTGGGATGAGGGGCAGTGATACGGGACAGAGGGTGAGGGGAGGGCTAGGAGGAGACTCCCCTCTGAGGCACCTATAGAACTCCGAAGGTTCGTATCTGAATTTCCCAGCAACTCTCTCTGCTGTTCTTCTCTGCAAGGGGAAAAAATACAACAACAGCAAAACAAACCTTTTTACTCTTTGTCTTTCTGTCATCACCTATGTGCAGGTTTTTTTTATCACATAGCTGTCACCGGCTGTGTTCAGTTGAAGCAACACTGTTGAAAAGCAAACAGTAGCACTAACAAAAAACAACAAAAAAAAAAAAATCACGGTGTCTGAAAAGGAGCCAGTAAAGGGTTTTTCACTCTGTAAATGGTAGGTGTTACTTCACGCTCTCTGGTTGTGAAACAATTTCCTGGAAAATAGTGCAGGAGTGTTAGAAATCTGAACCATTCAGCTTCAGGTCTCGAGCGGCAAGCACGTTCGTAAGGGTCGGCTTTTTATTTTGCCCTGTCTCTTTAAGAGTTCTTATAACGTTGCTGTTTGTTTGTTAAAAGAGTGACGCAAAACTGTGTGGAATGTTGGAAAGTTGTGTTTCATCCCCTCTTGGAAGTTTTGTCCCTGCATGTACAACAAGAACCCTGACAGAAACCACCGAGCAGGCTGTTATTCTACTAATTTCCTTTGTTACATTACATTACATTATTGGCATTTAGCAGATGCTCTTGGTCAGAGCAATCAGTTACATTTTTTACAATGTTATGCTACTGAGGCAATTGTGGGCTAAGTACCTTACCCAAGGGTACAGCAGCAGTGTCCCTGTGGGGAATCAAACCGGCAACCTTCCGGTTACGAGTCCTGCTCCTTAACCACTATGCTACACTGCTGCCTCATTAGAAGAGAAATACAATTTTTTTGTTAAACACTAAGGAGTACTGCCACTCCATGGAGGGCTCGTCTTTTTTTTTTTTTTTTCTCATATCTGCATGCATGCTGCTGGAGTCGAGTTGTATGTTGGCCCAGCACTCCTCATCTCACTGCCGTTACTGTGGCAGCGGAGAGGGCTCCCTCGCTAACAGAGACCGCCGCTCCCTATGGTGGCTTTGCCACTGCCATCTCCAACACCATCCTCATTATCATCACTTTTTGAACCCTGTCTTGTCAGGATTTCATAACTGTCACGCGCTCACACCGTAGAGCTGAGTTTCTAAATGACAGCATTCTCATTATCTGCGCCCGCCTCGCCAGTCTCCAAATGACTTGCAGACAGTGTGTGGGAACTGTACGGGCTTGCAGGAGAAGCTCAGTTCGAGCATCAGATCTCAGATGCGGTCTGTGGCCCTGTGGCATGCATTAGCGTGGAGTAGTGGTTAGAGCCTGGGATTTGGGACTGGAGTGGCTGTGAGAGAAACCTCAGAACAAATTTCACTAGCTGAAGTGGATCACAGGTTGAGACAGATTGTGACATTATAAACTCAGTCTCACCCTGAGAAAAATGTCTGTAATGTGGTAAAGACAACCCTTCGGTATTTGTGGACTTGCACTGTCATATCATTCAAATATAGATAAATTTGTAAGGATAAAAAAAAGAGAACTTCTATGCTATGGACACCAGTGCAACACAACCCAATCTGAGCTCATGTTCATGTTAAAGATCTGCCTGAGTGCTTGGGGATTGGTGAATGTGTGAGGGAGCTGTCCAATCAGATGTGACGCGACGTTGTCAGTGGGGTTTGGGATTGGTCTTTTTGTAGGGAAGGGAAGTGACCGAAGGCTAAGAAGAAGCACGCATATGCTCGTGCCTCATGTTGTGTGCTAGGCCAGTCAGGTGCTTTCTGTGACACTGCTCTTCCAATGACATCACTTCCCTCTAGCCTCCATACTCAGGGAAGAGCCTGTGGTTTCCAGAAAATACTGAGAACTTGTCCTGTGCAGCTTTCTTTCTTGGCACAGTGGAGAGGAGCATCCATCTACCAGCTAACCCTATTCTTATCCCTAACCCAATCCCTTACCTTAACCCTATCCTTATCCCTAACCCTAACCCAATCCCTAACCCTATCCTTATCCCTAACCCTAACCCAATCCGTAACCTTAGCCCGATCCTTATCCCTAACCCTAACCCAATCCGTAACCCTAACCCGATCCTTATCCCTAACTCTAACCCTAACCCAATCCGTAACCTTAACCCGATCCTTATACCTAACCCTAACCCTAACCCTAACCCAACTCCTAACCCTAACCCGATCCTTATCCCTAACCCTATCCCTAACCCAATCCGTAACCTTAACCCGATCCTTATCCCTTATCTCTAACCCTAACCCAATCCCTAACCCTAACCCTATCCTTATCCCTAACCCAATCCGTAACCTTAACCCGATCCTTATCCCTAACCCAATCCCTAACCCTATCCTTATCCCTAACCCTAACCCAATCCGTAACCTTAACTCGATCCTTATACCTAACCCTAACTCTGTCCTTATCCCTAACTCTAACCCAATCTGTCAGGGCTTCCTTCCCCCAGCTGTTGTGTTTTTGTTTTTCCCTGTCCATGTGTTTTGGTTTCCTTGTGTTCTAGCCCCGCCACGCTCCCCACCTGGTCTCCACCCGCCTGCCTGCCTGCGCACCTGCTTCCCATCCCCTCGTCAGCCCTGCCCTATGTCTTCCCTGCGTGTCCCTGTTCTGTTGGTAGTGTGTGATTTTCGCCTGTTTCATCCCCGCCGTTTTCTCGTCTGTGTGCTGCTTCCTGTGTTCGACCTGCCCGTTATCGACCTGATTCCTGCCTGCCACTCTGCCCTGATCGCGCGATGTTTCTGCCTGCCCGGTGTTTGACCCTGCCTGTTCCGGTTTCCTGAACCTGGATTTGCCCACGGACTGCCTTTCTAGTTTTGACCCTGCTTGTTTTCCGATTGTGATCTTGCCTGTGGATTTAATAAATTTGCCTGAAACCCGACACTCCTGTGGTCTGCGACTGAGTCCTTGCCTGAGCCTTGACACAATCCCTGACCATAACCCTAACCCTAGTCCTAACTCTATCCTTACCCCTAGCTCTAAACCCTTACCCCTTATCCCTAACACTAACCAAATTTCTAACCTTATTTTTGACCCTAACCTTATATCTAACCCTATGCCTAAGACTATGTTGATGAGAATCAACTCTGCTAAACAGAATTAAGGATTAAGGAAAACCACTTCAACTGAGAGCCTGTGTCTGTTTCTCTACCTCTTTCTCTCTGACTAATAATTAATCCTCATTAAAAATGAACAAATACGGCACTTGAAGAGTCAAAATGAAAAGAACATTAATATCTACTAAACATCTACTCCTTTCTTCTCAGGTCCCCTCTGACACTGCCACACATGCGAAGCAGCAGGGAGGACAGGTGAGGAATTTCATTTTTAAATTTTAATAATGAATCATTTTGAATGAATTTTTTTATTCCTCATATTCCTGTTCCATCTGTCTGAAAACAACCCAGAGTAAAGACAACACTGTTACGTCTGTGTGCTGGAGAGTAACGGTAACATGGACCTGCATTACTGCTGCTACGTCTGTGTGCTGGAGAGTAACGGTAACATGGACCTGCATTACTGCTGTTACGTCTGTGTGCTGGAGAGTAATGGTAACACTGACCTGCATTACTGCTGTTACGTCTGTGTGCTGGAGAGTAACGGTAACACGGACCTGCATTACTGCTGCTACGTCTGTGTGCTGGAGAGTAATGGTAACACGGACCTGCATTACTGCTGTTACATCTGTGTGCTGGAGAGTAACGGTAACACGGACCTGCATTACTGCTATGTCTGTGTGCTGGAGAGTAACGGTAACATGGACCTGCATTACTGCTGTTACGTCTGTGTGCTGGAGAGTAACGGTAACACGGACCTGCATTACTGCTGCTACGTCTGTGTGCTGGAGAGTAATGGTAACATGGACCTGCATTACTGCTGTTACATCTGTGTGCTGGAGAGTAACGGTAACACGGACCTGCATTACAGCTATGTCTGTGTGCTGGAGAGTAACGGTAACACGGACCTGCATTACTGCTGTTACGTCTGTGTGCTGGAGAGTAATGGTAACACTGACCTGCATCACTGCTGTTACGTCTGTGTGCTGGAGAGTAACGGTAACACAGACCTGCATTACTGCTGTTACCTGGAAGTACTGGGGAATAACGCTAACACATGTGTTTCATTGTGTTTCAGGGAGATTCTGGCTTAGATAGGAAGAGTTCTGAAGGTATGATCAGCTTTTTCTTTTTGTTGACGGTTCCAACTCTGCATGTGTATGTGTACGTTTGTGTGTGTGTGTGTGTGTGTGTGTGTGTGTGTGTGTGTGTGACAGACACATGCAGAAAGGGGCATGACTGCCACAGTAATTACTGTGTATATGCTGAATGTCTCGTATGGAGATTGAATGTCTATTCTGCTCATAACGTGTCTTTGGTCTGAAACATTCCTAGACGGAAAGGAAGTGGAAGTCTCCCCGACGAAGAGAACCAGCCCTGTGGTGAAGCCTCAGAAACCTTCAGCACACCTCACAGGTGAGGCCCCGCCCTCCTAGGGCCACGCCTATTGACTGTCACACACCTGGCACCCAGATCTTTCAGAACCTACATTTCTCCGACTGCTACTTCATAAATACTGTAGTTCACAGGAAAACAAAAACTTAGTTCTTCATTCAGTGTAACCTGAACAGCCAAATCAAAAGCACCTGAGTGCCATACTATACTATATAATCCCATATCAACTATTGCTTAGCGACCAATTCATTTTACACGCGTGTATTTGAAGGAATCATTGTGCCCACTGGCAGAAAGATGTCTTGTCCGTTCATAAATTACTTGAGTTAGGGATCAGAAAAGGTATGGAAGGTTAAATATGGTACCCAAAAAACATTAGATTCTGTCATCATCTTAGTCAGCTATAGCAGCTGTGAAAGAGCTTTTCTCTTCGCTGTATGCTGTCGTGAGTAAAGACTGGCTGCAATTTCATTTCGAAGAGATGGAGCAGTGCATGGCGTGCACACAGTGCTGCTGAGCTGCAGAGACGGAGCGTACACCAACGCACAGCGCCTTCGTTAGGCTACATTTAGAACGTGACGCTCAGTTTTGGTCATCGCGTTACGAAAAGGAAAATACACAGAAACCAGAAAAATGCACAGAGAAGGAAAATGAGGAAATCCCCCCCGGGTTCTTTCGAGGTAAAATGCAACACAGTGACAGTTTCACAATGATGGCCCACCCTATTGTGGCAAACTTCTGTTGATGAAGAATTCTGGAGATCAAAACATCTCTTGTTCTCATTTATGAAGTAAATACTAGTGGGCATAGTTTCTTAGTGATTGGAAATGGTTTTCAGATCACGTTGGTCTACAGTATTTTAGACATGAAAGGAATTACACTTCATTTGCTTGGCAGTAAGACAGTATTTCCTTTTGTGATTTTTTGGAGGGGTTATTCCTCGCCAGGGAGGGAGGTAGAGGGGTAAAATATTCCGCCAGCAAAGGTCCTCTGAGATTGAAGGCAAACGCCTGTGTGGGTGCTGTAAACCCCACTCTCCCCGAAACACACAGCACACAGGTGTGCGCCGTGCTGTGCAGTGAGGTGGGCTCACTCTATTCTCCCTCCCGCTGTCTCGCAGACGCCCATTTCCCCGCCCCGGACGACGAGGGGGTTCTGAGGTGGGGGCTGAACGGGGACGCCTTTACCCACGAAATCAAGCACGAGGGGAGCAGGCTGCTGATCGTCAGGGAGGGCTACTACTACATCTACTCCAAGGTGTTCTTCACCGAGCCCAGCTGCGCCATGTTCAAGCACTTGGTCCTGCGCAGCACTCAGAGATACTCCAAGCCCATGGAGCTGATGAAGTCCAAGCGCTTCTCCTGCAGCTCCCCCAAGCAGCCGGAGGTGCTCAACAGCTACCTGGGTGGGGTGTTCCACCTGTACGCCGGCGACTCTGTCTCTGTGAAGGTGGAGAATCGCACCCTGGTCCGGCACCAGGACACCTCAGACAACTTCTTTGGGATGTTTATGGTGTAAGGAGGAGAAGGGAGAGGAGGAGGAGGAGGAGGAAGGTAAGGAGAGTGTAGAATGTGAGGAAGAGGAGTGTGAGGAGGGGGAGTGTGAGGAAGAGGGTGAGGAGAGTGTAGAGGGTTAAGAGAAGGAGGGGGAGGAGAAGGAGGGGGAGGAGGAGGAGGGTTAGGAGACCATAGAATGTGAGGTGCAGGAGGGACAGGAGAAAGTGGAGGGTGAGGAAGAGGAGGGTAGAATATGAGGTTTTAACCCCCACTAAGCTCTGGTAAGCACCGTGGGAGATGGAAACAAGTACGACTTTTCAGGATCCAGGCAATAAGGTCAGACACCAAAAACATGCTGCACAGTATCACCAATGGGACGGCCATGTGCAGAACATGGCTGTGGGCTGTATTTGCATGGTTCTACAGCAGGGGCCGAGGTAGGCAGAGTTTGTGAAAGGCAAGCGTGCTTGGGCAGGATGCAGGTACATTACAGGGCGGGGCCGTGGTGTAGGCATGGCCACTGGCTGGCCAATCAGACTGCGCAGAGACATCAGCCCCTCCCCCTCCCCCCAAAGCAAAAAACTGCTCACGTGATTGAGGTGCATGTAGTGAAATTCACCATCGTGGGTCGTGGTCCTTACCCCTGTGGACACAGTGAGCACTCCCCTGTGCTCCACACTGGTCTACAGCAGGGCATAATGTGTGATATAAGATTCAAGTCCCTGTCAGCTGTGCTCCCTGAGGCCTGCTTCCACTTACCAATTACTCACTGACTTTGCAAACCAACACTTCTCTCAGTGTTTGGCAAAAGCAAATGTCAATCAACTAGAGACAACTAGTAAAGCTGTTACCGATACCTCAGCAAACAATGACTATAAATGAGTGACAGTAATCATAATAATACATTTTCTGCCTTTATTCCTCCTTCTGCTCTCTTCTGGAGCATTTTCCAGTGCAGTTGGAAGATGTGAAAATCACCTCCACTTTGATGGGACAAAACCCACACGATTGCTATGAGATGAGACCTCTGTATCTGTGTGATATTTTCATTGATAATATGATACATATCTACATACAGAAATACACATATATACCAAATATTACCAGCACTGAGCTGTACCTGAGTTCACATATGTGTTTAATGTTCTCGAAGCCATGTATGAATTCCGATACAGCTCAGTGCTGGAGACAGCGATTTGCACAGTGTATGACATCTCCTGGACTTGTCCTTCAAGTGATGTCACAGAAGGAAGGAGATTTTCTGAAAAAGCCATCTCTTGGCGACAATAGAACTTCCCTCTTTTCTCAACTTTTATACCCTCAGGTCAAATGGGATGTGCCAAGTTTTAGCTGTTTTGTTTTTTTTTTTCTTCTATATAGTATTGCTACGTAAATTATTTGTTGATAGAAGGGTGATTCACTGTAACTGTAATGGCTGTCAGTATGTAAGTCTGGTCGTCTGCAGCAGCTGGATCAAGACTGCGTTCGGGGCTCAGAATCTCTGACAGGCCCTGTAACCAGGACGACATGAATGTCTTTTCTTTTTTTTTTTTTGGGGGGGGGGGGTAACTTATACATGATGTGTCCTTAGTGTACATTTTTATAAGCAATGCACAGCGCTGAGAGCCGTGGGTTTGGGGTTTTATTGTGTAATTACCAGAAAATATGCCATCTGTTGATCGGAAGTGGTGTCATTTACAGTAAACAGAGTCTGATCAAGGCACTGGTATTGGTCATGACATCACCTCGTGCAACGTTTGTTTTTTTGTGGAAATTATTTTCAGGAATGTTTGCTTAAAAATAGAAAAAAAGTTTTCATGTGTATATATAAGTTTAGTGATGTACTGTGTGTTTTTTACATGAAACATTGTTAGGACAACATGACACACAACCATGTTGTGTTTTTTATACTGTTATGTATAAAATATGTATTGTATCTGATACAGTTTGTTGTATATATTGAAATTAAAAAGTAACAAATAAAATATATCATTACATTTTGCTTATATTGTATAGAAAAACCATTGATAAATAATTTTAAAAATTTAGTGCATGTAGTCATAGAAAAGGATAAATATTATTATTGATTGCAGTGTTTAATTGAGTAGATACAAAATTTCATATTTGTATCCATCTACTAGAGATCGTGGAGGTGTGCAGTTTGATGTGGGTATAGGGGTACTCATTTTTGGACCTGGAGTTCAATGAAGCAATCACACCTGGCCATGAGGCTGAGATTGTTTAGCCCCCAATTTGGGGAGACAGAGCGAAGCGGGGGTTTAGGAGGGACACCGCGAACAGCTATCATGGACAAGAAGTGCTATTCACATATTACTATATTCTGTTACTGTGTTTGAGTTTTATATATGTGCGTCAGCGCAACCGTTAAGGTCTCCCCGGCACCTGAGGGCCCCTGGTTCCTGTTTCCTGTTTCCTCTCTGAATCCTCTGATTGCAGATGATTACAGCGTGCGGCGTGACAGTGGCAGACGTTGCGTGAGGCGCAGATATCTTTCAGCCTCTCCGTCTCTTTCCGTCTCTTTTTTTTTTTGTTCCTTTCTGCTTCTCACTGTCAGTCAAAAACACACACACATGCACACACACACACACACACACACACGCCACAAACTCATAAACACACACACTCACGCACACACACACACGCACGCACACACGCACACACACACACACACACATGGCCGGCACGGAGCGGTTGGTGGGAACAGGAAACCTGGGGACTTTTGCTGGTGACTGAAGCCGAGAGAATGTCCGCTCATAGGCGCTGGCTCCTCCCACGCCGGCAACTTGCAGGCTGACCGCGTGGCTCTCGAAACCTCCTCCGCAAACACCCTCGGCTGCAAGCCTCCGCCAAAACCTACAACAGCCGAGGGCTCAGCCTTTACCATGACGAGACCGATGCTTTTTTTTGCCTTTACGCCTTGCAGCAGCAAAGCTAAACACTCACGGTTCTCTTGCTTTCAGTGGCTGTGTAGATTTAAACGGTAGTAAGCCTTATGCATGGATATTATTCACCTATCATTCACAAACAGTTATTTTTTGCTGTGAAGAAGCTGAGGATATGTCCTGAAGCAGTACTGATAAGGGGTCTTACCCTGCTCCATCTGAGAGCCAAGCCTGCACCCTTTGAGTTAAAAGCCCGCCTGCCTGCGCACAGCATCTTGTTGTATCTAACACTTAACTTTCATTTTACTTTTCATTTTACATTTTCCTTTAGCCTCCAAGCATGAAGCACTTAACGATGGTCCAGTGTGTGTTAGGAGACTGTAATCACTGTGGGTCCAACAGCAGTTGCTGCACACTCAGCTTCTCTGTGCACCAACGGTGGGTTCGGATCCGCGGCAGTCCTCTGCTCGTCCTTACATGCGCATCGCAACAGCACATGTCCTCATTCAGAGAGACTTACAGCGCTATCATATATCTAACGCGCGCGACTCCCATCCACACCGGTGTACGTTTACATTTACATTACATTTATTCATTTAGCAGACGCTTTAGGTTACAGTTCTTTACAATGTTATCCATTTATACAGCCGGATATTTACTGAGGCAACTGTGGGTTAAGTACCTTGCCCAAGGGTACAGTAGCAGTGTCCCAGCGGGGATTGAACCGGCAACCTTTCGGTTACGAGTCCTGCTCCTTAACCACTATGCTACACTGCCGCCCTTTACCTGAAGCGATGGGGGCTGATAATCACTCAGTGGGTACAACAGCACCGCCACACCCGGAATTTGAACCTGTAACCTTCTGGTCACGAGCCGAGATCCTGTCGCCCGCTTCATCGTGTTGCCGGGAGCCCGAGCCGCGGCTCGGAGACGGCAGCGGCCGTCAGGGCGTTGCGAACGCGTCACCCGCCGCAGGTTTATCCAGCCCTGCTGCGGCCCGAGGTGTCGGCTGCCCCCCTCAGGTGCAGCATTGGGCGAGCTGGTCTCACTCTGCACCATGAGGCGCAACGCCGGGTCTCACACGTGGGGATGTTGAGGGGACAGTGATTTCACAGCCCTCTTCACACACCCCTGCGTTTTACACACCACAGACCTGTCTATGCCGCATCTATATGTTCACATATTATTATTTTTTTATTAACATCCCATAGACCAGCGTTTCCCAAACCTCTCCTGGAGGACCCCTTGTCCTGCATGTTTTAGATCTCTCCCTGCTCCAACACAGCTGATTCAAATGATCAGTTTGTTATTCAGCAGATTCAGGAGTTCATAACGAGTTGATAATTTGAATCAGCTGTGTTGGAGCAGGGAGAGATCTAAAACACGCAGGACAAGGGGTATTCCAGGAGAGGGTTGGGAAATGCTGCCATAGACAACTGTACTTACTCAAATATCAATATCATTCTAATAAATAAGACCTCCCATTGTGCATTTTACCTATTTCAAAATCATGAATTAAACATGCTGTAACAACCAATAATGTAATACCTCTGGATGATATAATATAAACTTATTATTAAGTAATAAGTTCTGAAGTTTTAATGTTAACATACCGGATAATGTAATAACTTCCTTAAACTTAATAAATGGATGATGTAATAACGGTTAGGAAAGTTTTTTTATGAGTAAAGTTTTTTTTGAGCAATGTCATGACTTGAGTGAATAATTTAAGTAATGTAATGTAAGTTGCTGAAATCACTGTTTTGTCTCACTCATTGTAAGAGTTACATACTGACACACACAAGTGCACACGCAAACAGGTGTGCGCACTCACACACGTACGCGTACATGTGTCATATGCATGACCCCAAAGAGTGTTTGAGCTCCAGACGGATGCTTGCTGCATCTCTGCCGTCATGGACTCAGCAGAGCTGGAGAAAAGAGGACGGTGACACTCAATACCTGCGCTATGGTCGAGCACCTTCATCACCGTCTGCCTTGTATTGCCACGTATCCCATAATCCCCTGCCAGGCCTGTATGCTGCAGGTGGCCCCGCCTGCCATCAGGGCAGTGTTTCCCAGCCCCACCCTCTGTAGCTTTCATTCCAGCTCTGCTCTCGGATGTTTAGTTTTGATTGCCCTCTCAATGACCTGAGGTTTACATCACTCACTAAGCTGCGGCTTTCAGCTTTTTTGTTGCAGATATGTGTTCTTTGAATATTTTTGTTTTAACAGAAGGATACAAGTAAAGAAAGTAAAGTTATGCTGGCCCAGCTTTACAGAAAATGACTCAGCCTGCTCAGGTGCACTGGAATTGCTGTACGCACATAAAGAACTTATGTAGTGCTTATAATCATTGAGTCTGTTTGCAGATTGTGTAATTATTCTGATGTAACAACTCCACTGTACAGTTTGAATGCGTAATAGCAATCAGTGCTAGTAGTATAAAGTGGATACACAGTTACATTAAGCTACACGGTGTAAATTTAGGCAGTTTTCTCTCTTCATTTGCGTGCCTTAACAGCAGTTATTCAGACTGTTATTCAAATCTGAACGTTATTAAAGGTAACTGGATGTTTCATTTGGCCCAGTGAAGCTTATGGTATGACCTGAGCCCCCTCTCCCACTGTCTCTCTTCAGGGCTGAACATCACGCTGTGAAACTCACGTCTTCAGAGTTTTCAGAGAAGTGCGCGTGTGTGTGTGTGTGTATTTGTGGTTGTGTGTGCGTTTGTGTGTGTATGTGTGTGTTCCTGATTGTGTAATGGTTATTTTTGTTTGCTTGCTGGTGTACTGAGGTCTGACCTAGTTATGATATGATATGTGTGCTTCAGCAAGAATGTCTGGTTAGCTGGCACGCCCACTCCCAGTCTGTCTCACTCTATACCTCTGATCCTCCCAGACTGTCTCACTCTATACCTCTGATGCTCCTAGACTGTCTCACTCTGTACCTGTGGTCCTTCCAGACTGTCTCACTCTGTACCTGTGGTCCTTCCAGACTGTCTCACTCTGTACCTGTGGTCCCCCCAGTCTGTCTCACTGTGTACCTGTGGTCCCCCCAGTCTGTCTCACTCTGTACCTGTGGTCCCCCCGGACTGTCTCACTCTGTACCTGTGGTCCCCCCGGACTGTCTCACTCTGTACCTGTGGTTCCCCCGGACTGTCTCACTCTGTACCTGTGGTCCTTCCAGACTGTCTCACTCTGTACATAAAAAAATACAAAGCAAGCAATGCATTCACACTCACTCAGAGACATGATATCAGTCTTTGGCTGGAGAGCAAATGAAAATATAAGGGCATAGCTAGAGTAACCTAAATTCATGTTGTGTGTGAGAGTATATAAAAAGGAACCAAAAAAACCAAAAATGGCACAAGGCGGGCCCAATCCCTATCCGAGGTAGCCGATACACACGCACACACACGCAAACACACGCATACCACAGATACACAGATAAAATATCATCTCACACAGTTTGGCATGTTGCTTTGACTCGCTGGCTGTGTGTGTCTGCGTGCCGTTGGGCTGACTTGCTCTTTTCCTGCACCTACTCACCATGCAAGCAAAGGAAGTTGGCTGCACTGGGGGCGGGAGGAAGTGGCGGGAGGTTGCTTGTTCCGAATGGTTTTTTGCTGACTCAGGTTCACCTAGGGACTGGGTAAAAGAGAAAGCGAGAGAGAGAGAGAGAGAGAGAAAGAGACAGAGGGAGAGAGAGAGAGAGAGAGTAAGAGAAGGAGCATCTTTGTTACCATGGAAAAAATAAATCTTGTTGCATCAAGCGTCTTTAGTACAGTATGGAAACATTCTTGTCTTACCTGCTCCAGTGCAAAGTCCCGCTCTCTTTGTCTGTCTCTTACTCAAGAGCCTCTTTCCATCCCTCCCAAAATTAATTGCAAATGCAAAATCAAACACAAATGCTCTGTATTGACGTAATCATGCTAAAGTGCAGTGCTGTGGTAGCATTAGTTTTGTACCTTGTATCGGTATTTGGGACAACACTCTTGGCTGCTAAGCTGGTGGCCTCCTTTTCCTCTCCCAGTAGGATAGGGAGTTTACGGTCTGGATATTATATTCGTGTTGTGAAGGTCATGGAGTTTGTCTTGTATGTCTCCCGTGTTTCTTCATATCATGGGTTGAGGTCAGGTCCCTGAGGCTTCATGAACATTGTTATGAGTGAAGCCTCCATGTACTGTCAGTCAGAGACCTGTATGAATCAGTCAAAAGACTCTGCTCTCTGTGACAAAGCTCTGCAGTTCGGTCAAAGTAGTGATCCACTGCTGGTTCATTTTGGGGTTATTGAAGCCTCGCTCTCCTGACACTAGATAATCTGGTTTATCGGAGGCCTGGTAGGATGGGGGCTTGCTGGAATGAGAACCTGGATTCTCTTTTTTCGAGCTCTCTCTTCCTCTTTCCCTTTCTCTGTTTTCCTCTCCCTCCCTGTCCCTGTGATATATGCTGTACTTTCCTTTTTCATCTGCAGAAACAGGGCATTTCAGCAGGGTATCCCCCACATTTATTTTCTGAGACTTTCTTAAGCTTCTTCTCTGTACTGTTCAGAGACTCTTATGAAACCACTTGCCTAAAGCTGTTCCCTGAATCTCCCAGAAAGGTCAGCGTTTCAGTGTGTACCTTCCGATTGCCCGCTCACGCTTTCAGTTCCCTAATCAGCTGAAAGGCATTCTGAAAGCCCAAAAGGCCTTTCTGTCATGTGACATCTTGTCCCTTGCTCCAATTTGCCAGTTTTGCCCATTTTCTTCCTCTACGCAATCGGCTCGCCTTTTTTCCTTATCTGCATCGTTCGTTGATAATAGCAATGGGCCTGTTGCTCTTTATGAGTCCAGCTTCAGGGTTAGAACTGCTTTGCAGCGGTTAGCACAGTCCATTCAGCTTCAGAAGCGAGTGCTGTTTTCCTCCACAGGTTCCAGACAGATCGAGCTGCCAGTCGCTCTCTGTTGTGTGATATGCTGTATGTGAAGATGCCCTGTTTCCACACTACATTACTTTACATTACATTACATGCATTTAGCAGATGCTCTTATCCAGAGCGACTTCCAGCATAATAGAACATAAGTGTATCCATTCAATTTAATTTGCAGCAGTGTGAGACCAGACTAACACTCCTAGACCAGTGAGTGTGAACATAACACTATCTGAGCCCTACCACAAGTTAACTTGTGCACTCTGACAAAAGTCAAGTATCCAAGGATACAACAGTCCCTAGAACACAGAATTAAAATACATCACATCACTTCATGTAAGATAAACTAAACTACCTCAAGTACTGGAGGTAGCAGGTGTCAGGGATCTAAGTGGGACCGAGATGCAGTCTGAAGAGGTGGGTCTTCAGTCTGCATCAGAAAATGGCCAGTGATTCCACTGTCCTAACATCTTTTGGGAGGTCTGAGTACCACTGAGGGACCAGTGCAGACAGGGATCGTGTCGGACAAGAGTGACCCCATCGCGTTGGGACAATCAGTTGCCCTGTAGATGCAGATGCAAATCTACAGTGATGTGATTCTGCATCGAACACCTGCAGGCGGGTGAAGGCGGAGTTAAAACAGATCAGGCCCAGCAAAATGGGAGGACACAGGGCCAAAGTCAGGTGGCAAAAGGGTTGACTGGAGTCTGCCGAAGGAAGGGTAAGTTTGAGACTGGCTGATGGTGATGGGCAATGACTCAGTGTTTGAGGTTGGGGACGGGTAGTGAATACTGACTCAGATTTTGATATTAGAGAGGGGTAGTGGATACTGACTCAGGGATTGATATTAGGGAGGGATAGTGAATACTGTCTCAGGGATTGATATTAGGGAGGGACAGTGGATACTGACTCAGGGATTGATATTAGGGAGGGATAGTGAATACTGACTCAGGGATTGATATTAGGGAGGGATAGTGAACACTGATTCAGGGATTGATATTAGAGAGGGATAGTGAACACTGACTCAGGGATTGATATTAGAGAGGGGTAGTGAACACTGACTCAGGGATTGATATTAGAGAGGGGTAGTGAACACTGACTCAGGGATTGATATTAGAGAGGGGTAGTGGATACTGACTCAGGGATTGATATTAGGGAGGGATAGTGAATACTGACTCAGGGATTGATAATAGGGAGGGACAGTGGACACTGACTCAGGGATTGATATTAGAGAGGGGTAGTGGATACTGACTCAGGGATTGATATTAGGGAGGGATAGTGAACACTGACTGGTCACTGGCGAGTGAGAGTGCCTTGGGGGAGGTATGCTAGGATGGATCAAAACTGTAAACACATATGGAAACTGTTAACACATACGGACAGTCAGAGGTGAAAGGTCAGAGGTGTAGTGGGGGACTGAGCTAAAGGGGGAGGAGACAGAGAGATGAGGATGACATGAAAGGAAAAGAGGGGGGAAAAGGGTGACAGAGGGGGCTATTGTGAGCATAAAGGCAAAGAGGGGAAAAATTGCAGAGTTATAAATATTCTCGCAGAGAGAGCAACTCAGGGTACTTCCTGTTTGCTCAGGCCTAGCCACAGCCACCGGAAGATGACAGAAGATATCGAACACAAATCTAGTTTAGTGTGGAGGGTGATATGTACAGAGATGATTAGTTCTGATGGGTTTTTTTGTAAAGCAGGGACAGCAGCCTGATGTGTGGTTGAGGTAGGTAGACCCACCTGAATCGTGGGTGATGACTGTAGGACGTTCCGAGTCAGAGGACGTGGGTAGAACCTCCTGTTTGGTGCATTTATCTGTGAAACAACCTGATAGGTGGGCAGAGGTGTGCGGGACAACCTGATTGGCTGGATAAATTTGCAAAGAACTGATGTGGCTGAAAGGAGACATCTGAGGAAGAAAAAAAACCCAGATGAGTATTTCAGAGCACTCACGCACAAAGCTGTGAACATGGGCTTACTGTCCAAAACCAGTGAGTGTGGTTTTGCACAGTAAGTCCAAAGTCTGATGACCGACGGTGGCCTGAAATGATGAGCTTCATAGGCTTATATTACAAACTGTTTTTTTGGCCTTGATTGAACAGAGCCCTGATTTGCCTGGTTTAGCATATAGAAGCCCTCAGTCATAATTTTCCATTCATGTCGTATCAGAGTCATCGGAGAAATTACTCAACAGCCTGGAATCGTTCACTCAATTTAACTCGCTATCTTAAAAATAGGAGGTCATTTGTAAATTGTTGTTGATGTTGGTGCCAGTAATTGGTAATCATCAGATTTTCACAGTTAATACATATTACCTCCTCCTGAAGGACATCAATGAGCAATGAAAGCTACTTTGTGTAATGTTATTAGACTTCAAACAATTCCGTTTATTTTTTATGGATATGGATAATAGCAACATAAACTCTACACCAGCGTTTCCCAAACCTCTCCTGGAGGACCCCTTGTCTTGCATGTTTTAGATCTCTCCCTGCTCCAACACAGCTGATTTAAATGATCAGTTTGTTATTAAGCAGCTTCAGGAGTTCATAACGAGTTGATCATTTTAAACAGCTGTGTTGGAGCAGGGAGAGATCTAAAACATGCAGGACAAGGGGTCCTCAAAGAGAGGTTTGGGAAATGCTGCTCTACACTAATAGTGGTATGAGTATAAATGACGTTAAATAGATGGTTCTGTGAATGCCTGTGACAGCCGTAATCATGGCCATGCTTCACACTGTTTCTCACCATTTCTGTCATAGATGACATCAAAGGTCAGGAAATGGGAGAAGTCAGGGTTCAGAGATGACACTCAAGTTTCCGATGGGTGTTTATGACTTGATTGCTGACATGAAAGTTGGGAACTTGTATTTACGATTGTTCTGATTTGATGTAAATGCACGTTTAATCCCCAGCTGCGCATACAGAAGCCTCCAGCTGCGCATACAGAAGCCTCCAGCTGCGCATACAGAAGCCTCCAGCTGCACAGCCATTAATCCCCAGCTGCGCATACAGAAGCCTCCAGCTGCACAGCCATTAATCCCCAGCTGCGCATACAGAAGCCTCCAGCTGCGCATACAGAAGCCTCCAGCTGCGCATACAGAAGCCTCCAGCTGCGCAGCCATTAATCCCCAGCTGCGCATACAGAAGCCTCCAGCTGCGCATACAGAAGCCTCCAGCTGCGCAGCCATTAGTCCCCAGCTGCGCATACAGAAGCCTCCAGCTGCACAGCCATTATTCTACAGCTGCGCATACAGAAGCCTCCAGCTGCGCAGCCATTAGTCCTGAGATGCTCGTGCAGAGCTGCTCGCTTGCAGCTGCTCCAAGGCAGGAAATGTGCAGCTGGAAACTTGCTGAGGTGCGTGCTCAGCCGAAGCTTTGCACCCCGCAAGCCATGTGCAAAGTGTGGGTGTTTCTCTTCCGTGCTCCTGCGTTTCTCCGCATAAAACAGTCCGCCATGGCCTCGACAGTGCGGTGATTCACGCCAGGCTGCAGCCGTAACAGGGGTTCCCTCCTTCAGCATAAACACTGTCAGACCAGCGGGCTCCGTGACACCGGGGGCAGCTCTTTCTCATTTCCTGCTCCTTGTCTAACGGAGAGCAGGGATCCGGCATCTCACGGCTTTCGATCTTGCGGAGGCTTTTTTGGCTGGCCTCCACGAGAATCACGGTTTAGAGGCAGAGGAAAGGATTTTTGGCTTGGATGTGGTCGTGTGACAACATCGGGGGTCGGGGTGGCCAGGATGGGTGCCTCGGGGGAAGAGAGCACCGTGTGAGGTTTTTGGATGTGGTTACTCCCCCTCACGTGGGTGTGAAGGGGAGAGCATCAGCATGAACGTGAATTATGTGTGAAAAACCAGAGGTTGAAAAAAATCCCACTTCAGAGAGCATTTCCTGGGCAATGCCACAGAATGCTTCGTTCTTAAACAAAACGAACGTTAAGCAAAGATGTGCAGTGTAAGCAGTGTGACACTGAGGACCACAATCAGAAGCCCTGTCTACTACCAAGTTTGCAGGAAAACCGCAAACTTGGCAACCTTGATGCAGGAGCCAGAACAACTAGAGCTTTTCACACTCTTTGTTCGGTTTGCAGATACTCTTTGCAGGACCATATATTATTCACCATTCATTCATTTGTACAGATGGATACCGAGGCTGTTCAGGTGAGACGTCTTGCCTATGACTACAGCGGCAGTGCCTCACCGGGGAATCAAACCAGCCTCCCTTGAGGTGCAAGCCCTGCTCCTTGCCACTATGGAAATATTGTTGTTAAGGGAGCAGCGCTAAATCGAAAAGGGTGATTATTGATAAGACAGGAGTACAGATATCAGGAATGCCACAGTTCTGTTGTGGCTCCTAAGTGGCATCCTGGATCAGTTGCAATGATCTCACCAACAGACTGTGAGTTAGGATTAGGGCTGAGAAGACTGATCCCAGATTGAGTGCACTGTCTTTCCAGAGCTTCCCGTGTAAGACCCATTCGATTTAGCTGGTGAGTAAAACTGCAGTGGGCTCGATTTGCAGCCTGAAGATGTTGGTAAAACACTGCCCTCCAGTGTCTGCGCGGTGCAGCTCATGAGCTGTGTGCGAATCAAGTTCAGTGGGGTGCCACTAAACCATTAGGATGGTTGGAGAAACTTGAGCGAAAGTTGTAGTGAATAAGATTAGGGACTGTGTCGAAGACCTTTCACTATCAGCATTTTACCATGTTTCTACTGCCATCCATTCTTATTCATTTACATTGTTTTCTTTCATACCAACATGCACGTGTTTGTTAAAAAATGCAGTAAAATAACATATACTTTCGTTTTATTGTACAGTGTGCTAAGACTCCTTCATAGCCAATAAGCAGGATGTAAAAATATACAGGGCAGAAAAATAATAATAATAATAAGATACCAGTCAAGAAATACATGGATGGTGGGCTTTAAAAAATGACTTTGAGTACTGTAGTTATGAAATGTTCCAGCAGGGCTTTTCATTGGCTCCTACACTGCCAAAGCCTTGCCCCCTTTGTGTCAGATGCACAGAAAAGGGCCCTTACTGCTAAGCTCAGATGATCATGGACATGATGCTGTCAATAGTTCAGTAAGAGGTTCAGCTGCTAGACCATGCAATGCTTTAAAATTAAGTATCTTCATATCACCCATAAAGGCCACAGGTGGCCACTGCATTGAATCCAGTACAGGGGTAACATGAGTCTGAGATTCTATATACTAAAAACTATGTGTGCAGCATTCTGAATCAGCAGTGGCTGGAACAGGTTAAAGGGACACTACAGTAGCCACTGTTTGGACTACCTCTCCCCAAGGCCACTGGAAGATCAGGTGTGTTTTTAAAATAAAAATCTTATTTTACGATCAGCTTATTTGAAATTTCATTATGGCTTTTTGAAGTCGGTAACTTTCATGATGTTACCGAGCATGTTTACCATAACCCGGGCAGTGTACACGGCCTCCACTTCCAGATTACCCATTTTACCAAGCTGAATACACAGCATACTGAGACAAAGCTAAAGGCCTTGAATGACCCTCAAATTATAAGAAGAGCTCCAGAGCCACTGTGGCTCAGTGACACCAGTATGTATGTGTCTGTGACAATGCATGCGTGTGTGTGTGTATTTTTATGCAAGCACCCTGAGGCATTGAGGGATTGTGTAGTGTGAAAAACAGCTGCTGGCTGCATGTGCGTGCATTGGAGGACTGCGCTCATTGTGCTGCAGCGCCCTGTCACCACGGCAACCACTACAATCGCACAGGACCGCTGCAGAGCCCTGTCACTGTGGCAACCACTACAATGGCACAGGACCGCTGCAGCACCCTGTCACTGCGGCAACCACTACAGTCGCACAGGACCACTGCAGCGCCCTGTCACTGTGGCAACCACTACAGTCACACAGGACCTCTGCAGCGCCCTGTCACTGTGGCAACCACTACAGTCGCACGGGACCGCTGCAGCGCCCTGTCACTGCGGCAACCACTACAGTCGCACGGGACCGCTGCGGCGCCCTGTCACCACGGCAACCACTACAGTCGCACGGGACTGCTGCAGTGCCCTGTCACCGCGGCAACCACTACAGTCGCACAGGACCGCTGAAGTCCTCCAATGCACGCACATGCAGCCCAGCAGCTGTTCTTCACACTACAAATCCCACAATGCACCAGGCTACAGAGGTACCCAGCCCATCCAGTTTGTTCCATCACCCTGGACTCCGGGTCACTGTCATCCCCTGCAGCTGTGCTCTGAGGGAGTGTCCTAACCTATTGAGCCACCTGGCAGCCCCATGATGTATGATGTATTGAACAGCTGAGTTGCTGTCTGACTAGGGATTCAGATCGCAATTTTTAGTGAGCCTGTCACTCTGCATTGTAGCCAGCAGAGGGCAGCATGTGAGTTTAAGATCACTCATACCCTAAACTGGTGGATGTCACCCATACCCTAACCTGGTGGATGTCACCCATACCCTAACTTGGTGGATATTACCCATACCCTAAACTGATGGATATCATGTAGCCAGTTGCTGTTACTAATTTTTACAACCCCACCCCACACATACACACACAGGTGACAGTCCTTTATCGATAATGTATTATAAGTTAATCCACAACATCAGTATATATAATAAATGTATGTTAAAACTTGCTGTAAAATAAAAAAAAAAGTATTTTGATTTATTATGATTTTTATTATTAGGTAGAACCACAAACGGTCTTCTGTAGATGAGTAGAATAAAGGAAAATGGACCTTTTTAAACCAGGAAGTCTCTTTACAGTTTTTTCAACTGTTTTCACAATTAAGTCAATACCATGCTGTCAGGACTGCGGCTCCTTAGCCGGGTTTGTTTTTGTTTTTGTTTTCCCTGTCCTTGTGCTTTTGTTTTTCCCTGTGTTCTAGCCCTGCCCTGCTCTCCACCCACCTGGTCACCTGACTGGCTCCACCCGCCTACCTGCACACCTGAACCCCATCTTGTCATCAGCCTTGCCCTATATATTTCTTGTTTGTTTCATGTCTCATCGCGAGTTTGTCTCAGTTTGTCTGTGTCGCTACAAGCCGTTTTTCCTGTTCTGCCTGCTGTTTAACTGTTCTCTTGCCTGTTTTCTTGACCATGTTTTTGGATCCGGTTTTGGTATTGTTAGCCGTGCTTTTCTGGTTTTCTGACTTCACCTGTTTTTGACTACGTTTTCTGGATTCCCCGTGTCAGCTTAATTAAACTCGCTTTGCGCACCTTATTCCGCTGTCTGCGCCTGAGTCCCTGCCTGAGTCCTGACACATGCCCACTTTTTCAAAACTCTTAACTCAGTGGGCTTAACAACCATGCATATGAGTACATCAGTTAATCTTTCGAGCAAAAGGCACTACAACCAAAACATTTTAATAATTCATCCAAAAGTGACTCATGCTGCTATAACTATAGCAAATGCTCTCTCCCAGCAAGACTACTTTGTCACTCAAAATACAACAGACTAAAAAACAGAAATAACTTGAAGCATTGTAAAATGCATATATTATGTGGTCCGTGTCCTCTGTTTTTGCATAGATCAGTGCTGCATTGCAAAAAAAGTAAAGTTTACAGTACATATTGTAATACCAAACAAATAAATCTGAAACGCTGCAATATGCCTCATGACAGCCCTATGCTGCAATTTCTGAGGTATTGGATTGGATTGGATTGGATAGTCTTTATTGTCCCCGAGAGGCAATTTGGTTTGCAAACAGTAGTCAACACAACCAACACACATCATAAAATAAATAAAATATGAATAAATAAAGAGCATAAATACACATAACATACAGTAGATTGTCATCATATCAAAAATGCAATGAGATATAAAACACTCAGAGTCCAAGAGTCCATCCATATTAGTCCATTGTTAAAATGTGTGTGCAATAGCAAGTAGACCTACAGCTTGTTTAAAAACCCAACAGCTGATGGAACAAATGATCTCAGATATCTGTTTGATTTGGCCCTCCTGGGAACGTGTACCTCCTCCCTGATGGCAGGAGGCAAAATTCTGCATGAAGAGGGTGTTGAGGTATACTATAATACAACAAAAAGTCTGCAGATGCTTTTCATTTCTCGTACAGTAAGTGAAACAACAACACATGATACTACCAGTAGAAGTCTGCTGTAGCCCTAATGCTGATCCATGGTGTCCTCTGTATTTTGGGTCAAATTTTTATGAATTTCACATATACTGCAACATTCTCACTTGCCTTGAACCTTTAGAAAAAAATCTTTAGCATACCTTATCCACCCCTACAATCCCCCACATCCCATAAATATTTGAAGCCAAGTAGCTATCAAGACACCAAGATCAAACTTTTTGTTTTGCCTGTCATAATACTGTAGGTACCACTATTGAGTGTGGTAAATTTACTGTAATTGCATTCTTGGGTCACTTTCTCTCACTGATAGCCAATGACTTACATATACAAAAGTAATAGTGGAAAAATCTCTTCAGTGACAACTACATCATACCTATATACATGCACATTTCAATGTAAATATGACCACCTTTGTATATATGGTAACAAGGCTGCAAACCAAAAAAAATGAATATTTGAATGAAAATTTGAAGCGTATAGTTTCATTTGTCTGTCAAATGTAGCATATTTCCATCTACAGTGATCTAAATTTTGTTAGGTTTTGAACTGAAAGTTAACTGTTTTGAACAGATCATCTAAATGTCTACAAAATTTGCTGTAGTTGTACAGAAATTTGCCTGTGGTGAACATGAGAGAGGTATTCATGAATTTTGGAAGTGGTGATTGAATGCATTTTGTGTCAAAGCAATGCAAAAGTATTCACAGTTTAGTTCACATAGTCTACTGATATGATGAATGTGTTAAGTGTTTTGAAAAAGTGGACATGGTATCGAGACACATGTAGAAATTATTGTAAAAGACTGTAAATATGGGAATCCATTTTACAAGGGACACCTGACCAGAGTGCAATAAACAAATAGTGTGCAGTGATAATGTTCAACGGTATGCGATATTAATGCGTAACAATGTGTTAATATGCTTTTAATATCTACCAGAGGTACAGATTCATACAACTCCAGTTGCTTTTTGGGAACATTACATTGCCATGCAGCATAATAGTGAAATGTATTCTTACCAAAATTGGTTGTAAACACTGGGACATGACACAGCAGAATTTATTATGAATGAAGATGCTGTTTCTGTTGGTAAACAATGAAAAAGAAGCTGACATTGCAGAAAATGGTGGCTTTCCTAAAAGGACAATGTAAAAAAACAGCAGTGTGGTGTAGTGGTAAGGAGCACGGCTTGTAAGCCTCAGTAAGTATTGGAAATATGGTAAAACTGTGATTGTCTAGGTAACCAAAAACTGCCTCAGTCAATATCCAGCTGTGTAAATGGCTGAAATTGCAACCTGTGTAAGTCACTGTGGATAAGAGCGTCCGCTAAATGACAGTAATGTGATTATGTATGTACCAGTGATTCACTCCCTGAGTGTTGGGGGATATCATCCAGCCCAGGCAGCTCGTAGCGATGAGTGATTGCTCAGGCATTTGCTGTGACTGAGAGGTCTCCATGACGTCTGGCACCATGCACCACAGAGCCATTGATGCCAGTGCGTGCGTATTCGTCAGATGAGCCGATTGCGGGACATCGTACGAGGTACAAGCACCCGCTCCAAGGGGGCGCGCCCACCTGTGCGCACCTGCGGGAGTGCGGAGGCGAGGCGAGCGGATTCCAAAAAACAGGGCTGCGCTGAGGGGGAAGGAGGCGTGAGAAAAGGGCTCGTCCTCGCCGTGGGAGGGGGGGGGGGGGGGGTGCAGAGTGGTATTGGGTTAGGAGGCTTCCGCACTTTGCCATCTGAGACGCGGGTCTATTTGCATGTCTCTCGTCAGCAGGGGAAAGAAAAATCGACGGAGGGAAAGTTTCTGAGGTGAAGCAGAAAGAGCAAGAGAGAAAAGTGAGAGAGACAGGCCTGAGGAGAGTGCCGTAAAGAGCCGACACGCTGACAGCTCGCAGCGTGGAAACTGAGGGCAGTGGCGTGAACAGGCCTCAGCTGTGCCGTCATCTCCGTGGGCTCTGGCAGGGGAAAAAAAAAAATCCTCTACCTGTGACGTCCGATGTGAAGGAGGAACCCGCAAACAAAGTGACTCACTGCATCCTCAGCTACAGGCATGTAGGAGGACAGACCCGCGTTATCTATCCAGCGTGGCCTTCTGGGAGCTCTCTCTTACAGTAAAGGCACCCAAAGAGCCGAGGCGAGCATGGCGTCAGCCGATCAGCGGTAGGAGGGGCCGAGCTGTTCGGTTTTGGCCTGTACTCCATGGTCAACAAGCTTACTCTTTTGATCGAATGCAACAGTGGGTCAGGACCTTATCCGAAAACAGCATTGCCAAAACACAGTACAGGGGCATTCCATGTGATTACAAACAGGATGAAAAACCCCACCCAAGGAAATCAGACAAAGCTATGAAAGGCCCGAGTGTCAAGGCTGATAAGCTGTTTGTCAGCTTTATGGTTCAAGCATGTAGGTATGTGTGCGTGTGTGTGTATGTACAGGTGTATGTGCGTGTGTGTTTGTGTGTGTGTACAGGTATGTGTGTGAAAGTGTGTGTGCAGGGGTGTGTGTGAGTGTGTGTGTATAGGTATGTGTGTGAGTGTGTGTGTACAGGTGTGTGTGTGTACGTGTGTGGGTATGTGTGTACAGGTGTGTTTGTGATTGTGTGAATTTGTGTGTACAGGGGTGTGTGTGTGGGTGTGTGAGTGTGTATGTACAGGTGTGTGTGTGAGTGTCTGTTACTTCAGCGCAGCTGTGGCAGGTGGACCTCGTCTCCAAACACATGACCCACAGTGCGGAACTGAAGTTTACCTGCTCACAGGCTGACTCTGATAGCCATTAGGCAGCTGCACAGCAGGCCACAGAACCGAGACAACCGAAATAATTGGCTGGTTTGCCTGAGTAACAGCCCTGCCACGGTCAGCCGCTGTTGCACTGATCTCAGAACAGCCTTCTCCAGCTGCACGTGCCGCCTGCTTCCCGCCTCACCCGAAGACAGGTCTCTGCCCTGCCGCGTCCAGTCAGAGAATGACAGTCCCTCTCCCAAGATATACGTCCTCCACACTGCCAGTCTAGGGGTGCAAATATTAGTACCTTCTTGGGAACGTTCAGTGAGGAACACTCAGAAACTGGAATCAGCAATCTTATGGTCTGAGTGCTTTTCCTTCAGTAACGAGACGCCAGAGCACATAGGCCTCTGCAGCGCATGTGAATCTGTGTGCCGGGCAGAAGGACCTTGGTCTGCAGGATTAAGCCACCTGTGTCCGTGCGATTCCATATTTTGTTCCCTGAGCATCTTCATGGAAGCAGGTAGCGGGGTGAGTGTGCGGTGAGCTACTGACGGTGGCGGGTGTGGAGATGAATGATGAATGATGAAAGCCGACCGCTGCAGTTTTCAGAACGTGCCGCTGAAACCGTCGCCGATCCTCATAGTGAAAGTGCCGAAATGACAAACCCCGACTCACTCTTTCGTTCCCATTACCCCCGGGACCATTAATTTCACCGAATCCACCGATCGCCGGAGCTGCCGTTTCTCCGAACGCTGCCGTGACTTCTCCGAACGTCACGCTTCTTCTTCCATGCAAATTCGGTCCGTGAAGCTCTTCCTCTGAACGCAGCTCTTTCTTGCATTGAATCGAATTTCTTTTTGACAGCATTTCTCTGAATGTTGCTGTTGACAAAATTGGTTTCCTCAGTAACAGCTCGGAAACTCAACTGCACAACTTTTTTTTTTGTTTTTTAAAAAACGAACAATTCCGAGGAGTATGAATGTGTTTAAAGAGAAAGGTCTCTGTTTCAGAGAACATTCAGTGCAGCTCAGAGTCGCTTGGGCCCCCACTCCCCCGGATCCTGTCCTAGACAAACTCTTCTCATGGAGAGACATGTCCAGCACAGAGGCAGTGAAGCTGTGAGAAAAAGCTGCCTTCAGCTCTGCCAGGTCCATCTTCTGCTTCCATTGCCCAACCAGCATTTTTATGAAGAAACCCATACAAAAACATAAAAAAACATACTGGGAATATATTTTAGAGAATATAAAATATGTGAATTATTGCCATTTTGATTTTATTTTATTTGAAATACATTCATGGGCTGAACAACATAGTTCTACATTTTTTTTACAATATATTATATTTTTGGCATGGGCATTTAATTTTTGAACAGAATCGGAGAATGAGAATTGGAGAAGACAAAGAGGTGTACTTATGAGAGCATAAACCATGCCCTTCACAGCGGATGCTTTCTTTTCTCAGAAACCCCTGGTAGTCCTCTTTGTCTTCTCTGGGTCTTTGGAATAAAAAAAAAAAAAACATATCTATTGTTTGAAAATAAATATGTTCATTTCAGCACTCCTGCGTGGAGACAGATCTGTTTTCTACGGGCGCATTGTCAGGCCCACGCAGACGCAAAGGTCTTCTGCCCTTTTCCACCGGAGGGAGGGAGAGAGACAGAGAGACAGACGCTTTCATCTCAGCGTTCGGTGCAGCGGCTCTCCGCTTGAAAGGTTCCGTGAGCGGCGCTGGCGTGGGCGGGCGCAGGCTCAGGGAGGGGGCGAGCCAGTCCCTCCCTCTCCCCTCCTGTCCCCCTCTGAGCCGCTTCCATAGAGCAGAGCGCCGGCTCACAGCGCAGCACGGTTTCAGGAGAGGTGGGTGGGCCTCTCTGCAGCTGCCAAGAATTTCCACGGCGAGGTTTCGGCGCATGCTGGTGGACCCGCAAAGTTCTGTACATTCATTTCTTCTGCTCAGCGCAGTGCTCTCTGTGTTCTGTTCCTCTCTTAGTGATACGAGTAGCGATAGTATTACTACACTTCTAACTTCATCACATATCTAGGAGTTAGTGATACAATACGTTAAACCAGTAAATGTAATATTAGCAATACAAGTCAAGCTCTTCATCTCCTGCAATTCTAGAACCACCCATCCCGTCACACAAGATGGAGGAACAGATCGTTTATTAATTCCCTTTTGAAAATGTAAGAACCTCAGTCAAAAAAAAAAAACCCTCACTGAGGCTAAGCCCGGAATGATAGAGCAGCAGAACATTCTGGGGAAGCAAGGGCACAGAGGCATGACACGTGGATCACACGGTCAGCTTGGTGCATTCCGCACTGCTGATGCTATGAGTGTTCCGACTGGCTGGCTCGCTATGAGCATTATTGAAGGGGCGTGGTCTAAAACCAGCATCCACCGGAGTGCATATAGGAATGCAGACAGCACCGTAACCTCCTGTTAGGACGGACCCAACGCAGGAGCTGAATGTCTGCTCGCACACAGAGCGCCTCTGTCCTGCCCTGTCATTCTAGAACTCTCCATCTCGTCACGCAGGCCAGAACTCTCCGTCCCGTCAGATTCTAGAACTCTCCGTCCCCTCTCCTCCCTGTCTGCGTCTCTCCAGCTCCACTCACTGTGAAAGTGTTTCAGAACTCGCATCATTGTGTCACTTTCCACTCAGACGCCAGCGCTCTGTACCTTAAACCTCAAACCACGTTACGGGGTGGCTGGGTGCGACTGCCTCTGATGATGCATTTTGAGAATAGTGACGAAGCAACGACAATGATGGTGACACTTACAGTAATAATATTAACAAAAAAAAATAGCTGCGGTGAAAGTATGAAATCTATCATTAATACATGTACCTTTACAATGCATAGAAAAAAAAATAAGACAAGTGAATACTGCTGCCCACAGGTGTAACTTTGTCTGTGGGATGCTGAGGAGTGTCAGAACATACGCACACACACACTCACACACACACACACACACACACGCACACGCACACGCACACGCACTCACACACGCACACACGCACACACGCACTCTGAAACACACTCTCGTGTTCCAGAGAAAGATTTCCTGCGACTTGTTGAATAAAACGACTGAATAAATTACATTACATTCCAACAACCTAGGTCAAGGACAGACTTGAACCCCCGGTCCCAGAGAGGGCCAGCGAGTCAGTGGACCAACATGAGCTGATCTGAGGCCAGTCCAGTCCGAAGTTCATCACCACCTCTGTTTGCCTTTCTTGTTCAGAGGACTGAATTCTGGACTCCGGGCTTAGCTGATAAGAAAGAGAGCATCAGCAACAGGCTGAGATGTAGAGCGTGGGCAGGCATGGTGTTACTCACAGCTGGCAGGAAGGGGGCTAGCACCTTCTTCAGAGAGCACGCACAGAACAGAAACTCTGGTTTTCACGCACAGCGCGCTTCTATTCTGGGATAGATCTCTGCGCAGTGTGACCTGGAAATTCCACCCTGAAACTGTGCCTGGACAGACATTTCGTCGCCCGGTGAGTGAAAACCGAAGCTGCAGTCATTTGGAAGTGAGAGGTTCCCACGAGGTAGCACGATGTGCATGTCCTTTGAGTTAGCGCCGCCCCAGCAGCTGCAGCTGCACCCTGACCCGAGAGCTCCAGCGGGCACCCCCCCGGTAAGCGCACTCTTTGCAGAGGCGCGGGGTTAGGGGTGTTGAGGCTCCAGCAGGTAGACCCCCAGGTAGGTGGCGGTGGTGGTGGTGTTGATGAGGGCCGGGGGGTAGCAAGTGACGGACAGGCTGTCCCCGGCGGACAGCTGCACCTGCCTGCCCAGCAGTCCCGTGGTGAAGGGCTCGCCGGTGCCCCCTCTGGTGACGCGGCTCTCCAGCAGCAGCTTCCCCCGGGCGGTCCTCACGCGCACGGTGTGTGGCATGTCCGGGACGCCCGACTGGAGGGTCACCTGGGTGTAGAGGAAGTAACGCCCGTCCTGCATGAACAGCAGGTGCTCGGGCGGCTCCCCGAGCTTGGGCGAAGACACCGCCCCGTCCTCCGCCGTCCACCGGAGCACCTCCACCTCGGACCGAGAATCTGCACCTGCCAGAGGCCAGAGGTCAGAGGGCAAAGGTCAGATGTCAGGACGGAGGCTGTTAACCACAGGGAGCAGTTCTCACAGAAGAAGAAGGTACCCAGCATGGGAACTGTCCCCCAAGTTATCCTGGGTGCCGTCTGACTTTTCCCCATACAGCTTAGACAGGTATTTTAACTGGCTATACTCCTATGAAATATATTAAACATAAATACAATATACTTCATATCAGCTTTTAGTAGATCACTTCAGATAAAAAATAAAAATAACTGCATGTATAACTATGTGCAACTATACTGATTTATAAGCACTACAGAATACTACAGAGATGTCAAATCAATTATGTAGCAATGAAGGAACATATTGCCCCTTATGCTATTTTTTCAAAGCCTGTGTCTATTTGTCTTCTCAGACGTTATGAAAAATTGTACCTCATTATGTACCTCATAAGATTGCTTGTTTTATTCGTCAATTAGCCTAATATTAGCATATTATTCATTTTAATGTCGCTTAAAAGTCTCTTGTTAGAGTCTCTTGTTATCTGAAAATGGATGTGACTGGCTGTGGCCCAGCGACACACTGGGCCAGAACTCCTCTCACAGATGTGCAGAGTGACACTTTATTAACACTTTATTATACACCCATCAGACGCTTTACCAATGTTTTCCTCCTGAAATGTTTCCAACATTTATCTAAATGTTAAAATGTGTCTAAATGACACATTTCCCAACTATACATTTACACACATTTTCATATTATATTCATAAATATATAGATGGTCTATATAGATATAGATACAGATATATTTCTGAACATTTCATCAGTGTTTAAAACTCTGACACATAGCAGATAAACACATCAGCAAGTGTGCAATAGCAGGAGATTACAGGAAGATGAGGTTAAAATATGTCCTAATACAGTCTAGCATTGTGCAAGATGGATGAGCTTCTCACGTCTGTGTCTGCGGTCACTTTTTAGTAAAGTACCGAAGCGCAGTCCCCACAAGCATGAGTCAAGCACAATGCTGATTAATGTTAAATTAGTAACGCTTAATATATAATAATGTAGAATATGCTAGTTAAAAAATAATCTATGGCGTAATGCAATTAATATATATGTTTCGCGTTGATCATTACATTGAATTACATTTTTGACATTTAGCAAATGTACATAGGTTACAGCTTGTTAACAATGTTATCCATTTATACAGCTGGACGTTTACTGAGGCAATTGTGGGTTAAGTACCTTGCCCAAAGGTACAGCAGCAGTACCCCACTATGCTACACTGCCGTCCCACAATCGTATGATCATAATTTGTATTGTTAGCTGGTGACGTCAGGCGCTAATTTTGCTGCGGTGTGGGTGCGATTGGGAAGAGGTGCACTCCTACCTCTGCTGTGATAATCCACTGTGAACTCGCGTCCAGGGATGCTCTGCAGGTCCTTCTGTGACCACACAACAGGATGGAGAGAGGGAAAGCGTCAGTCGCTCATCTCCCGACCAGATCATATTATCCACACTCAGGGACGGCTGGTATAAATAGGCTAACAGGGCTAAGCCCTCCCTATCTTTTACAATAAAGATGAGAAAATTATGGTTAAAAAAACCTTAGAATGTTTTTTTTTTTTTTTAATTTTAGTGGAACCTAGAGCAGCAACAGCACCAAATAGTCACAAGAAAAACACAGGATATATCTAAATGGGCTTATTTTTTATAGCCCAAACACAGTAACATTCCATTCATTTTCGTAGTTTCAAGTGAGTGATAGTGCTAGCTAGTATTGTCAAATAGCTATCAGTCAATCTAGTATAGTGATGATATATAGAAGGCTTGTTTTGTTGGTTAAAATAAACACTGTTCTTCAAATTCATCTTATGGATCTAGCAAGTTGAATATTGAAAAATGAGACTCATTCAACTTTTTATGTTGTTGCTGGATATTTTTTCTTCGGATTATACCTCAAAGAACGGCACTTGAGTTTGCAATAGAGCACTTGCTATAACAAGGTATATAGCGTTGTTGCTGTTACTTGGTATGTGATGCTGCTGTTGCTGCAGCGTGAACTATTGATGGGTATAATGCATTTGTTAGCCCACCCACCCAATATCACCACCAGCCGTCACTGTCCACACCACTGCTACACACTGACCACTGCTACACACTGCTACTCCACCCTGACCACTGCTACACACTGACCACTGCTACTCCACACTGACCTCTGCTACCCACTGACCACTGCTACTCCACCCTGACCACTGCTACTCCACCCTGACCACTGCTACCCACTGACCACTGCTACTCCACCCTGACCTCTGCTACACACTGACCACTGCTACTCCACCCTGACCACTGCTACTCCACCCTGACCACTGCTACCCACTGACCACTGCTACTCCACCCTGACCTCTGCTACACACTGACCACTGCTACTCCACCCTGACCACTGCTACTCCACCCTGACCACTGCTACTCCTCCCTGACCACTGCTACACCCTGACCACTGCTACTCCACCCTGACCTCTGCTACTCCACCCTGACCACTGCTACTCCACCCTGACCTCTGCTACACACTGACCACTGCTACTCCACTCTGACTGCTGCTACTCCACACTGATCCCTGCTGCTACATCCTGACTGCTGCTATACACTGACTACTGCCATACACTGACCACTACTACACAGTGACCACTGCCACAAACTAACCGCTGCTACTCCCCCCTGACCACTACTCCACACTGATCACTGCTACTCCACACTGCCCACTGCTACCCACTGACTCCTGCTACACCCTGACCACTGCCTTTCCACACTGACCACTGCTACTCCACCCTGACCACTGCTACTCCACACTGACCACTGTTACTCCACCCTGACCACTGCTACACACTGACCACTGCTACTCCACCCTGACCACTGCTACTCCACCCTTGACCATTACTCCACACTGATCACTGCTACTCCACACTGCCCACTGCTACCCACTGACTCCTGCTACACCCTGACCACTGCCTTTCCACACTGACCATTGCTACTCCACCCTGACCACTGCTACTCCACACTGACCACTGTTACTCCACCCTGACCACTGCTACACCCTGACCACTGCTACATTGCTACTCCACACTGACCACTGCTACTCCACCCTGACCACTGCTACTCCACCATGACTGCTGCTACTCCACCCTGACCACTGCTACTCCACCCTGACCACTGCTACTCCACACTGACCACTGCTACTCCACCCTGACCACTGCTACTCCACACTGACCACTGCTACTCCACCCTGACCACTGCTACTCCACCCTGACCACTGCTACTCCACACTGACCACTGCTACTCCACACTGACCACTGCTACTCCACCCTGATCACTGCTACTCCTCCCTGATCACTGCTACTCCACACTGACCACCAGCCATCACTGTTCACACTCCTCTGTCCTCTCTATACTCTGCTGCTGACCCCTGCCATGCACTGCTACACCCTGACCACTGCTACTCCACCCTGACCACTGCTACACACTGACCACTGCTACTCCACTCTGACCTCTGCTACTCCACCCTGACCACTGCTACTCCACCCTGACCTCTGCTACCCACTGACCACTGCTACTCCACCCTTACCACTGCTACTCCACCCTGACCGATGCTACCCACTGACCACTGCTACTCCACCCTGACCTCTGCTACACACTGATCACTGCTACTCCACCCTGACCACTGCTACTCCACCCTTACCACTGCTACTCCTCCCTGACCACTGCTACTCCACACTGACCTCTGCTATACACTGACCACTGCTACTCCCCCCGACCGATGGTACCCACTGACCACTACTACCCACTGACCACTGCTACTCCACCCTGACCACTGCTACACCCTGACCACTGCTACACCCTGACTCCTGCTACCCCCCCTGACCACTGCTACTCCCCCCTGACCACTGCTACTCCACCCTGACCACTGTTACTCCACCCTGACCTCTGCTACACACTGACCACTGCTACTCCACCCTGACCACTGCTACTCCACCCTTGACCATTACTCCACACTGATCACTGCTACTCCACACTGCCCACTGCTACCCACTGACTCCTGCTACACCCTGACCACTGCCTTTCCACCCTGACCACTGCTACTCCTCCCTGACCACTGCTACTCCACCCTGACCACTGCTACTCCACCCTGACCTCTGCTACACACTGACCACTGCTACTCCACTCTGACTGCTGCTACTCCACACTGATCACTGCTGCTACATCCTGACTGCTGCTATACACTGACCACTGCTACACATTGACCACTGCCACACACTAACCGCTGCTACTCCCCCCTGACCACTGCAGCTCCACCCTGACCACTGCTACTCCACCCTGATCACTGCTACTCCACCCTGACTGTTGTTCTGTGATACTCCATCACAGAGCAGTGATCAGAGCACAGTGATGTACATTATGGCATTCATTAAATATCCATCAATGGATGGCTTATAAAAATGTAAGGCGTGTATGTCTCAATGGATAAGGGTGTCTAATAAGCAAATATGTGACATGTCTAAGATGCAATAGCTCATACACAGTCTGAGGTGTGGGCAGAAAAACAGCAGAGGGAAATATGCAGGTGTTTACATTGCAAGTTAAATCAACAGAGACGCTTCACTCCCGATCTGTCTTCACGTGCGTACTCTGTGCATGGCTCCATATGAGTCCTGGACACCAATAACAGCTATGTTTGAAATGTATTTCAAATTGTTGTTGCCAACGAGATACACAAGTGCAGTGGGGAGGGGAGATGGGGGATCCCTCTGCGAAACATTGTGGTTACTACGGAGACAAGAGAAAGACAGCAGTGACAAGTTTCCTTACGAGTTCATGGACGTCTTTATAATTTCAACGTTTACGGCCTGCAGTTACCGATCAAAGCCTGATTCCAAAAAAGTGTACATACGTATATTGTATGTATGTTCAATTCATCTAGAGCTGATTTTCTTGTCCCATTCTCCTGTGGTATACAATATCAGGTCATAGCTTGTTACTTGTCAGTAGCATTTTTCGATATTCCTGGGCAGTTGCTTCCTGATTTTGTGTGTGTGTGTGTGTGTGTGTGTGTGTGTGCACTTGTAAAATAATTTTTTAAAAGCCCCTGAACAGTGCTTGTATTGTATTTGCATAGGCACGTGATTACGGCTGAACTGAGAAAAGGCCCCCTTCAGCAGTTTTCATTTCCTTTTCTTTCGAAGTGTGACGACACTGAAATCCAGCTAAAAACAAACAAGAGTCGGCCGGATGTCTCACATCAGATGTGTGCGGGGTGGAGGCAGAGAGGTTGGCTTGAAATGAGACTGTCCTGGTTTCATCTCCACAATCTCTCTTGTTCTTTCTGTTGTGTCCGACTGGGGATTTTCCCTAGGTTTATTTGTCAGACAAATAAGTCCAAACAACAAAAAAAGTCCCCCCCCCCCCCCCCCCCTTAAGGAACCTAAAATGAAAGTCAAGGCCTACTGATGGTCAGTAGAAATTGTCATGTCAGGCCACAGTCAGGGGACCAGCAGTAAGCCTCATGTGGCCAGTTAGGGTGAAACGCGGGACGCAGAACTTTTAAATGACATCAGATCCAAACATGTTTCTCATGTCTTTGAAATGTGTATTGGCTCCACACTGCCTGGCTTTGCCTAGCCCCACCCCGGCGCCCACGTCCACACCTTTTGTCCATCTGGGCACCTGCCGGGGCTGAATGAGCCTCGCAAAGCGGTCAGGACGCCGCGGCTGCCGGCCATCTTCTGTCACAGACTGACCCACCTCTAAACTCAGACTGCAGTTTGGTTGCCTTGTCCATTCATAACTCATCACTTCCTCATTTGTTCAGTATTATTGCCACAGGGCATGTTGTGTTGCTGTACTGAAATTTACAACTGAAACATGTCTGTCGTGTTCTGCATGCACTGTGCTGTTATTTCTGTGCCTTTGACAGATGCACTTCATATTCTGACTTAAATTACTCTTAAGTCAATAAAGCTAAGTTAAGTGACTTAAGTTACTTGCAAGTGACTTAAGTTACTTAAGATACTCTTAAGTTTTAAATGTCATGTCATATAAAAATTGCTTAAAAAGTCATGAAAATGTTTTTAATTCTTAACGAGGCACACTAATTTAAACAGCCACAAAAAGAATGAGTCACCTTGACTAAATCTTGCCTGATTTTGTAGGCTTACAGTATCTTTGTGGCTCCGTGCTACTAATTATGTCCACGGTGGTTATGAAGAAAGCGCTTCTCTCGCTTGAAGCTCTCCAGCTGCAGCTGGAGAGACCCCGGACGTGTGGTTACCCGCATCACCATCCTCCTCCAGTCAGAATGTGCGGCCTAATGTCAGATTGACTCACTGATTAAATGGCAGTGAGATGGAAAACTCATCGGCAAAAGCGCATGTTTTCAGGGAGAAATATCACCAACGCACAGAAAGCATCGAAACAAACAGTCTGAGCTGTCTGGCCTGACCTCAGAACCTGCCACCGCTGGAAATTTCCTTCCAAATGTTAGCGCTTTCACTCAACCTGATACCTGCGATGAAAACCACAATCCTAGATTGTGGTGACTGTGTATGACCTTTGCTTTTGAGCTCGAGTGGCTAAATTGCAAATGCAAGGAAAGCTACTTTCAAATGTGTAATTTACTTTGCATTGTACTTTTTACAATACTTTGTATTGTAAAATAAATTGTATTCTCTGTTTTGTGCAGCTACAATTGGCAATGATTCATTTAAAACATCATAACTTGTGATATTCATAGCATTGTTTATACAGTATGGTAGTGCTATACCATGCACTATACTGACATAGATGACTGTATCAGAACCCCCCCCCCCCCCGAGTCCCTCCCTGGAAGTGTGTGCAGGTGAGTGGAAGGGCCTTACCTCTGTGGACAGGGCCGGGGTGAGGAGGAGGGTCAGAGAGACGGCCTGGCTCACGGAGAGCAGGGCAACCCAGACAAGCAGCACACGCACCAGCCACCTCTGCCCCGGGTGAGATGCCCTGTGGTCATGCTCCTCAAACTGTTTCCCCGGGAAAGATGCCCCATAGCCTTGCTGCTCACACTTCTGCCCCGGGCGAAGTGCCCTGTGGTCACGCTCCTCAAACTGTTTCCCCGGGAAAGATGCCCCATAGCCTCGCTGCTCACACTTCTGCCCCGGGCGAAGTGCCTTGTGGTCACGTTCCTCAAACTGTTTCCCCGGGAAAGATGCCCCATAGCCTCGCTGCTCACACTTCTGTCCTGTCGCTGTGGTTGCCCTTGTCGTCATCGTGGTGCCGTGGAGAGACGAGCCACGCGCAGAGACAGACACAGAGACAGAGACAGAAAGAGAGAGAGAGAGAGAGAGTGCTTGCTCTTGGTTTCTCTCTCTTCTTCTGAGCTCTCTGCACCATCCCTCCTGTGAAGGAGGATATTGGACTTCCCCCCCGAAAGTCTGCGTCACATGCTGATCCTCTGAGTGTGTGTTTGTGTGACAGAGAGAGAGAGAGAGAGAGAGAGAGAGGGTGTGTGTGTGTTTGACAGAGAGAGAGAAAGACAGAAAAAGAGAGAGAGAGAGAGAGAGAGAGAAACAGAGAGTCTGTGTGTGTGAGAGAGAGAGGGAGAGAGGGAGAGAGAGAAAGAGAGAGAGAGGGAGAGAGAGAGAAAGAGAGAGAGAGGGAGAGAGAGAGAAAGAGAGAGAGAGGGAGAAACGTGTGTGTGCATGTGTATGGAGGGGGGAGTGACAGAGTTCAGAAAGGGGGCGTGTTTATACTGTATAACTCCTCCCAGGAACTCCCAATAACTTTCATCTCATAGAACTGTGTCAGTGTGTGTTTCAGCAACGTAACGTCAAAGAACGGGAAGCTAAAATCTGTGCTCATGCTCAGTGTCTGCAACCTCGGTCTTGGTCAGATGAAGCCTCGGGTGATGGTTAAACCATGCATCCGGGAAGTGGTGTCAGTGGGGCGGGGCTATGGAGAGGTGTGTCTCTGAGGGGTAAAAGGAGGGAAGCACCTGAGTGTCATCAGCTTCACGGTGATGCGGAAAAAAAGCAACCATGGCGAGATTTTAAAGAACTGTGTGCAGAGGGAACAGGAAGGGGCCAAGGACAAAGCCCTGAGGGACATTCGGCGGAGAGGTTGAGAGAGGTTATGGAGCATCCCCAGTTTACCTGGCTGGATGGTCCAGACAGGTAGGTTACGGAGCAGGTGACAGCAGTGTCAGCAGACTGTGTCCTGAATGATCGAGAGAGAGAGCGACGGTGTGGTGTAGGCTGCTGGTTCGATTCCCCTCAGGGAAACTGCTGCCGTACCCTTGGTCAAGGTACTTAACCCAGAATTGCCTCAGCAAGTATCCAGCTGTATAAATGAGATAACATGCAAGAATTGTGACCTATGTGAAGCGTGCTGGATAAGAGTGTCTGCTAAATGCCGACAGTGTAATGTACAGTGATGAGAGAAGGGAGGCGGGACACACTTACAGAGTGAGGCGTCTCCATGGCGGCGAGAGGAGAGACCGAGCTGCAAGTTCTCTATAGCAGAGGGGTCCAGAAATCTGCGCGGCGGGCTTCTCATGGAGGAGCATTGATACAAGCGCAGCTGAAGGCAGCTGCTGGTCAGGAGTGTAAAATGTGAAATATCCTGGAGGAGTGGAGAGGGATGAGGGATGGATCTGATGAGCAAGCGGTCTGTGGGTGGGACATCGGATCCGGCGGAGAGTCAGAGACAGTAGGGGCAGAGAATGCGGGGAGGGGGGGGTTGTTGGGCAGGCCTGGTGCATGAGGCAGTGTGTGTGTATGGGGGAGGGGGGGTGGATGGGTGGATGGAAGCTGACTGCAGCTTAATCACACACTGAGAAAAGAAGGAGAGTTTGGGGGGGGGGGGGGGGGGGGGAGAACAGGAGTCTGACTGCAGCTTAATCACACACTGAGAAAAGAAGGAGAGTCGGGGGGGGGGAGAACAGGAGTCTGACTGCAGCTTAATCACACACTGAGAAAAGAAGGAGAGTTTGGGGGGGGGGGGGAGAACAGGAGTCTGACTGCAGCTTAATCACACACTGAGAAAAGAAGGAGAGTCGGGGGGGGGGAGAACAGGAGTCTGACTGCAGCTTAATCACACACTGAGAAAAGAAGGAGAGTCGGGGGGGGGGGGGAGAACAGGAGTCTGACTGCAGCTTAATCACACACTGAGAAAAGAAGGAGAGTCGGGGGGGGGGGGAGAACAGGAGTCTGACTGCAGCTTAATCACACACTGAGAAAAGAAGGAGAGTCGGGGGGGGGGAGAACAGGAGTCTGACTGCAGCTTAATCACACACTGAGAATAGAAGGGAGTGAGGCTGTGCAGGTTCTGAACGCAGGTAACTGCAGGGGTAGACACAGGTGGGAGGGGTTCAGAAGAAAGGGGAATCGAGGAAGAGGTGAAGCAGTGATCGGAGGAGGGGGAGGGGGGTGCCGGTACCCATGGATATAGTGAATATTGTACAGTTAAGATGTAAACCAGTGGTCTGAATAATGTGACTTGCTGGCTCTTTCAGGGGGGCTTCAGTTTGGCCTTGTCAGTGAGACATGAGCCAGGAGGAAAACATCCTCACATGATCCTCCTCCACACAGACCCACTGCGTCTTACTCACCCCTTTTCCTGCATTCATCCAACACGATCATGTTTTACCAGTCTGTTGCTCAGTCTGATGAGCTGGAAGCTATTTTTACTCCGCAGTTACGACTCAATAACCAACAGTCGACGCAAGCCAAACACGCCTCCTTGTGCTTGCGCAGCGAGATTAAATCGCTGCCTGGACCTGCGCCCAACTCTCGGCTCACCGTGGAAGGATTTCCTGTTGGATCACATCAGAGCGGCCAGCGCAAGCTTTAGTACGGGATACCTGACAAAACACGACAAAGAGAGGAGGTGAAATGAGTTCATCGCAGAGATCTTTACACTCCAGGTAATCCAAAAGTGGCCGTCCTCTTTTGGGACGACAAGATTTGTGCTGTACAGGCAAGAAGGTATATAAGCCCCCTGCAATTAGACATGCAGTGGGTAACACATACAAACAAATGTATCAAATGTCTCCTTTTCATGCTGACGAGGCCAGTCGTGTGCAATGACAGTGGACTAAACACTAGAAGTAGCGCGTAGAATTCTAGTGCTTTAAACAAATTTTAAATTCATTTAAATACACTATTAGTAGCATAGATGCAACTACAGCGTTAATACTGCTGGAATTATTCTTATTTTCATATTCCTACAACTATTTCCATTGTTACTATTCTCACTACTACTTCTACCTCTTAGCAAGAAGAACAACAACATATATAAATGTTTCCATTTGTTTTTAACTTCTATCTGTAAGCCAGAATGTCCATAATAGTACAGCACATTTAAGCAGTCCTCCATAACAATGTGCAGCTTCACAATAACCAGATAGAACACCAAAGGTAACTCGGTCTTGTAGACTAGCCCAGCACAGGATAGCTCAGTATAACCGATTCTTGATAGGTTTTTTTTTCTTTTTAGCTTTTTATTATTTGTTGAAAACAGTAAAATCCATCATAGTATTATGAAAAAAAGGAAAATCTAGCAACGACCTAATTTTTCCCAACACAAATATTGTCTTCAACACCTTTGTGGAAGTTAGCAGAGAAAGTGAACTGGTGGTGTGAGTATGGGAGTGGGATTGTACACGTGCTGCAGCTATTCCGGGCAGGTTAGGCTCGCTGGAGATCGTCTGTCTCCCACTCCTCGCCCTCCCCAGCTACACTGCCTGCTGAGCCACACTGCTGCTCTCAGATACGAGGCTTTTTTTTTTTTTTTTTTTAGCTTGCAGACGTGATTCAGTGAGCGAATCACCTGAGTCAGCCCCAGTTTTTGAGCAGCGTGGTGAAAGCTGTGGGGACGCCTGCCATCTTTTCTTCTGAGCTTGTAAACAGCAACCGCTGATGACATCAGCAGCCGTAGCGTGGGCCGGGCGCAATGCGAAAGCTTCAGACTGCTTTTGAACTCAGTTATCTGCACAAGTATGTAAATCGCAGCACTACCGCTGCTACTAGCACTGCTACTAGCGCTGTTACTAGCGCTGTTACGGGTGCAACCATTACCACTGCCTACACATGTTCTATAACTGCAGCTGCTTCTGCAGCTTTAATATTTTAGATGTTTTTGTTTATTTTAAAATGATAAAAACACAAAATGTTTGAACTTGCATTCAAATTGTTTGGCAATGAGTTTAAACAAATATAGTTTTGGTTTTGAGTTGAAGGGATGTGGGGCTGAACGCTAAATGACAATGATGTGATTTAATGTAACGCTGTTATAGAAAGAACACTGACACCGCAGTGACATCTGTTGGGATTCGGATTTATTTCTCAGTTCACATTCAACAGAGGAAATTTTCCTCTTTTCTCCACTCCCTTGTACAGTGGGTTATCCACAAAAGGATATTAACATTAGAGGGAACAACATTATCAGATACACTGGTATTTTTCAAATATTTATGTGTGTATGTACATCAGACTGTATAAATATTTTTTTTCCAAAATCCAACACATGTGCAGCCTCTCTGTAGGTCTGTGAGAGAGTCGGTGGGCACGTATTTGTAATTCCAGCTTTGCATGCAGAGACCCATAAACATAAAACAACCTACAGATGATAAGGCTTTTGTCTTTAAAACGTAATCAAACAAAGTGCCTATGCAAAATGATGCGGTAGTGCTGTCTACATTGAACATAAATACACATAAATACAATATCAAAAATATTTGCATATTATATATATATAAATATCTCCTTTTGTACACAATTCTTTGTAAAATCAGTATAGAAAACAAGGACATAAATAGTGATTAAATACAGTATGAATTGACACCACCTCCACTGGGTGTCCAGTCTATACTCCTACATAGGCAGAAACGTCCTGAGTGTCAAAATGTGCAAATCAAGTGATCAAGCTCCAGCACCGTGGGAATGACAGAGAGAGAGAGAGAGAGAGAGAGAGCGCGAGAGAGAGCTCTGCTCTTTCATCTTGCAGTCAGACAGGATTGTCTGTCTGTCTGTCTGTCTCTCTGTTTGTTGCCCGGTTCCCCATCTGTCTGTTCCCGCGTCCGTTTATCTGTCTTTGCATCTGTCCCCGCTGGCGGCCGTCCTGCTCCCGTCTGCCTGCGGCTGGTCCTGACCCAACCCGTCCACCAGGAAGATCCCGAACCCGGAGTCCAGCTCCAGCTTCCAGTGATTGAGCTCTCCCTCCAGCTCCATGCGGGCGGACAGCCTGTCCGCACCCTTCAGCTGCACCACGCCAAAGCACTGCTGGCTGTGAGGGGCCAGGGAGCCCTGGGCCAGCTCCACCCGGCACCGCAGCACCTCCTTCCCCTGCCCCGCCTCAGCCTCCTCCGTCGCCAGGAACCGCATGGTCACCACGCCTCCGGAGCAGCTGGCGGTGCACATCAGCTGCACATTCGTGTACAGGAAGTAGCTGCCCGTCCGCTGCACCTCCAGGGCGTTGGCGGCCCTCCTGAAGGTGTAGGCGGCCCCGACGGTGGTCCCGGTGCCGTACGCCTTGGGAGCCCATTTCATCGTGCCATTACTCAGTTGGCCTGCAGGGGGAGACAGAGACAGTCAGGGACGCATTTTATTAGGACGATCGTACCGCAGTCAAAAAGGCGGTGAAAGCGGATGGGGCTTTGTTTGCAATGAAAGGAGCTCGTGTCGGGAAAAACTGTGAGGCGTTAAACTTGTTGCTCAAAATGATGAGAGGAACCGTGATTGCTTCACCAAAATAAGGACTTCCCGCTACAGCGGTAACACAGTTACGACTCCCCTGATACTTTACGTTTACGGCCTCGCATTGTGCGCATAACACGCTGGCGACGACCCTCTTGTGGTATACAGGCTAATCACTATGTTAAGACTCTCTAACTTTGTGTAGTATCAAATTGAGAAGTTTTGTTTGTGAGAAAGCATTTATCTCAGTTTCATTTTAGGCTTTAGGATTCTAATCAGTAAAAAGTTGTGACTTACTTCGGATGGCGCCCAAATAAGCAGCACTCAGCATCTGCAGAAGGAGAAAGAAAACAGACACATCATCAGATATATACAGAAATATATGCTGTATTCTCCTCGTTTCCTGGAAATCCGCATGATCGCAAGAGTACAATCATTTCAGTTCAGAAATTTCCCACTCAAATTAATACAGTGGGAGTTGCGCAGCGCATGATCGGAATTTTAATAACAGATAACGTTACCTATCTGGATGCGAATCACGGGATCGCTTATCCCCCTGCCTCACCCTCAACCCTGAGCGGGTTCTCTACGTCTCAGCTCGGACCGAACAGTCCGCCCATAACCTCACATCTCAGCGCAGTACCAATTTAACCGTATCCAAACTATGTACTAAAGAATTGTCCATTCTTTAGTACATAGTTTTAGATGAGCATTCAGCCCAACAAGTAACTTTAATACAATCGCTATATACAATTACAGCTTATAGTTTTAACGATTTAATTTCATAATTAGTCTGAAATTACTCATAAGAAGGCACTAATAAAGAGCGACTGTATGCATGCCCACACGTCCTGCATACAGGGCACATACAAGTAATCTAGCCGTTTATGTGTAATGAAGTAGGTGGATAAAATTAAATATTCTCATTCAGTAGTATTACAGTTAATCACAAATGATTATGAAATCAGTTATCTGAATATAATAGGAAAGGAACAAAGACCTTTAACGACATTAAAGAGCTTTATAGCTCTTTATAGCTCTTTGTAGAGATTTATAACTGCTTTATAGATATTTTACTCATACCCGGAGTTCTGTGTTGGGAGGACTGATTTTATTGCCAACGAAATAAAGGGTGTGATCGAAAATTAAATTAAATTCTACCTGTTTTTCGAAGGCACGGATCGCTGCGAATTGCGGTCCCTTCGGTTCTCCGACGGGAGCAGGCGTAGGCGCTTCTGGTAGCCCCTTTCTTATCTGATTGATATACAACGCTGCCGCGGTTGCGGTGCCCAAGAGCAGAAGAAAGAGCGATGCTACGGAGGCGACTAGACATGCATCTAGACACCTGCACCGCTGCTTCGGCTGCAGAGATTCCGGGTCCGTCGCTGCCATACCGAGACACCCAAAAGTGAACCACAAGCGCGTTGAAAGTTACCCGGCGAAGTCCAACAGAAGTTTCTGCGGTGCTAATGTCCAGTAGCAGCTCTTCCAGGCTCGGCTGGGTTTAGGTCCAAAATGTATGTCTAAATAGGTATGTCACCAACTGGAGAGACAATACTCAGCTCCGGTCTCACGCGAATTCGTCTACTGTTGTAAAATGAGACTGGAGCAGCCATGAGCTGTATTTATGCATGAGTTACGCAAGTTCGAGAGAGGAAAGAGGAAGTAACAACTCTCTCCCCCCCTCTCCCGTCTGCGACAAAGAGCCATGATACAAATGCGGAGAGAAAAAAGATTTTCCGTTCTCTCGTTCTTGCACAAGCAGCCAGCGCGACACAAGGTGGAAAAGGGGAGGTTAAAGTTATGACGGGAGGGGGAAAGAGGTCATGAGAGGAAGATGTAGCAGCTGGGAAACCAGAACGCAAATTTTCCTCACCTCGGGTTTCACATAATGTGTATTTACTTATTTATTTATCTATTTATTGAGGGTGTATTTTGGGCTGTGACAGCGACAGATGTACTCCCCTGTCCTCCAAATGAAGAGAGAAAAAATCAGAAGACGACAAAAGGATAAGAAAAATCAGAAGACGGCAAAAGGATGACAAGATTAAAGTGAATGAGGAGGAAAAGGCAAAGATACAACATCGATGTCAGTAATCTTAATAAAAATAAAAAAGAGATTAATTTATGATGTCTACTCTTAGCATAGTGATGCACTTACTTGTAAGTCGCTCTGGGTAAGAGCGTCTGCTAAATGATCTAATGTAATGTAACTTCTAAAGGGCACTAATCTTTCTATCAACAATTATTTACTTAATACAAAAAGGTTTAATTCTTCATGGAGTCTTGGGTGCTGTAACCCAAGCAAGAGTAATTATCCTCCTAGTTGTTGTAACAGGCTGAGCTAGTGTAGTTATCCTCCTAGTTGTTGTAACAGGCTGAGCTAGTTTAGTTATCCTCCTAGTTGTTGTAACAGGCTGAGCTAGTTTAGTTATCCTCTTGGGTGCTGTAACAGGCTCAGCTGGTGTAATTATAGAGTCTCAGGCACTGTAACAAGCCCAGTCAGTGTCATTTTAAAAAGAGGCCTTTTTATGGTGTAGATGGCACTGAAAGTGACATTAAATGTGTGGCTGCGTGTTTTTTGTTTTTTTTTTGGGGGGGGGGGTGTATGTCTGTATGTTCGTACATGACAGCACTTTCTCTGACTGTGTGTCCCTCTGGGTGTTACTGCATGTGTTTACACATATTTGCAGCTGTGAGTGTGAACATGCATGTGCCAGTGTGTGTTGGTCTGCACAGAAATGCACGTGTGTCTGTGTGTATTTCGTGGGTAAATACATTACCATTCAAAAGTCTGGACACACCTGATTAAGATAATGGGAAACATGCATTCAAAGACATTTTGATCTAAAGACTTATGCTATCATGATTGAAATGTGTTGCTTAGCCAAATATAAACAGTGATGTTATTGCCTATGTATGAATTTGTTTCAAAAAAATATATTTTTTAATTAAATATTTTTAGGCTACTTTGAAGGACCTTAATTATAAGATTTCGTTTTGACTTGTTTAATGCTTTTTTGGTCACTGCATAATTCCATTTGTGATATTTCATGGTTTTGGTGTCTTTAGTACTATTTGAAAATGTGGAAAAATAGTAGAAATAAATAACAAAAGTTGACTGGCACTGTTAGTGTGAGATGACGTCAGCTGTCAGGTGGGTGTGTCAGGAAAGTCCACATCTCTCCCTTTTAGCAGCAGGGATTGGTTGGTGTTAATGGGATGTGTGATGTAATTTGATATGGATGAGAACTGTAGGGGAAAGTCCCAGGGAATGAGAAAGACCACCTTCTGAGGTATGTCTGTCAGGTGAAGTCCTGTAAAGTGCGGTACGATCTCCCGACCCAGAGACTCTTCAACTCTGCGGAAGGTGCACTGACCAGTAGGTAGCGCTGTTCTTTGCCAGCAATTGCCCAACAGAGCCCATTAACAACAGAATCTATGGGTGTATTGGAATGAGTAACATGATATAACATCATGAGTTGCCCCTGGATACAAGACAGCGAGAAACATTAAGGTAAAGATCATATACACACCTTATCTAGTGGGAAGTCGCAGAGTTTATTTTGTCAACCCATCGGCTGCATGATTTCTGGGGTGATTTATGTTATGAAGCTTATGCAACAGCAGCAGCAGCAGCCGCAGAAGCAGCAGCAGCACCCTACCTGAGATCTATAACCTTCCGGTTGGCAGGGTAGTAGGCGGAGTTGAGACTCTGCCTGAGGGTAGGTCCATATGACTCCTCCACGCGAGCAGGATGCTCTCTCTTTCACCCTATTGCCAGCCAGGGGCATCAGTTTGACAATACATGAGGTGACAGCTGCCCTCTAAATTGAGATAAAGTAGTCAGAGCAATCAAAAGCAGCAGGCGATTCACCTGCTCAGCCAACAAGCAGCAGGGCCCTGTAATTGAATTTCAGGTTTGCGTGGTCGGATTGCGATCAGTTTATACCTCCTGAATGAATGTCCTGTACTGACACATGACCGCTCTTACTGAAAACAGCAGCTAGGTGTCACAGTTTTTTTTTTTTTAAGGAACTCTGTCATGTGACTTCCTCGTCTTCCTCACCTGCTGATGACACTATCGTTTCTTTCGTTGTTACTTCCACAGGTAATTCTTCTGAATAAGAGCAGCCTGGTATTGCTCGCTTTCCCCAGCGTTGCGGCGTGCGCCTCAGGGATTGCAGGGATCCCATTGGACGAATTTTCACGATGCATCGGACCAGTGCTGTTAGGTTTTATAGAAGGGTTGAGGTGGGGCCAGTATTCACGTCTCCAGCCCAGTCATTTATTTTGTGTGACGTCATTCGCACGCGTTTTTTAAACTGTGCTAAATCTGGAGTCAATGCTGAGTCCCCCCCCCCCCTCATGGCCTGTGCTGCAGGGATATTTCGCTGAGTGTATCAATCTTGTCAGAAGCGGGTGCAGATAATTAGCGAGATGAAGGCTCAAGCAGGCCCGGGCTCCTCTCTTCTCTGCACCAGTGGCTGTTGGATCAGAAGGGGGAGTGGCTTTGTGGCTTACTGGTTCACCTGAGCTTGGTTACAGAGACAGCAGTGAACCCAGACCCCCCCCCCCCCCCCCCCAAATCCGCCAAGCGTGGGCACATGGTGGGGGACCGCAGTGGTCCCCTGGGGGAAATCAGGGCGCTGAATCGCCCACTCAAGACATTTCCACTGGTGGAATCTCCTGTGGCAATTCCCAGAGAGAAAATCTGAAAAACGGGAAGTGGTGCAGCGGAGATTTAAAAAAAAAAAGAAGTGACTGCATGTGTGAGCTAAGGTCAGAGAGAGAGAGAGAGAGAGAGAGAGAGAGAGAGGGAGAGAGAGTCTGTGTGTGGATTTCTGTGTCAGAGAGAGAGAGAGAGAGAGAGAGAGTCTGTGTGTGGATTTCTGTGTCAGAGAGAGAGAGAGAGAGAGAGAGAGAGAGAGAGTCTGTGTGTGGATTTCTGTGTCAGAGAGAGAGAGAGAGAGTCTGTGTGTGTGTGTTTCTCTATCAGAGAGAGAGAGAGATAGTCTGTGTGCATGTGCTTCTGTGTGTCTGAGAGAGTGTGTGAGAGTGTATATTATACATTGTGTTTTATTTTTAATGTCACATATATCATGCTTGTATATATTTACAATTATATAATTAATTATTTTAAAATTTACATTTTTATATTTATATCTCTATACTTTATTTTATTTACATATTTACTTTTATCCATTATCTGAAAAATCCTTTTTTAGGAGGTTGATAGTCTTTTTGTATAATTTAATCATATTTACAGTGAATGGTCTGATATGTGGACGATAGTCAGGTATAGGTGTGAAAACAAATTACATATTGCTTAACAGGTAAGCGCATTCAGACTCCTTGTAGCTCGTTTCGGGACTTGAGCAGGTGGCGGAACCTGACCGGTGCCTGGCCTCTCCAAAGGCATCATGGGACTTGTGTCACTTGTAAAGATTTGTGTTCCCACAGCTTAAATGGTAGAGCATGGCACTAGGGACACCAAGGTTGTGGGTTCGATTCCCAGGGAACACACATAAAAACAAAATGAATACCTCCAATGTACTGTACGTCGCTTTGGGTAAAAGCGTCTGCTGAATGAAGAACTGTAACTGTAAAGGGCCCTTTCTGCAGCAGTTGCATCAGAGTTTGTTTACTTCTTCTTGGTGATGCAGGGAAAGACTGGCCCTAAAGACGTGTCACTGATGTGTCACTGCCTGTGTGTGTGTGAGGGAGTGTGTGTATCTGTCTCTGTGAGAGTGAACGAGAGAGACCGCGTGTGGGGGGATTTGGATGACTCTGTGCGTGAGAGAAAGTGTGTGTCTGTGTGTGTGTGTGTGTCACAAAGAGAATAAGAGACAGAGAAAACATGTGTGAGTGAGTGTGTGTGTGTGTGGTTCTGTGTCTGCGTGTTAGAGAGACAGAATGAGAGACAGATGAACCGTGAGTGCATGTGTGTGTGTGAGAGAGGATGTATCTCTGTGTACATACAGTATGACAGAAACTGGGAGGCATAGTGTTTCTGGCTTCCCTTATGAAACTGATACATGCCAGGCCATTTCAGGGAAACTAAAAAATCTTGACATTCTTTATCTCTCCTTTTTTCCCTCTTATTACATCAGTGAACTGGGGGATCATGCGGATCATGTGATATCACCCTCACATGTTATCAGAAATAACTCTTCTCCTTCTTCTTTTGTCTTTTCGCAGAACGAAGGTAGGGATAAAGATGGAAATGTGAGATTGGAGTGTGGAGGGTGGAGTAGAAATGTTTCTCCTCTGAGCACGGATTTGATGCACATTCGCCAAAGCCTAGGCCCATTGAATTCCCAGCAGGAGGAAAAACAGCAGTGTCAAGACGGCACTTTGTATTATTTTCTTTCCCAGCTAGCTCTCTTGCCTGTTATCGAAGTGGCAACTTCACTTCACCACAGTGTAGCGTGTGGACGGGAGTTAAAAAATTTTAAAACATCCCAACGAACACTTTCTGTGAAGCTGTTGAGCTGTTTGGGTGCTTTGTGGTACAGTAAGTGAAGTGAAAGCACCTACATGTGGATCTGTCACCTATAACTTCGAGTCCTGAGGTCTAGCTAACAGAGCATTTTTTTTCCCCTCAACACTATTACTATTACTACTACTACTGGTAAAAATAACACTAACATTAATTCCACGTGTAGTACTAAAACAACAGGAACGTCAAGACATTACAATAACATTACATCTTCTTCAAAGGTATAATACAGAATCAAGACAGATTATAAACAAAGAAATAAGCAAAAAGATAAAAGCAAATAACAGGGCAGATAAATCAAATATTCTTAAGGAACTAAATCTTCTTATCTAACTGGTCTAAAGTAATCTGGTGAAGACATGTCTTTATACAACTTTCTCGTGGCTCTTTATTTAAACCTTGTGAAACTATCCTGTGGCCTTGGCAGTAGTGCAGTGAATTGGTAACAAACGCATGCATCTGTGTGTGTATGTGTGTGTGTGTGTGTGTGTGTGTGTGTGTGTGTGTGTGTGTGTGTGTGTGCGTGTGTGTGTGCGCATGTGTGTGTTGTATGGTGGCTGGTGGTGGTGGTGGGATGTGAGTGTGTGTGTGTGTGTTGTGTGGTGGCTGGTGGTGGTGGTGGGATGTGTGTGTGTGCGTGTGTGTGCATGTGTTATACGGTGGCTGGTGGTGGTATGTGTGTGTGTGTGTGTATGTGTGTTTGTGTGTGTGTGTGTGTGTGTGTGTGTGTGTGTTTGTGTGTGTGTGTGTGTGTGTGAGTGTGTGTGTGTGTGTGTGTGTGTGTGTGTCTGTGTGTGTTGTGTGTGTGTGTGTGTGTGTGTGTGTGGTGGCTGGTGGCGGTGGTGGGATGTGTGTGTGTGCGTGTGTGTGTGTGTTTGAGTGTGTGTGTGTGTGTGTGTGTGTGTGTGTGAGTGTGTGTGTTATATGGTGGCTGGTGGTGGGATGTGTGTGTGTGTGTGTGTTATATGGTGGCTGGTGGTGGGATGTGTGCATGTTTGTGTGTGTGTGTGTGTGTGTGTGTGTATGTGTGTGTGTGTGTTTATGTGTGTGTGTGTGTGTTTGCTCTGACTGGTGGTCAATGTGATTGTGAGACTTGATGTGTCAACACTCCAGCATGTAAGCACCAGACTTGTGAGACACTCCAGCATGTAAGCACCCAAACAGCTGTTTGTAGTTTTCTTTTTATTTGTTTCCAGACAAGCAGGAATTAGTAGGAAGCCACTTACTAATCTGTACTATAAGCCAAGTCTGCTCACGTCACACAGTTACTGTCATCTGCATTTTGGTGCATGTGAGGTGACTATATCGAACAAAAAAAAAGAAATATCCAAGAAATGATTTGCTGTACTGGCTGGATTTTCATTTCCCTTTTTTTGTAGTTTGCATTTGTCTTTTGTAATGTCATGACATCACATGCGTGTCTGAAGGGTGTGGAATGCACATCTTAGACTCATCATTGCCACAGCAGAAAGACAGAGGAATATTCCAAGCCAACAAATTCTATACCTAATGCACTGAATGTACACAGGCTGTCAGGACTGTGCTAAAGTTCAGCTGGTGTCTGCACTGTGCTAATCATTTCAGTGGGCTGCAAGGCGGAACCAGGAAGTCTATAGCCACCCAAGACTTCTAACCCAGTGGGAAAAAGAGAGATGCTGTACAAGTTATATGGGAAAGCATGCACACACACACACACATCTCCACACATACACAGCTGCATACATGTACACACACACACATACACCTGCATATATGCACACCTGCATAGACGTACACACACCCATGTCCGCACGTGCACACACACATCTGTGGACATATGCCTGCAAATATGCACCAGCACACACACCTGCATAAACATACACATGCATAAACACACATGTATATACACACATCTAGAGCATGAGGCAGAAGATAATTTATTTCCATCACAAAGTACAGATGATGTTGGTATCTTGTTTTTTTTTGTCAGATAATATATTTGACTGTATGGACTATTCTTCATAAAATGCTTAAATTGTTTCAAACAACGCTGAGTTTAGTTTTGCTGGCTTGAGTTTGAGTTTGGCTGGCTACCTATTTATTACACCTGGGTTTTTCTACAAATTTCTAGATATTTCTGCAAAGGTGGTAATGCTGGAGATGAAGGCCAGACCAATGGTCCTGGAGGAGTGGTGGGTCTCGGACTGCTCAGAACTGAACCCGATGCCTTTATGATTTTTTGACCAGCAAGAAGTCTATGCAAAATTTTGCATTCAGATCGAGTTAAAAGTCAACTGCTCATGAAGGGCGCCAGGCTGTGGGGTTGCAGAGTGGCATTTCTGCCGTTCCTTCAGCTGCTTGCCTTGTGTCTTTAATACATTACATTATTGGCATGTAGCAGACGCTGTTATCCAGAGCGACTTACATCAGTTACAGTTTTTTTTTTTTTTTTAAACAATCCATTTATACAGCTGGATATTTTACTGAGGCAATTCTGGGTTAAGTACCTTGTTCAAGGATACAGCAGCAGTGCCCCTGTGGGTAATTGAACTGGCAATCTTTCAGTTATGAGTCCTGCTCCTTAACCACTATGCTACACTACCACCCTAAAGGATGGTGTCTTCCACAGACAAGTTTTTCTGTGTTCCATGTCTACTGCAGTTGGGTTCAATGAGTAACTAAATAACACACAGTAAAAGCCTTAGTACAGCGCACTGGGTGTCTAAATTACCCATCATACCCCTGTATTCGCTAGAGAGAGTCTGCTTCCAGAAAACAGCGCTGATCAAGGAAAACTAATCTCAGCTAAAAAGCAGCAATTGTGAAACTAGACGCTGCTGGTTCATTGGTGGCTGCGGTGCCCAATTACATTGCCATAGATTTAAATCCCTGATCCTGCTCCATAACAAAGAGAAACCTGTACTCATCCATTATAAACTGATTTAGAACCCGATGAAGCAGCATGATAAAAAACTTCTTCCGTTTAGCAGTACACTCTTCCTGCTCTCTTTTTTCTTCATCCCTCTTTTGAGCGTCGCTTTTTTTGTTTGGGTTTGCTAAACATTATTTATGCTTTTAACTTATCTCCCATTTACTGAAGAACACTTACTTCTTACTAAATCTTTTTTTTTTTTTTTGCTTCTTGCTAAAAGATTGAACCGTTGAGGAAAAAATTGACGTCACGCAAGTTATCACCAATGACAGGGAGCAAGGTCATTGGACAAACAAATTAGCATTTACCAACAAGCCTTCTTCCGTCATAACTTTTGTGAAGAAAACAACCAAATTAAATAAGTGGTGGGTAGAAATGATATTTATTTTTAATAAAATATGTAGTTTTGGAACATTTCCAAAAAGGACAAATAAAAATACATATAAAAAGTCTATGATTCAAAACCGTAAGTGTGATACACAAGGTGGGAAGGTGGTATATATAGCTGTCACAATTACAAATAAGTGCAGTGATATCATTGAATGGTTACTTTGAAGGCTGTGTGAAATGGTCAATGTGAGAGGGCCCACCTACAAATAATAAAGCAGCAATAAATCGCCTTCCTACATAGACCCCTGACAGACGGTTGCACCGTCGATAGTTACACCAGTGGCAGCATCTCTCGAATCCGCCTCTTCTCAGTACTGGCTCCACACTGGTGGAATGAGCTTCCTGCTGAGATTCGAAGAACAGACTCCCTGGGTGCCTTCAAGAGAAAGCTGAAAACTCATCTCTTCAAGCTGTATCTGTAGTCTGCCTTGTTCTATATCTATCCGTATATTCTATTCAGAAAAAAAAAAACACTCTACGCTAGTTTAGCATGTGACTCAGTATCTTACTGACCTAAAACTTCTCTATAACTGCTCTTACCACAGCGATGCACTTATTTGGAAGTCGCTCTGGGTAGGAGTGTCTGCTAAATGATGTAATGTAGGTAATGTAATGAAGTAATGTAACACTTAACTCTCTCACTGCACCAACTTAACATTGAAACGTCTCCAGCTAGAGCACAGCTGCTACAGTTCTCACAAGAACTAAGAAATGCAGTCAATAACGTAATAAGATCAATAAAATAAATCAATAAAGCAATGAACAGGTTAGGAAATGACATTGTCGTAATGACTTGAATGTATGAGGAAAAATCATCATCATAGAGCCATGAATGCATGAGGAAACACTTCTGTAATATCGCAACGACGGAGTGGGCAGCCCCCATGGAAGTGGAAGCTCTCTCTCCCACTCTACCTCTGTTTCTCTCACACATGCTTTGAGTTAGAAGCGCGAATGATGTGAATGTTCAAACACGTATCTGCCCCCTCAGCGCACATTTAGCAATCGATGAGAGAGTCATGCTAAGACTACGTACAGAATGGACTGTTGCCTAACAGCCCATAATGCTGCTCTTCTCAGCTCATTCCAGTCCATTCCAGTCTACTCCACAGTTAACTGTGACATTCCAAGCACTGGGCTGCTGTCTATCTGGAATGAGCTTCCAGGATTGGTCAGTGCAGTGGAATCATGCTCACTGGTCAAAAATTTGTCAGGAATGTTGTCTAGATCGCAAACCAAAAACTAGAAAAAGTAAATTCACACGAACACCTCTAGCTGTGGACCTGTATACTGGAAATTCTTTCCAGCATACATTCATTTGATGCCTGCCTAGGTACTGTAACTATGATGCTCCACTGTACTTCAAACTATATCCACTTACCACTTGACAGGTTGCTGAGGATTCAAGCACTCTTTTGTGAATGTGCATAGGTACTTTCAGCGAAGGTTTCTGGGCATCAGTATCTGTTTACAGAAATGAGTATCTGCCTTCCCATAGACCTGATAACACAACTGCACTGTAGACTAATGACATGAGAGAAAGTGGATTATGGCCATTCTTGTGTATGAAGTCAGTATGTGCTTCCTATTGTACCTGATAATTTATGTCCTAAAGTACTATATGACCTTTGTTGTGTGTACTGTAAAGGCCCGGTCATGGTGCTGTTGAGTGCTGTCAAACAAAGGCCCAAGCTCAGTTTTGCCAGAGATGCTTCTTTTTAAAATGTGCAATCAAAATTCAAAATTTTAAGGCATATTATCAAAGCAATTTAGGATTAATATAAACACCAGTGACAGTGCTGTGGTCAGTTATTACTAAAGACATACATCCACTTAAATAAAGAGCACGGAGCAGTCCTGCACCCTTTCTGTGAAATGATTCCATGCTGTGTCACGGTGAGTTATAATCATGGCAATTAGCACTCTTAATAGAGAAGAGGCGAAGGAGTTCAGTTTAACAAATGTGAAAAATGATATGCGTTATGCGAAAAAGAAACAGTGCGGAGAGTGTGGGGGGTATTGAGTGGCAGATGAAGCGGCAGACAGTCGGTGTCTCCGGGTCGGAGAGACTTTCCCACCGCTACCCCTTCAGCATGGAAACCGAAGATGCCTCTGGTGTCGCCGTGGATATGCACTGACGCACCTCTCATCGGAACTAATGCCTTTTTTTCTTCCATCCCTCTCTCTCTCTCTCTCTCTCTCGCTCTCTCTCTGTTCTCAGGTGCTGCGAACGCTGTCTGTCCCAGAAGCAGCGGAACGTTTTTGTACATTGGCTCACTCGCTGACTTTATTTGGTGGTTTGCTGGTGTTGGTTCCGGCTGAACTCCGGTGTGAAATGTTGCGACTTGGGTGAGCTCACGCAAGCACATGCAAACACATGCGCTCACACACACACACACACACACACACACACACACACACACACACACACACACACGCATACACACGTGCATGTGTGCACACACAACCACACGTATTAATACGTGCAAACACACATATTAACAGGCACACACAAACACATGTGCACACACACAAACACACACACACACACACACACACACACACACACACACACACACACAGACTGCCTCTACCTAGCATAGGTCACAGTAAAATAGGTGGTTTCTATTTTCGCAGTGGGTGAGTCACTTCACTTCAGCATTGACTAAGACCCTGTCAGTTCCTGTTAACTGTCTGAGAGTGTGAACAATGACCTCCTTCTCCTGAATGATAAACCTACCAGACATTGGTTGCAGAAATTGTTTTGCACATCAAAGTGCAAGTGTGTTTGCGTTTGTGCATCTGTATTTAATTGTGTGTGGGTGTATATACATTTATGGTGCGTGTGTGTGTGTCTGTGTGTGCAGGTACCTGTCTGTGTGGATTTGTGTTTGTATGTATGTGTGTTTGCAAGATGCATGTGTGTACACGTTTGCAGATATGTTTGCATGCATGCGATTGCAAGGGCCATGAGAATATTGGTCACATGGTTGCTTGCTCTTTATTGGGTTACAGGACAGGTTTATGAAAGTCCTTTTGTCTTTACAGTTATTTTTTCTTCTGAATTAGTGTGTCTATACATTTAGATTTTGAAACATTCTTTTGTATGTATTTTGTTTGCTGTTGATTGATAAGTAAAATCTATTCATTTAATTTTGAAAGCATCATCACTTTACAGCATTGTTTCAAATGTGCCTAAATCCTTTGCACAGTACTGTATATATATATATATATATATATATATATATATATATATATATATATATATATATATATATAAAACATATGGTAAATGAACTGCATTTATAAAGCACTTTTCTACTCATTTGAGTACTCAAAGCGCTTTACAGTTAAATGCCTCACATCTACCTACCACTGGCAGCAGCTGCCATACAGGGTTACCAACTGGCCACTGGGAGCAGTTGGGGGTTCAGTGTCTTGCTCAAGGACACTTCTACACTCTGCCAGGATGAGCCAGATTCGAACCAGGGACCTTCCACTCCCCAGTCGACTGCGCTACCTTCTGAGCCACTGTCACCCCGAAAATTTTGGAAGTAGAATGGGTCGTACTGGAGAGCTCAGTGACTTTACATGTGGCATTGTCATAGGATGCTATCTTTGCCTCAAGTCAGTTTGCAAATTTCTGCCCTGCTAGATCTGCCCTGGTCAACTGTAAGTGCTATTATTGTCAAGCGGAAGCATCTAGCAACAACAACAATTCAGCCATGAAGCGGTAGACCATGCAAACTTATAGAGCAGGGCCACCAATTGCTGAAGTGCGTAGCATGTAAAAACCACCTATCCTCTGTTGAGTCACTCACTACAGACTTCCAAACTGTCTCTGGCTTCAACATCAGCACAAGAACATCGGAAGCTTCATGAAGTAGGTTTCCATGGCCGAGCAGCTGCACACAAGCCCAACATCACTATGCGTAATGGCAAGCGACGGCTGGAGTGGTGCAAAGCATGCCACCACTGGACTCTGGAGCAGTGGAAATGCATTCTCTGGAGTGATGAATCATGCTTCACTATCTGGCAATCTGATGGACGAATCTGGGTTTGGCAGATGCCAGGAGAGCGCTACCTACCAGAATGCACAATGCCTACTGTAAAGTTTGCTGGAGAAGGGAAAATCGTCTGGGGCTGTTTTTCAGGGTTTGGGCTAGGCCCCTTAGTTCCAGTGAAGGGTAAAATTAAGGCTACAGCATACAAGGACATTTTAGACAATTGTATGCTTCCAACTTTGTGGCAACAGTTTGGGGAAGGCCCTTTCCTGTTCCAGCATGACTGTGCCCCTGTGCACAAAGCAACGTCCATGAAGACATGGTTTGACAAGTTTGGTGTGGAGGAACTCCAGTGGCCTGCACAGAACCCTGACCTCAACCCCGCTGAACACCTTTGGGATGAATTAGAACACTGATTGCAAGCCAGGCCTTCTTGTCCAATATCAGTGCCTGACGTCACAAATGCTCATTTGGCTGAATGGGCACAAATTCCCACAGACACACTCCAAAATCTTGTGGAAAGCCTACCCAGAAGAGTTGAGGCTGTTATAGCTGCAAAGGGGGGGGGGGGATAGGGGCAACTCCATATTAATGCCCATGGTTTTGGAATGGGATGTCCAATAAGCTCATATAGGTGTGATAGTCAGGTGTCCACATACAGTGTATGGACAAAAGTATTCGGACGCCTGAAAATTACACCAACAGGGACTGTAATGACATTGTATGCAAATACATATACTTTAATATGGAGTTGGTCCCCTATAACAGCTTCCACTCTTCTTGGAAGGCTTTCCACAAGATTTTGGAGTGTTTCTGTGGGAATTTGTGCCCATTCTTTCTGTAGAGCATTTATGAGGTCAGGCACTGATGTTGGATGAGAAGGCCTGGCTCGCAATCTCCTTTCCAATTCATCCCAAAGGTGCTTGATGGCATTGAGGTCAGGGCTCTGTGCATGGCAGTCAACTTCTTCCACACCCAACTCATCAAACCATGTCTTTATAGTCCTTGCTTTGTGCACTGGGGCACAGTCATGTTAGAATAGAAAAGGGCCTTGCCCAAACTGTTGCTACAAAGTTGGAAGCATAGCATTGTCCAAAATGTCTTGGCATGCTGAAGCATTAAGATTGCCCTTCACTGGAGATAAGGGGCCTAGCCCAAACCCTTAAAAACAGGTGTGGCCAAATACTTTTGTCCATATAGTGTACTTTTGGCCATATAGTGTATATATATATATATATATATAGAGAGAGAGAGAGACTCTAAAGCAATGCATTCTGGGGCTTGGCCTTACCTGTCAGAGCAGCCAAGCTCTTCCTGGGGACGGATCACCTGAGGTGCAGTGTTTAGTCAGCACAGTCGTGTTTTGTACTGCCGGCGAATCAAATGTTTTTGTTCCTGTTAAATTTCCCTCGTGGCGAGTCATTTCTCCACACTGCGCACTTCACTGAAGCCTCAGACAGAACAGGACGTTCAGGAAGGGGTGGCACAGAGTGAGGAGGCGTTCCCCTCTGCTCACAGCTGCATAAGGGAACAGTCTTTTTCAGGACCGCAGGGGGGCTGGGGAAGCGGATGGTGAAAGGCCCTTTCAGGAGGCGTCACAACTGCATCTCACAGGTGATGTAACAGTTACAGTAATCTCTCTGCAATGGGAGCTGTAGTCTGTGTGTAACAGGTACAGCTGTAGCCTGTGTGTAACAGTTACAGTAATCTCTCTGCACTGGGGACTGTAGCCTGTGTGTAACAGTTACAGTGATCTCTCTGCACTGGGAGCTGTAGCCTGTGTGTAACAGTTACAGCGATCTATCTGCACTGGGAGCTGTAGCCTGTGTGTAACAGTTACAGCGATGTCTCTGCACTGGGAGCTGTAGCGTGTGTGTAACAGTTACAGTGATGTCTCTGCACTGGGAGCTGTAGCCTGTGTGTAACAGTTACAGTGATGTCTCTGCACTGGGAGCTGTAGCCTGTGTGTAACAGTTACAGTAATCTCTCTGCACTGGGAACTGTAGCCTGTGTGTAACAGTTACAGTGATCTCTCTGCACTGGGAGCTGTAGCCTGTGTGTAACAGTTACAGTAATCTCTCTGCACTGGGAGCTGTAGCCTGTGTGTAACAGTTACAGTGATCTCTCTGCACTGGGAGCTGTAGCCTGTGTGTAACAGTTACAGCGATCTCTCTGCACTGGGAACTGTAGCCTGTGTGTAACAGTTACAGTGATCTCTCTGCACTGGGAGCTGTAGCCTGTGTGTAACAGTTACAGTAATCTCTCTGCACTGGGAGCTGTAGCCTGTGTGTAACAGTTACAGTAATCTCTCTGCACTGGGAGCTGTAGCCTGCGTGTAACAGTTACAGTAATCTCTCTGCACTGGGAGCTGTAGCCTGTGTGTAACAGTTACAGTGATGTCTCTGCACTGGGAGCTGTAGCCTGCGTGTAACAGTTACAGTGATCTCTCTGCACCGGGGGCTGTAGCCTGTGTGTAACAGTTACAGTGATCTCTCTGCACTGGGAGCTGTAGCCTGTGTGTAACAGTTACAGCGATCTATCTGCACTGGGAGCTGTAGCCTGTGTGTAACAGTTACAGTGATGTCTCTGCACTGGGAGCTGTAGCCTGTGTGTAACAGTTACAGGGATGTCTCTGCACTGGGAGCTGTAGCCTGTGTGTAACAGTTACAGCGATCTCTCTGCACTGGGAGCTGTAGCCTGTGTGTAACAGTTATAGGGATGTCTCTGCACTGGGAGCTGTAGCCTGTGTGTAACAGTTACAGCGATCTCTCTGCACTGGGAGCTGTAGCCTGTGTGTAACAGTTACAGTGATCTCTCTGCACTGGGAGCTGTAGCCTGTGTGTAACAGTTACAGTAATCTCTCTCATGTCGTAATGCTCTGTTCTTCCCCAGATGTTTGCTCTCTAAAACAGGGAAGGAACCCGCCCACGGACACAGAGAGCTGCATGCTTCCCTCTTCAGACCAGGTTTCACTTGGAGGACATCTCTGTGAAATTCCAACGGCATGTGAATTCCTGTGCATATTTATGTGACCGTGTGGGAGAAACAAGAGTGTGCATTTGTGTGGGTGTGCGTGGGTGTGGGAGAGTGCATGCAGTGTGTGTGTGCATTTGTGTGTGTGTGTGTGTGTGTGTGTGTGTGTGTGTGTGTGTGTGTGTGTGTGTGTGTGTGTGTGTGTGTGTGTGTGTGTGTGTGTGTGTATGCATGTATGTGAAGCAAGTACACAGGCTGGATGTTTCTCTTGCCCAGAAGAAGAATCTGGAATTCAGCTGCAAGCAGAATGGGAGGCTCCTCTGGGCTGAAGTCATGTGACCCATGGCTGGCTTCTTAGAGCAGGCATTGTGGGTGATGAAAATGTCAGTGCAGTTCGTGTACCGGGTGAGCTATTGTCTGGCTATGCAGTGCCTCTTACCCCACAGCCACTGAAACCAATTAGCAATTACCTAGAGTCTGATCAAGTGCCATGTGCTGAATTTCTAAACTTTCAGCATGCGGTGAGACCAGGCAGGTTTGGGTACCAGCTAAGATGCTGCCAGCCCAAAGCAGGAGTTAACCAGCTGAGATTTACTTGCGTGTGTCACATCTTCAAGCATTGGTGTGGATTCCAAGGGTCAATTTGGATTTACTTTTGGCAGACACAAAAATCAAATGAAAAGCTCTGTTTTAATGTATCATTCAAAGAGTGTTTTTTTTAATATACAGGGACTAAGCACTGCATATTGTTACTATAAAAGAAAATGAAATAAAGGCTGTAAAATATGCCTTCATCGAAGGGGTTTTTTCAGCTGCTTCTCAGAGACCTACTGTACATGAAAACTCAGTGGTGAGCACCCCCTGGTGGTTATATGGCAGTATAGCGTGTGCTTTGCTACTGAGGAGTAATGCGACCCTGCTGCACAGGGGAAAGTTCTCTCTAGAAGAAAACCCCCTGGCTAATGTAGGTACCAGGGAAGCTATCGTACATTCGTATCGCATTAAATAAATATAAATCAATGATTTTAATAATGAAATAAACATGTTCTGGAGAGCCCAGAGGAGGTGGGGATCACATCACATCCACATGACTGCTGCTTGACAGTGAGACACTACATTACATTACACTATTGGCATTTAGCTCTTATCCAGAGTGACTTGCATTAGTTAAGGGTTTTTACATTGTTATCCATTTATACAGCTGGATATTTACTGAGGCCACTGTGGGTTAAGTACCATGCCCAAGGGTACAACAGCAGTTCCCCAGCGGGGAACTGAACCAGCAACCTTTTGGTTACCACACCTGCTCCTTAACCATTCCGCTACACTGCCACCCATTGCTGTTGCACTGCTGTGCCTTCAGGGCTGAGTTACTGTAGAGTCCCACATCTCCCTGAGCTGAAAACTCTCCTAACCTACCTACGGGTGCAGTCAGACAGGAGAGGTACTTCCTGATCGGGCGTGCATGTCAGCCCTGCGTGTTGGTACGTGATAAGGGGAGAAAAAAGAGAAGCAAACAACAAAAAGGCACGAGGTGTGCTCCTACCCCCCGAGCGGAGGAACTCACCCATTCCTGGTGATCCTCTGCTACCTCTGGGCCAGCTCTGTCTGGGCCTCCCCACAGGCCGGGCCAGAGATTCTCCTCGTTGGCAGATATTCTCCTCGTTGGCACAGATTCTCCTCGTTCACTTTTAGCTGGCGTTTATTGTATCACCTGAAATTTGTTGGTGTGGTGTGCAAAACGCCTCCGGCCCTTCTCAGTGGTGAATGTGGGGCAGCAGACGAGTGACGGGGAATGTGATACTGGAGTCCACGAGTCCACATTTTACTCCCTCACGACAAGGAAGGAGCCATTCTTCTCCGCATCTGGCTCACAACTGCCCTCGCTCTGGGTTGCCTCTCATTGGGCGTGCCACGCTGAAGGCCGCCGCCTCCTCCGAGCGATGACGCACGTGGCCGAACGCACCGAAACCCGACCAAACGCCCGTGGGCGTGTGGCACGCGCATCTCCGATTCCAGCGCCGTGCAACGCGTCCTCAGATCCGCCAACCCAAACGGCCAAACTGCATAGCTACGCTTTCTCTCCAGCTCAGCTCTCCTTCTCATGCACATTTCTTTCTAGTTTGTACCTCATCTGGCCAACTACTGAAACCTGGTAATGCAGCGCTTCTAATATTGTTCACACCTTACGGTTTTTCGCTTGTGTTGTATTGTACCTCACTTGTAAGTCCCTTTGGA
>NC_050583.1:4762544-4772544 GCF_013368585.1 Megalops cyprinoides | reverse complement strand
ACATGATTTTAAATAAGCTGAGCATCGTTTAAATAAGATGAGCATAATTTAATTCAGAAAGTAAAGTCTTCACAGATTTGCTCTACAAACGCCTGAATGGACAGTTTGCGTGACTCTCATGTATGTAGCAGCACACGATGGACCAGGTCAGTGGAGATGCAGCCTGCTAGCATGTGTGAACCCATAACAGCTTGCTGGACATATCCCTCAAATAGACCGTGCATTTAAGAAATACTTGTAATATTTCCCGTGTGAACAATGTAAAAATTGTGTTTTCTAAGTAATCCACAAAATGTGCTATTGCGGCTGCACGGTAGGCAATACATCATCACCGAGCATATTACAAAAGGTGCTCTGCGTGTGTGTGTGCGTGTGTGTGTGTGTGTGTGTGTGTGTGTGTGTGTGTGTGTGTTTTAATTGAAGAGTTGTACATAGTTCTACATAGACGAAGCATAACTCAGGAGTCTGCATTCTTCACAATCTTGAAAATATTGAATCTTAAATCTTCAACAGTGCAGGTGGTTGGTTGTTTAGTGAAGAACTAGGACAACAAGACTTGCAAGACCACGGTTTCACGCACACAGTCTTTAACCTGACTTTCTTCGTGTATTACCCTGCTACATAACTGGATAACCTGTCACATATGATTCACTATGGGTAGGAAAATCTACTAAGCAAATACCATGGCAATGACAAATTTCTACCTATTACAACACACTGCTATTTTCTTGAGAATGCCTGGCTTTTAGACACAGACGTACTGCAGGTGTGGCGAGCACCGACTACTTTCTAATATCAGCACAGATGTGATTTTTCACTCGGACTACCGTAAATATCAGAGATGAAGACCTGAGGCATCACGAAACTGACGAAATCTGAACTAGCGAGCAGTACGTGCTGACATTTAGCAGAAACGAACTTAAAATGTCAGGATGTAGATGAGATATTATGTTAATGGCATGCCAGCGTTGGTGCGAAACCTCGTCATGACGTGAAACTGTTTTCCGTTCCTCAATTCTGATGTGGAAAAAAAACATCATTATTATTTTAATGAATAAATGTATGTAAGCAAAGTTGAAAACAACGCGAGCAAAAATACAAATGTTTCATTAAACTGCTTGGGTGGAAAAGTAGATCTGAATGCAGTAACTGTTGAAACCTGACTGGAAAAAAAAAACATCTCATTGATGAAAGCTCTTGCGGACGGGCGGGTATGTTGAGTTGAGAGACGAGCGAGGCTTTCGCCTCATCAACACAATGTTTTTTTCTCAACAGCGAAAGAGAGGGAGAGTCGGGGAGTGAGTTTGCGTGCCGGAGAAAGTTTGGGTCTGTATGGGGGAGAGGACACCGTCATTGCGGATAGCAGACAACGCGTGGAGACAGAGAGGAATAAAGTTGTAAACATTTGCAAGTTCTGATCGACTTGGGCCAAGGAGGAGACAGTCACGTCTGCGGGATCGGGGAAGGGAGAGCAGAGGGCGTACGGAAGAGAGGACAACTGGGAACCTAAACTTCGGGGAGTGAAGTGGCTTCAGCGACCGGGGGGGAAAGCGCAGCAGTTTTTCATCGCTACATGTTTCGCAACCTCGTTTTTTTTCATGAGAAGGATCATTTTTCGGGGATGACGGAAGGAGCGTGTCAGAGTGTTTGTTTTGGTTGCGTTTTAATACCTGGAGGAACAGAAGTTTTGACTTCGAGAGGGTGAAATTGCTAACAGGGAGTTAGCAGTGCAATTGTTGCAATTCGTTCTCTCGGGTAATTTTAACTTTGAAGGACCGATGCAAGTGACTAATTTTACTTTTACTCTAGCCCGCTGATCATTTGTCAAAAGTTTTTATTTTCATTATTTTACAGACCAATACTTTGTAACCACTGCCATTATATAGACAATCCAAAAAAAAACCCTGCATCGGGAAACCGTCAACTAGATTCTGACAAAGCCGTTTACATCAAGGCTTGGAAAGACTAAGTAAATAAGGAATGATGCAGAATAAGTACAATTCGAGCAACGCCGGCATACTTCCACGGGACGTGGAGCTGCAGCACCGGTTAGCTGAAAGCGGGGCGGTCGTGAAGGAGAACGGAGCAGGGGCGAAGCATGCTGGCCCGGCGGGCACTGCGCTCTCCAAGCGAAAGATGCTGGTAGCGTTGGACCTTCTCTGCCTTTTCGTAGGTAATGAAAGTTTTCTTCTCTGTCTTACAAATCAGTGTGGGGGCAGTTCCTTGGGTTTTTTTAGAGCCAAAAACGGCATCGTGTCTGCCGACACGGTTTTGACTATACATCGTGTCGATTTGTTGACTAGCTTGAGATCTTCCAACATGGAACAAACCGCAAGTTTGCCACGCCACGGAAGACACAGACAGTTCAGTTAGTCTTTTTGCCAGTTGCATTTCAAAGTCGGGTCTGTCCGTGGTTTTAACTGTAATTTTCTATAATCAGTGTTTCTGCACAGAGCTAAATGCTCCGTGATAAAATGACAGCTCCGTGACCCGCGGTTGAGTTTTCCATTAGGCTACAGCGAGTCCAGCAGACGGAGGTTTTTCCTGACTAAAGTAAGGATCGGTCTTTGCAGTTCGGGTACCCTGTCAAATCTCTTATTTTTCAATAGCGTTGTAGTGGTTGCCACAATATTAAATAGAAAACACGAAAAACGTTCCTTTTTATGGACCTTTTAACGTTTTTCTAAAGTAGGGCGGTTTGTGAAAGACTAAGTCTACAATAGGCTAATATAGCCCGCTAACCACAAACAGGTTCATTGTTTCAGTTGGGCGTACGCGTTCTGTACCATCAAAAAGGGTTACATGTGAAAGAGAAAATACTGAAAATCTAACTTTCTTATCTTACCTCTCAGCAGCTTTGAGAAAGAGCAGCATCTGTCTATCTGTTTACACTCGTTTACTGACCAGGGCTGAGTGTTACAATCTAGCAAGCTAACAAGTGAAAATATCACTCCCTGTTATTGTAGACACAGCAAGACACTTCATTCTGTGCATCGCTTAAAACTAGATTACCCTATTATTCAGTTATTTCTATTTGCAGCGACAGTGGTTTGTATTATACGTGACCAAGACCATTCTGCGGTAGTAGTTTCCTCGTTGTCCCTCGGCGTTGAACTGAACTCGTTGGAGTTAAAATCCCTGGGAAAGAGAAAGCAGCGCTTTCCAGGGGAAAACAGCCACTCCACAGCAGAAGGTTTTTTCGGGATGCCCACGAAGTTCACAACCTCCCTGCACGTGGTGGATTTATGCGAACCAGCTGGGTCGGGCTGTCCCAGGGAATTCGCGCGTTTCCATGGCAACCGCAGTTCTCAGGGAAAACCGAGAGGGAGGGTATTGTATGGAGTATAAATAAAAAAGAAAGGGAAATCTGTAATCCACCAGTTTAGAAATGTAATTGACCTTTGTTCGTTCGTTTGTTGGTTCTTTTTTTTTTCTATTCGGCGAACGTGTCTGCCAGTGAAGTTACATAACGCAACGAACAGGCCTGCGAGGAGGGCAAGAGTTCCGCCGTACGATCACTCAAAGGCACTTCTGAGTTCAGCTTGCAAAAACAAAACTTAAATGCGCTCAGTTACGTTTAAAATTTGCATTTACTTCTCTTATTTGAATGCAATTTTAAATGGCACGAGAGTCGGGAAAACAGCATATAAAAAGTGCCAGCGAAGAGTGAAATGGAGCCGGAAAGTGTGGAAAAGAGGGGATCGGGAGCAGACCGCTTCGGGACGGAGGTGCAGGTGTGCGTGTGTGTTACCTGCACACGTGCGCGGGCGAGCACGCCGTAAACGCGCATATTAAACAGAAACTCGTCAAGGCAGACAGACAGGTCTACACACTGGCAGTTACTACACAAACAATGACAGACATGTTCAGCCTCTCAACTGTCTGACTCCTGCGCCTACGGCCACGGTATCTTCCGTTTCGCGTATGTTTTGGTAGCTGTAACGGCGGTAAAAAAAAAAAAGCCATGCGCTGCCGTCTCAGAGAAAGCGGGAAGTGACGGACCCACACGAAGGGATGGTATTTGGCCTCGCCACCTGTCAATCACACACCATATCAGTGTCACTCTCTAGGTCGCAGGAAACAGTGAGTGACTGATGAGTGAGTGAATGACAGGTGAAGGAGCTATTGACTGATGGATGGCTCACAGAGGGGGGTGAATGAGATTTTAGAGACGGGTGAGTGAGTGTCAAGAGGTGAATAGGTGAGTGAGAGGAGTGAACAGGTGAGTGACAGAGATGGAGATGGCACCCTTTGTGAAAGAGGTCCATGTAAGAGAGGTCTGTGTAAAAGAGATAAGGCCACTTCTGTCACTTCCAAACAGACGGTTACTGCATCTTGCAGGGGTGCGAGCGTGTGACCATGGCTCCGCCCTCTGCAAGGTTTTTCCTCTCCGATCTGACCTGTATGCCACTGAACCCGCTAAACGAGACACCAGCCTTAGTGTCCTCAGTTAGCCTTGACCATCACCTGACCCCCCCCCACACACACAGCCTCTCCCCTCGAAGGATCACAGCTGACATCATCAGTAACATGGCGTCAGCCGCAGGGCGTCACTGATGTCATTCTGCAGGGTGAGGGTGGTGATGTAATGGTGTGGGAAAAGCAGGAGCTTGGCTGTGCGGTGCCCTCCCTGTGTGTAATTATCCCGTTCCTCGCAGTGGGGGGGGGGGGGGGGGGGGGCGGTGTTGGGCCGCGGCGGCACCCCGCGACCCCGGCTTTTCAGAAGCGGCCCCGATAATCACAGCCCAGCGGCCCCGGCTTGTGACGGGTTCAGGTTTACCCCTCTCTGCTGTAGCAGCCTGACTCAGGGCGACGCCCACAGGGTGATGTCACACTCACTGCTGGTGTCTGACCGGATCGAGAGGACTGTGAGAAATGGTCTGAACGCTGAAGTATTCTGGGAAAAAATAAAACCTCTGTGGGCTCCCTGCTGCGTCTGTCTCCCTCCGGTTGATTACTGTAATCAGTGAGGGTGGTGTGCTTCTCTCTCCCTTCACTGTCCATCTCCTCAGTTTTTTTTACTGCAGATGGTGACAGAAGCAACATCATTACTTGCACAGTCTGTGCACATCCTGCTTGAGAGTTGGCTGGTATCTGAAGTCTGGTTAGCTGAGCCGATACCATTAAACTGACACACTTAGAAAGATAGTGGGTGGACACTTTGAACCAGAACCATCAGAGAGCCAGCCTAGTTGCCTACAGTGGGAAAGGGGTGTCATGAGCCAGCCTGGTTCCAGCTCTACAGTGGGAAAGGGGTATCATGAGCCAACCTGGTTCCAGCTCTACAGTGGGAAAGGGGTATAAGGAGTGAGACTGGTTCTAACTCTACAGTGGGAAAGGGGTATAACGAGCGAGACTGGTTCTAACTCTACAATGGGAAAGGGCTATAACGAGCGAGCCTGGTTCCAGCTCTACAGTGGGAAAGGGGTATCATGAGCCAGCCTGGTTCCAGCTCTACAGTGGGAAAGGGATATAACAAGCGAGACTGATTCTAACTCTACAGTGGGAAAGGGGTATAACGAGCCAGCCTAGTTCCAGCTCTACAGTGGGAAAGGAGTATCCATGTCTAAAACATTGCCATTGCATTTTCTAACACTGTTGAAAGAGGGTGATGACTCAGTAAAGTGTGCAGTGGAGGGGAGAGTGGGGGCAGTGCATTTAGGGACAACGTGGCCTTGTCCTCATATCCGACCTTTGGGGGGGCGCGGTGTCAGGTGACATCATTGAACAGAGATGCGAAGCAAGGGTATGCCGGTCTGGGCCACCCGTGAGCGTGCCGCTGCAGTCTTCTGCCTGGCGGAGTTACGTGTTAGTGCTAATCTGTCTGAGGGGAACGATGCATCTCATGTGGAGCTGCCAAGACGCGCCAGCTTGATAAACCCCAACATGTCACTGACCAAAGCTGACCACACTGTGTGTGTGTGTGTGACTGTGCATGTTTGATCTGCATAATGGGGTTTAGGTTGTGTGCATGTGCCTATTGCCTGCACGCTCTGATAGAAGGAGTTTAGTTTAAGCCTAGAGCTTATGTGCTTGAGCTCTCACCTGGTGCTTCGGTGGAACATCAGCTGGGAATTTCAGGGGTGGAAATTCAGCTAGGCTGGAATTTAGAAGGCTGTGTTTTGGCTGTGGGATGTAGCGGGCGTGGGTTTGGGGGTTAGGTGCCAAGCTTAATTTGAAGGGGCTGGGTGTGGCCTAAGGCACTGGGTGTGGCTTGAGAGGGGTGGGTGTAGTTTAGGTGTGGTTTGGGGGGTAGTTTTAGGGGATAGGGTTGATTTAAGGGGTCGATGTGCTGTTTGAGAGGGGCTGGTATCAGCTTTAGAGGCTGTGTGCGGTTTGAGGGCTATAGGTTTGGCTTAAGGACGCTGTGTGTAGTTTTAGGGAGTTGGGTTCAGTTTAAGAGGGCTTGTGTAGTCTTAGGGGGCTGGTTTCAGATTAAGAGAGCTGTGTTTGTTTGAGCAGGCTGGGGTTTTTGCTGAGGCAGCTCGGCTTAGTTCAAGGAGACCAGGTTTCACTCACGCCTCCTCAGTGCAGTGCAAACAGGTGTTGACCTGCAGGAGCAGGGGAAACGTGAGAGCTGTAGGTGAGAAGTAGGACGGATCTGATACTGGGCTTTTTGTCTGTGGCCTCTTTAATTCGCTGGATGAGGGCCTTTGTGCCGATGCTTTTGGGTGTGTGATGCTTCCGTGGGAAAAGAAGGAGCACAGCATCCCTCTGCAGGGTTATGGGAATGAGAGCACAGCACACACACACACACACCACACACACACACCACACACACACACACGCACACCACACACACACACACACACACCACACACACACACACACACACACACACACACACACACACACCACACACACACACACACACACCACACACACACACACACGCACACACACGCACACACATACACACACACACACACACACACCACACACACACACACCACACACACACACACACACACCACACACCACACACACACACACACACGCACACGCACACCACACACACACACACACACACCACGCACACACACACACACACACCACGCACACACACACACACACACCACACACACACACACACACACACACACACACACCACACACACACACACACACACACCACACACACACACACACACACACACACACACACACCACACACACACACACACACACACACCACACACACATACACACACACACACACACACACCACACACACACACACGCACACCACACACACACACACACACACCACGCACACACACACACACACACCACACACACACACACACACACACACACACACACACCACACACACACACACACACACACACCACACACACACACACACATACACACACACACACACACACACACACCACACACACACACGCACACCACACACACACACACACACACACACACACACACACCACACACACACACACCACACACACACACACCACACACAGATACACACACACACACCACACACACAGACACACACTCCGCATACACACACACATACATCCCACACAGCCCCCCCCCCCTCTCCCACAGCCACTCCACATTTTAACCCAAACTGTCTCCAGACACAGATAACTGCCATTCATGGAGGAACAGAAACAAACTTGCGTGTCTGGGCTCAGTATGATCTGCACGGGGAAGGCTTCTGGGGGTTCAGACCGCCCATCCCCTCCGCTTAATGCACCCCCCTCGCTCAGGGAAACCAAAGCTGGGGCTTCACTCCCTCTCTCCCTCCTGCTCACGCAGGCTCTGTTCGCAGGGCCTGGCAGTGGAGCTGATAAACGTGTTGTTGTACCTGCAGCGGTAGAGAGTGCTCATCCTGTGATCAAGGCTGTGTTTTGTCTCGATGTTGTGCAGAAATGTAGGCGTCTTAAGAGGGCTAGCAAAATACTTACCTTGAAGAGCATATTTCTCCCACTTCCCTTCTACAACTCTGTCCCTCTCTCTCTCTCTCTGTCTCTCCCCCACTCTCTCTCTCGCTCTCTGTCTGTCTCTCTCTTTCTCTCTCTCTCTCTGTCCCTCTCTCCCTTTCTCTCTCCCTCTCTCTCCCTCTCTCTGTCTTCCCTTCCCTCTCTCTTTCCCTTTACTTTCTACTTTTGCATTGAAGAACACATTTCTCCACAAGAGCACCTTTCTCCATCCCTATTCCTCCAACTCTATCCCTCTCTCTCTCTTTCTGTCTCTCTCCCTCCCTCTCTCTTTCTGTCTCTATCCCTCTCTCTCTCTTTTTCTGTCTCTCTCCCTCTCTCTCTCTTTCTGTCTCTCTCCCTCTCTCTCTCTTTCTGTCTCTCTCCCTCTCTCTCTCTTTCCTCCATCTCTCTCTCTCTCTTTATCTCCCTCTCTCTCTCTTTCTGTCTCTCTCCCTCCCTCTCTCCCATTCCCTCTCTCTTTCAGCTCAGTCCACTTCAGCTCTACTCGAACAGATTGCAGTGAGCAGCGTGGTGGCGTAGCGGTAAGGGGCAGAACTTGTGTCCCAGAAATTGCCACTTTGCTTCCCCAGTGGGCTACTGCTGTTGTACCCTTGCTTAAGGCATCAGACCCTGACAGCATCTGGAAATACACTATATGGACAAAGGTATTTGGCCACACCTGTTTTTCAGGATTTTGGCTAGGCCCCTTATCTCCAGTGAAGGGCAATCTTTTGGACATTTTGGACAATGCTATGCTTCCAACTTTGTGGCAACAGTTTGGGGAATATATTCCAACATGACTGTGCCCCAGTGCACAAAGCAAGGACTATAAAGACATGGTTTGATGAGTTGGGTGTGGAAGAAGTTGACTGCCCCGCACAGAGCCCTGACCTCAACCCCATCAAGCACCTTGAATGAACTGGAACGGAGATTGCGAGCCAGGCCTTCTCGTCCAACATCAGTGCCTGACCTCATAAATGCTCTACAGAATGAATGGGCACAAATTCCCACAGAAAGACTCCAAAATCTTGTGGAAAGCCTTCCAAGAAGAGTGGAAGCTGTTATAGCTGCAAAAGGGGGACCAACTCCATATTAAAGTATATGTATTTGAATACAATGTTACAACGTAATCATCAGGCGTCTGAATACTTTTGTCCATATAGTGTATCAGCTGTATAAAGGCATGACATGTGAAATGCAACTCTGAATAAGAACAAATGCAATCCAACACACTTAACTGGCATGATATACAGTAATATGCATTTTGCCAAAACATGAACAGCAATCAATGAAAAATACAGTGAAGGATTTAATGAGCTGTATTCTGAGATACTGCATGAATGACAGCAATGGCAGTAATACTAATTACTAAGTAAAATGACTAATTACTAGTTACTAAAGCTACTAATTACTAATTAAAATATGGAGTAGCAAGAGAAAAACAAGGCAAATTATTATTTTTCTCACTGTCGTAATTATCAAATATGAATAACAACATGTGTAATAATGACATACATGATGTGATTGATGACACATGCATGTGTGAGAGGAAGGATTCCCTGTACGAGGGAAAACTAATAGACAAGAGACAAAACCCCCTTGTCCTGTTTCCCCCTCTCTGTCACCCTCATCTCCCTCAGGCAAACACACACACACAAACACACTCACACACACATTCTCACACACAACACACACACTCACACACACTCACACACAACACACACACACACAACACACACACTCTCACACACACACACACAACACACACACTCACACACACAACACACATACACACACAACACACACACTCACACACACACACACTCACACACAACACACACACACACACACACACACAACACACACTCACACACACACAACACACACACACACACACTCACACACACACTCACACACACACAACACACACTCACACACACACAACACACACACACACACACTCACGCACAAACACACACACACTCACACTCACACACATACACAACACACACACACACAACACACACACGCAAACACACACTCACAC
>NC_050583.1:4717544-4760044 GCF_013368585.1 Megalops cyprinoides | reverse complement strand
AGTCTCTGTAACTGCGCGTGGCGGTGAGCTCGGTCAGGTGTGGAGTCTCTGTAACTGCATATGGCGGTGAGCTCGGTCAGGTGTGGAGTCTCTGTAACTGCGCGTGGCGGTGAGCTCGGTCAGGTGTGGAGTCTCTGTAACTGCACATGGCGGTGACGGTGAGCTCGGTCAGGTGTGGAGTCTCTGTAACTGCACGTGGCGGTGAGCTCGGTCAGGAGTGGAGTCTCTCTAACTGCACGTGGCGGTGAGCTCGGTCAGGTGTGGAGTCTCTGTAACTGCGCGTGGCGGTGAGCTCGGTCAGGTGTGGAGTCTCTGTAACTGCACATGGTGGTGACAGTGAGCTCGGTCAGGTGTGGAGTCTCTGTAACTGCATATGGCGGTGAGCTCGGTTAGGTGTGGAATCTCTGTAACTGCACATGGCGGTGAGCTCGGTTAGGTGTGGAGTCTCTGTAACTGCACATGGCGGTGAGCTTGGTCAGATGCGGAGTCTCTGTAACTGCACGTGGCGGTGACGGTGAGCTTGGTCAGATGCGGAGTCTCTGTAACTGCACATGGTGGTGACAGTGAGCTCGGTCAGGTGTGGAGTCTCTGTAACTGCACGTGGAGGTGAGCTCGGTCAGGTGTGGAGTCTCTGTAACTGCACGTGGCGGTGACGGTGAGCTTGGTCAGGTGCGGAGTCTCTAACTGCACATGGCAGTGACGGTGAGCTCGGTCAGGAGTGGAGTCTCTCTAACTGCACGTGGCGGTGAGCTCGGTCAGGTGTGGAGTCTCTGTAACTGCGTGTGGCGGTGAGCTCGGTCAGGTGTGGAGTCTCTGTAACTGCGCGTGGCGGTGAGCTCGGTCAGGTGTGGAGTCTCTGTAACTGCATATGGCGGTGAGCTCGGTCAGGTGTGGAGTCTCTGTAACTGCGCGTGGCGGTGAGCTCGGTCAGGTGTGGAGTCTCTGTAACTGCATATGGCAGTGACGGTGAGCTCGGTCAGGTGTGGAGTCTCTGTAACTGCACGTGGCGGTGAGCTCGGTCAGGTGTGGAGTCTCTGTAACTGCACGTGGCGGTGAGCTTGGTCAGGTGTGGAGTCTCTCTAACTGCACGTGGCGGTGAGCTCGGTCAGGTGTGGAGTCTCTCTAACTGCACGTGGCGATGAGCTCGGTCAGGTGTGGAGTCTCTGTAACTGCATATGGCAGTGACGGTGAGCTCGGTCAGGTGTGGAGTCTCTGTAACTGCATATGGCAGTGACGGTGAGCTCGGTCAGGTGTGGAGGGGCACAGGTGGAATGTAGAGGCGCAGGGCCGTGCACTCCAGGTGTGCTCGGGGTGGGGAGGGGTGGGGGAGGGATCCCCCAAGCCAGCTGTGGGTCTGTGTCCGGGATGGAGGGGAGAGGGGTGGCCCCAGAGAGGGTCTTGTTTACAGAGCGGGTCTCAGCACGCTGACCCACACATTCCAGCTCTGTTTTTAATGGCCTCCGTCTGTTTTTTTCCAGAGAAAGCCCTCAACGCATCTTTTCCAACTCTTAATTCTCTCCTCTCCTCTCTGCTCCCTCCCCACCCTTCTTGCTTTCGTTTATTTTGTTGTTGTTGCTCTGGCACTGAGCACATTCTGGGCTGTGGTTCTGGAAGTGTAAATTGGAAACAGCCCCCAGCTTAATGTTCGCTGCGAAAGGGTTCCCTTCATAGTCCAGCCCTGCTCGGTTCTCCCTCCCCCCCCCCCCCCCCCCCTTCCCTCTCTCTCCCTCTCTGTCTCTCTTCTTCCCTTCCTCTCTCTCTCTCTCTGTCTCTCCCCCTCTCTCTCCCTCAGCAGGGAGACTAAGGATGTTCACAGCTGGTTGCCAGATTTTTCTGCAATTTGCAGACGTTTTGTGTCTTGTTGTGAAGCTGTAAAAATCTGTATGTGAATAGCTGAATAGCCCAGAGTCTCCTGAGATGTGTGTGTGTTTGTGTGTGTACGCGTGTGCATGCATGCGTGTGTGCGCGCGCGTGTGCACGTGTTTGTGTGTGACATACAAGTGGCAAATGATTTGTCCCAAGGAAGATGAGCCTCTGCCAGCGCCACCAGTCAAATATTTGGGTGCCCTACGAACCGCACGCCACACGCTCACACACTCACACAATCACACACTCACACGCTCATACGCTCACGCGCTCACACGCTCACACGCTCACACACTCACACGCTCACACACTCACACACTCACACGCTCACACGCTCACTCACACGCTCATACGCTCACACGCTCACACGCTCATACGCTCACGCGCTCACACGCTCACACGCTCACACGCTCACACGCTCACACGCTCACACGCTCATACGCTCACGCGCTCACACGCTCACACGCTCACACGCTCACACGCTCACACGCTCACACGCTCACACACTCACACAATCACACACTCACACGCTCACACGCTCACGCGCTCACACGCTCACACGCTCACACACTCACACGCTCACACGCTCACACGCTCGCACACTCACACACTCACACGCTCATACGCTCACGTGCTCACACGCTCACACGCTCACACACTCACTCACACGCTCACACGCTCACACGCTCACACGCTCACACACTCACACGCTCACACGCTCACACGCTCACACGCTCACACGCTCACACGCTCACAAACTCGCTCACACGCTCACACGCTCACACGCTCACACGCTCACACGCTCACACACTCGCTCACACGCTCACACGCTCACACGCTCACACGCTCACACGCTCACACGCTCACACGCTCACACGCTCACACACATGCTCACACACTCACACTCTCACACGTCAGGCGCGCTCCGTTTGCCGTGCGCAGCTAGCGAGGCAGACTGCACTCTGATAAGCGGCACTCAGGGGTCCGCTGTTGTCGGCCTGTCCCAGTGTGCCGCGCGGAGCTTCCAGTGCCTTCTCCCGCTCCGTCCCTCCTGTCCTCCTTCGGTGAGCGCAGCACGGCGCCGTGGGTAAATGCTGAGGAACGGGGCGGCGTTTCTCTCTGGCTCCTTTGAAGTGAGAGGGGAGCTGAGCTGGTGAAGCGCTGAGCAAAAACAGAACAGAAAGTTTAAACGTTTCCCCTAGAGTTGCCTCTAAGTTTCCCCCGGGCTGTAGCGGGAGGCAACATTCCTTACATACATATTTCCCTTTACTCTCCCTGTTTCCCACATCCCAGCCCCTCTCTCTCTCTCTTTCCCTCGCTCTTTTTTCCTCTCTCTCTCTCTCTCCATCTCTCCCTCCCTGTCTCCCTCTCTGTCTCTCTCCCTCTCTCTCCCGCCATCTCTCCCTCTCTCTTTCCCTCTCTCTCTCCCTCTCTCCCTCCCTGTCTCCCTCTCTCTCTCTTTCTATCTCTCTCCATCTCTCTCCCTCTCCCTCCATCTCTCTCCCTCTCTCTCTCCTCCCTCCCTCCCCCTCCCTCACTTTCTGTCTCTCTACCTCTCCAGTTGAGTTATGTCAGGAATGCGATGGCTCTTCGTTTGGATCTTGGTTCCTGTCAGAGGAGCTCAGAGACACACTCAAGAATCTGGAGGAATGAAGCAGACACAGACACGCACACACACACACACACACACACACATACACAGACACGCACACACACACACACACACGCTCACACACAAACACACACACACACACACACACACACACACACACACACACACACGCTCACACACACACACACACACACACACACACACACACACACACACACACACACACACACACAGACGCTCACACACACACACACACACACACAGACGCTCACACACACACACATCACACACTCACGACACACACACACACCCACACACACACACACACACATCACACACTCACGACACACACACACACACACACACACACACACACACACTCACACACACACACACACTCACACACATACACACTCACACACACTCACAACACACACGCACACACACACACACTCACAAACACTCACAACACATGCACACACACATATACAATACACACACACGCTCACACACACACATCACACACTCACAACACACACACACTTACCCACACACACACACACACACACACACACACACACACACACACACACACACTCACATGCACGCACACACACATGCACACACACGTATGCACAGAAACTCACAGAAACACATATCCACATGTGAACTGCCTCCCTCTCTCTCTCCCGATAGGTACTCTCTCTGTCCCTCTCTCTCCTCTCCTCTGATAGGTACACTCTCTGTCCCTCTCTCCTCTGATAGGTACTCTCTCTGTCCCTCTCTCTCCTCTGATAGGTACACTTTCTGTCCCTCTCTCTGCTCTGATAGGTACACTTTCTGTCCCTCTCTCTTCTCTGATTGCTACACTCTCTGTCCCTCTCTCCTCTGATAGGTACTCTCTCTGTTCCTCTCTCTCCTCTGATAGGTACTCTCTCTGTCCCTCTCTCTCCTCTGATAGGTACACTCTTTGTCCCTCTCTCTCCTCTCCTCTGATAGGTACACTCTCTGTCCCTCTCTCCTCTGATAGGTACACTCTCTGTCCCTCTCTCTCCTCTGATAGGTACTCTCTCTGTCCCTCTCTCTCTTCTGATAGGTACACTCTCTGTCCCTCTCTCCTCTGATAGGTACACTCTCTGTCCCTCTCTCTCCTCTGATAGGTACACTCTCTGTCCCTCTCTCCTCTGATAGGTACACACACTCTGTGGCTCACGTATTCCAGACCAGTCCACTGCAGACTAAAGTGTTCTGTACGGAAGGATCGCTGAGCATGTGCTGCTGTTAGCACAGTGTCTTTTTTGTACATCAGAGCATATGCTAGGCATGTTAATAATAATTATGTAACTGTCTCCTCTGTTTTTCCCTTTCCCCCCTCTTTCCCTCCTTCCCACCCCCTCTCTCCCCCTTTTCTCCCCTCTCCCTTCCCACCTTCTTTCCCCTGTCTCTCTCTCTCCCCCCCCCTCTCTCTCTCTGCCTTTCTCTCCCCCTTTCCCTTCTCTCTCTGTCCCTCACTCTCTCCTCCCCCCTCCCATCCTCTCTCCCCCCAGCCTCCATCCCATTTTTCGCCTGTGAGCTGAAGGCAGTGACTCCGTATAGAAGGGGCTTTTTCTGCGGCGACCCCAGCATCTCCTACCCTCACCTGGAGGCAGAGTCCATCCCCGACAGCGTGCTCATCGCGGGGGGCATCGTCATCACCGGCCTGACGGTGAGGGGCCCCTGCGGCCCGGGTTCCACCGGGATCCCCTGAAACAAGCTGGCTTCATTCTGAGATGGGGGAGAGAGTCCCACCCCTCTCACTGTGATTCATCGGGCTCCTGGCAGTTGATTGGATGGTGTCAGTGGAGTCGCGCCTATCCTCCAATGAGCGCCCGCTCCGCTGCAGTGCGTTGCATGCCAGTGTGTTGGAGGGCTGCGTTAGTCTTACGCTGCACACTGAGACAAGCCTGGTGCACAGTTGTCCCATCGAGGAGAGAAAAACCCTTAACTAGAATTACATCCATAGGTGTCACGTTGGTTATCCAGGCAGTTGGATTTTAATTTGATTCTGTCTGCTGTGAAAATATGCTATCGCTATGGTAGCCAAGAAAAACAGTAAACCTGGGATATTGTATCGATCCACAGCCTGTTTCAGAATGAAAACGAGGAAAACTGGTAACACATCTATCGATCGGGCTGTTAGACCAAAACGCACTACTTCGTAGAGAGAGAGGTTGTTACGGTTACAGAGACAAGTTTTTACAGTTACAGGGACAGGTTGTTACAGTTATAGAAACAGATTGTAACAGTTACAGGGACAGGTTGTTACTGTTACAGTGACAGGTTGTTACAGTTATAGAGACAGTTTGTTACGATTACAGAGACAGGTTGTAACAGAGACAGGTTGTTGCTTATGATCTGCTCTTGGTCCTTGCTGTCATGCGTACTAAGGTTGCAGTGGCTGTGAACATACATCAGCCGCTCGGCTTCCACTGCTTTACAAGTGCGTCGATATGAAAGATTCCAGATACTTAAAAGTGTCATTAGTTCTGCACGACGGCGATTATTCTCTGGGAAAAAAGTCCCAGGAGTGCGTAATGATGCTGGAAACGGGGCGAGGAGCTTCCAGGCGCCTGCTGGAATGCCCTGCCAGCCCATCTGAAAGCCATTAGGAGTTTTCCCGCAGTTTACGAAATCCCTCGTTGCATCTTTAGAGACAGAGTGTTCCTGCTGTTGAATGAGGGAAATGATTGTGCCTACTTTGCAGTACTGAGTAGGGTTTTAGTCTGTTGTCTGTTCTAACAACCACTGTAGAAGCCTCTCACATCTACATTTTGCACCTCAAGTGATTGAGTTTGTAAACTGCAGCATAAGGGTGCTTGCCAGCGCACGGCACATGAAACACATGGAAAAGGCATGGAAACAGCTATTACACAGAACAGAACATAAAGTGAAACCAGCCCTGAGCGCAACCACCGCAAACAAACTGTGACTCAGCCACACAGCTGTTTGAAAGCTGCTGAATACAGCAGGTGTGGCTCCTCAAGCAATTATTAGTATTCACTTGAGGAATATTAATTCAGACATACATATTTACAAAAACATTTGAAGAGGTAAATCAGAAAACCAACCACTGATTTCAGTATTTTTTAGGGAAGGCTGTCCTTGTTCTAAAATCAACTACCAACTATCTGGAGAATGACTCTGATATTAATGATGTTGATGGTGATGGCAATGATGAAGATGATGAAGATGATAACATTTACAAGGATGATGATTGTAATTATTATGATGGTGATTACAATCAATATGTTTATTCTGGTCATGATGTTGGTGGTGATGATGTTGATGGTGATGGTGATGATGATGATGATGATGATATAGACATGGTATTTTTGTAATTATTAAAATGATGATGATGACAATCATGATCTTTGTGATGATGGTGGTGATGATAATGATGGTGATTATAATGTTGATGATGATGATTATGATTATGTTGATAAGGACAGTAATTCTCATTATTGTGATGATGATGATGATGATGATGACGATGGTGATGATGATGATGATGATGATGATGATGAAGGATGACAGCCCTGTCCTTGTCGTCTCTCAGATCGCCCTGGGCGAGTGTTACCGTGTTCGTTTCCGTGGAGTCCACTCTCGCGCCTTCGTGAGGAACCTGTACGTGTCGAGTCTCTACAAGGAGCTGGGCAGCTTCCTGTTCGGCTGCTGCATTGGCCAGTCCATCACCAACATGGCCAAGCTGAGCGTCGGGAGGCTCCGCCCCCACTTCCTGTCAGTGTGTGGCGTCACCTACGCCTCCCTCAACTGCACCCCCGGGACCTACATATCTGAGGTCACCTGCAGTCAGACAGACGACAGCATGGTGGAAGAGGCCAGGTCAGCCAGTGCGTGTGTGTGTGTGTGTGTGTGTGTGTGTGCATGTGTGTGTGTGTGTGTGTGTGTGTGTGTGCATGTGTGTGTGTGTGTGTGTGTGTGTGTGTGTGTGTGTGTGTGTGTGTGTGTGTGTGTGTGTGTGTGCGTGTCTGTGTGTGTGTGTGTGTGTGTGTGTGTGTGTGTGTGTGCGTGTCTGTGTGTGTGTGTGTGCGTGCGTGTGTGCGTGCGTGTCTGTGTCTGTGTGTCAGCGTAAGCCCGTCTTGTAACCGAATGGTTGCTGGTTCAAGTCCTTCCCGGGGCAGTGCAGTTGTACCTTTGGGCAAGGTGCTTAAGCCACAGTAAATATCCAGCTGTATGAATGGAAATATGTAATAATTGTAATCTATGTAAGTTGCTCTGGATAAGAGCATCTGCTACATGGCAACAGTGACAATATACCTGCATGGGTATGTGTGTATGCTGTGTGGGGGGTGACTTAAATGGTATATTTCTTTAAAAGGTAGAATGTAATGCATATTTCCTTACACAACAGTATGGAAGAGGCCAGGTCAGCCAGTGTATGTGTATGTGTGTATGGGGGGTGCCTTTAATTGCCATTTCCCTAAAATACAGAATGTAATATCTTGTTCCTCATACAGTCCATAGGTGTGGGTATGCATGTTGCAAAGCAAGGATGTAGAATGGGTGATTGCTTTGTTGCTCCACATTATAGAACAATTCATTGCTCTTTCCAGCCTCCATTTCAGCTTTCGAACTGTGTACAGGTGGCTGCCCTGAACCATTTAGCTATTTAGTCCTTACGGAAATGTTGAGAATTTTTAAAAACACTTTGGAACCGTGTAACTTTCCTGGCCTCGTCCCTATCTGACTTCAGCCTCCAAAATGCATCATTATGTTGGCTGTGTTAACGTTTGGCTGGCAATCTGATGAAATGGATATAAATTTAAATTTCAAACAGAAAGACCTAAACCAGAGTAGCTTAGAAGAATAGGCCAGAACAACACAATTTGGAAGGCGCAGGGGAGAGAGGGAGGGGTGCTGCAGTGCATTCTGGGTACAAGAGATTCAAATGCAGATTCAGATTCCTGTATTAGTCATGTTAAAAGCATGAAATGTGTCTTCTTGGTGCAAGCACAGGTCATAAAAAGCGTAGCGGAGTTAGACAGCCTAATGCTGTCTCTGAGAAGAGCAGGATTTTTGATTTACTTGCGATCTCAGTTTTTGAACCAAATGAAAGAGATTTCACCACAGGTGAGTACTTTAGTAAAGTTTAAGGACAAAATTGTATTTGAGATTCACCCTTTGATCTCTCTTTCTTGCAGGAAATCCTTCTTCTCTGGCCACGCCTCCTTTGCTATGTACACCATGCTTTACCTGGCAGTAAGTGTCACTTGTCTACCTACCCGCAAAACACCTGAAAAACATACACACGCACGTAAGCACACACGCACGTGCATATACACACACGTGAACACACAATCACATGCTCGCACTCACGCACGCGCACGCGCACACGCACGCACACATACATACATGCACACAGACACATGCACACAGACACATGCACACATATGCAAAATGCAAACCACCGGAGGAGAGGAAGCTGTGTCTGAAAGGACGTTTTTTTTCCTCAGATGGAGAAGAAACAGTGTGACAGGGAACGGGTCTCTCAGCAGGGCCGGGAACGGGGGGGGAGATGAAAGGAAGGAATGGCGGAGACAGAGCTGTCTTTGTTGGGCCGGACAGGAGGGGATATGACCCCTCTCTCTCTCTCTCTCTCTCTCTCTCTCTCTCTGCACTCATCCATTGTCTGAGGGAAGGGGTACAGCACCGGGAGACAACTGTCACTGAGAGAGGGAGAGAGGGGGAGAGAGGCGAAAGAGAGAGGGGGGCAGACAGAGAAGTTGGGAGGAGACAGATAACGAGAGTAGGAGAGAGAGTGGCAGAAAGAGGGATTTGACAGAGAAAGAGAAAGAGAGAGAGAGAGAGATTGGAGGAGAGAGTGGGAGAGAGGGGGGCTAGGGAAGGAGAGAGAGCAGGAGAGAGAGAGAGTGGGGGAGAGAGTGGCAGAAAGAAGGGTTAGACAAGATGAAGTGAGCGAGCGAGTGAGTGAGTGAGGGCGGATAGAAAGAGAGATAGATTAGGGGCTGACTGACTGCAGTAACTGATAAAGAGCCGAGAAAAAAAAAAGACTCTAACAAGGTACAGACCCAGTGAGCAGAGCCCGGCCACTGAGGTTGGCAGACCGGCTCTCTGGGGAGGACGGGCTGTCCTGACACTACGATCAACAGGACGTTGAAAGAGAGCTACACTTCAGTCACAGAACACACACTGTGCAAATGAAGGAAATCCATGTCAATAAAATTAATCAAATTCATCCAGGGTTAGTTGGACTGCAGGACATTCAAAAGGTTCCTCCCTAGGAAAGACTATGGATACACTGAGCTTACAGTTACGTGTACAACTGCCTCAGTTTGGGGGACAGTGGGTGACACATCTAACTAGAGCACAAACTCTATTCCAAGGTTTTTCAAAATCATTTTAATAGTAGATGATAAACTCATTAACTTTTATTGATTTATTGTTTTTTGCAGTTGTAAATTTATTTGCTCTTTGCATTTTTTTCTCTAGCTCAGCTTCATAATGTTTATAGTGATTTTATGTCTGCAGCACAAATGTTTCTTTGTCATACCAATAAAGCCACTTGAATTGAATTGAGAGAGAGAGAGAGAGAGGAATGAGAGGAGGGGGGAGGAAGACAGGGGGTTGAGAGGGGGCAGTGAGAGTGGGAGGAGTGAGAGAGGGTTAGAGAGAATGAGAGAGAGAGAGAGAGAGAGAGAGAGAGGATGTGTGAGAGAGAGAGAGAGAGGATGTGAGAGAGAGAGAGAGGATGTGAGAGAGGGTTAGAGAGAATGAGAGAGAGAGAGAGAGAGAGAGAGAGGATGTGAGAGAGAGAGAGAGAGGATGTGAGGCTGCTGAACAGAGTTAATACAGACCCCTGAATGGACAGTATCGTTTTGGAAGAGGAACCGTACAGGGAAGAAAGGAGACAGAGTGATAAAACAAAAAACCTAATTGTGATTAAGTTGTAATGTAAGTAAAAACATTAATCATCAGGAATCCCCACAGTTTGAATTAAATAAGAAAAATTATAAAATAGCTGAAAAAAATGTAGGATTGCTTCATATACCCTTCGTGCCTTTATCTAGCTGTAAAAAAAAAAAAAGATAACTATCAAGAAATCTAAGTATGTCACCTCCTCTAGCTTGAGCTGTACCAAAGCTGACATCACGAAAACCTATTAGAAATGTAAGATAACCAGGGTTTAAAATTGTAGGTAGCTGAAATGCTCTACTGTAGTAAGTCACCAGTATAACACAGTCATGCAGTCAGTGACTAGCCTCTCCTCACAAGTATAAACAATAAGCTATGTTGTTGTGAAACCTTAGCAACAGAGCCAGTGACTTAAGATGGCATCCCTCCGCTTACATTTTTGCAGAAGCTGGCAATCACAACAGATGTTGTGCATCAAAAAAGTTATAGATATTACTATCAAGTGGTAATAATGTTCATTCCAGACATTAAACTTTAACATTTTCACTGACACTGATTACCTTATGGAATGGGGTTGGCGTTGTATTGAGACAGATTTGCTTGTGTTGCCAAGAATTAATTTGCATCTCCATCCAGCAGAGTGCTCTTTTCTCCTGGATGATGTTTGTGGTAATTCTTATGTTTAATGCCAGGTCTGGCAGTACCACTCCGGCAGGGTCAGATTAATTTCCAGTTCATTGTGATTCAGCAAGGCATACATTGCCAGTGCTTTACATAATAAGTATTCAGTCCAGCAGTCCTCAGCAACAGTCGTCATATTAATTATCATTATTCGGAATACTAAACATGAACTTTGACCTCCGCATCTTATAGAATCTCCTGTTGGAGGAAGTTTTCCACTGTGTGTGTGTAACACCTGCAGGAGGTGACTCATTCTGGCAGTGTAACCCCCTCTCGTACGATCCTGCGTTGGTTCTGACACGCGTTCCCGTCATGTGACCTCTGTCGTGTCATGTGACCCCGCCTCTCATCATGTGACCCTCTCTGGCCCAGTTCTACCTGCAGGCGCGGTTGTCGTGGCGGGGGGCCCGGCTGCTGCGGCCGCTGCTCCAGTTCCTGCTGGTTCTGTTGGCCGTGTACACCGGGCTGAGCCGGATCTCGGACTACCGGCACCACCCGACCGACGTGCTCACCGGCTTCCTGCAAGGGGGGATCACTGCGTACTGGGTGGTGAGCCCTCCCTGTGTTTAAAAGTGTGTGTGTGTGTGTGTGTGTGTGTGTGTGTGTGTGTGTGTGTGTGTGTGATGTGTGTGTGTGTGTGTATGTGTGTGTGTGTGTGTGTGTGTGTGCGTGTCTGTGTGTGTGTGTATGTGTGTGTGTGTGTGTGTGTGTGTATGTGTGTGTGTGTGTGTGTGTGTGTGTGTGTGTGTGTGTGTGTGATGTGTGTGTGTGTGTGTGTGTGTGTGTGTATGTGTGTGTGTGTGTGTGTGTGTGTGATGTGTGATGTGTGTGTGTGTGTGTGTGTGTGTGTGTGTGTGTGTGTGTGTGATGTGTGTGTGTGTATGTGTGTGTGTGTGTGTGTGTGTATGTGTGTATGTGTGTGTGTGTGATGTGTGTGTGTGTGTGTGTGTGTGTGTGTATGTGTGTGTGTATGTGTGTGTGTGTGTGTATGTGTGTATGTGTGTGTGTGTGTGTGTGTGTGTGTCTGTTTCCTGCTCTGACTACAGTAGAAAAGGGACATTAGGGTTTGTAGCTGTTTCACTCTTTCAGGCGTTGCTTTGCTAATTCTTCTTTACCTCTGTGCCTGTCCGCCGCCTGGTCTGAGCCGTGTCTGTGTCTCTGTGTCTCTGTGTTTCAGGCCTTCTACATCTCCTCCATGTTTAAGACGGCACAGCCGAGCCTGATGCCCACCAGCCTGTCGCTGGAAAGCCCCCTGTCCAGCCAGCAGACCATGTGCTAGCAACAGCAGGAGAGGGAGGGAGAGAGAGAGAGAGAGAGAGAGAGAGAGAGAGAGACAGAGGCTGACGAAAAGCGGGAGAGGAGGAAGACCCAACACATCCAACAGACAGGGAGAGAAGAGGGGAGAGAAAGGATTGTACATAATAAGAGAGAAGGAAAAAGAAAGAGAGATTTGGGAGACGAAAAGGTGGCGAGGGGAGGATGAGGAAAGGGAAGTGGAGAAGAGGGAGATGATGAGAGTGGGCAGGTCACGAGGGCATACCTCAACACATGCGAAGGAGGAGAGAGAGAATGAGAGGATCCGTCCATCGGAGAGAGAAGGATGTGGGATACTACAGAGAGAGAGAGAAAAGTAGAAAAAGAGAAAGACAGAGATAGACAGAGAGAGAGAAAGAAAGAGAGAGAGGAAAAAGAAATAAAGAGCCCTTATCAGACAGAAGTACAGGTAGACTCTTCTGCTAATCACTTCTCAGACACACATTTGCCATAATAATAAGCTTCAAACATGAGTCTAAGATAAGCCTGTCCAGATATGCAGTTATGCATTGCATTTCAAATATATTTGAATAAAATGTTGTTTTAAAAGGGGTCATTTAGCTGATGCTGCTAATAGTAACGATTATATTCAGAATTAAGTGTATTGTATTCAGTTGTATTTCTTTTTGTATAATAAAATCTGTGAATGATCGAGTAGCAGGGTGAAATAAGGCCTCTGCTCCACAAGACCTGGCACAGACCTGAGGTTTCCCCTGGTCGCAGTCCCTAATGCTCAATGCTGCAGCTTCCCCTGGTTAGGGCCCGTGATGCTCGGTTCTGTGGTTTTGCGGGTGGTTCTGGTGATCGGCATAGCATTATTCCAGAAGATGAAAAACTGTGGTAGAATCGTGATGCTCGTCTAATACCCTTCAGAAGTTTGTAGCAGCAACCCTTCCAGAACTCTTCAGATCTTGTGGAGAGATTTGTTTCAAAGAACAGTTCTAGAAGAACAGTTCTAGAACAGTTGTCTTATAGAACTCTTCAAGAATTCCTTTTGAACTCTTGGAGAGCGTGTTTCAAAAAGTTGTAATAAAAAAATCTGGAAGTGAATGACTCGTCCAGAAGTCTTGTCCAGTAGATCCGTTGTGGAAGCCAGTAGCTTTTGGAGGGAAATGGGGAATATTGTATGGGCTTTTACCCGTCCCGTGTTTGTCCCTTTGTTGACCTCTCCATACGGCTGAGACGAAGCTTCAGCTCACGGTGGTCACAGATGTTCTGTATCATAACCAACCTTCTACTGGAATGGATGTTCCCACACTGGCTGCCTGGAGATGCTTGCTCTGGATGTTTGGTTTCAGACCACCCCGTCAAGAAATGTTCAACAAGCCAGCAGATTAGAAAACTTAGAGCTTGGACAAGGGGAGAAACAGACCTTCCCATACGAAGCACACAGTGCTGACTGTCTGGCCAACGTTTCGAAAATCAGTGCCGTGACCCCCACCGCCAGTTTGACCTTTCACCTCTGCACTCTGATCTTTAACCTGCACCTTGAGCTTTGCAGCATGGTTACTTCCATGAGGTAAACTGTATATGTATTGTTGTCAGTAGCACTTGAAAACACATAATGAATCTTATATATTTTATTGTTTGTTTAATTCTCTTTTTTTTTTTAGAAAAAAAATCATCAGTGTTCCACCAGCTTGTCCGTCTCTGTTTGTGTTTTTCAACATGATCACGTTTTGCGATTAAATGAATGTAAGTGAGTAAATCCATTGTTAAGCACCCAGAGTGCGGAGAGCATTAGCGCCGTCACAGGGACGCTTTTGTTCTCTCTGTGTTTATCTCTGTTCCTCTGTGGATCAGGTGCTGACTGTTTTTTTTGTTGTTTTGATAATGACTAGTGACTGAGCCAACAACAAAATACTATTAGAAAGTTATATTTATCATTGTTTTTTGTTACAGTTTTGTGCATCTGTTTATATCTGTGAACACCAGGGAGACTGAAATGACCACTGTTTTTAATCACGTCTGTAAACAGAAAATAAATTGTACGTTCATTTTTTTTTTTTACTTCCTTCTGCCTGCTGGTGTTTTGTTCTGCCCATTCATACACTCATTCCTGAACGTGTCTCATTGATTCATGAATGATTCTCTGAATGATTCTCTGAATGATTCTCTGAATGATTCTCATCCTGAACGTGTCTCATTGATTCATGAATGATTCTCTGAATGATTCTCATTCCTGAACGTGTCTCATTGATTCATGAATGATTCTCTGAATGATTCTCATCCTGAACGTGTCTCATTGATTCATGAATGATTCTCTGAATGATTCTCTGAATGATTCTCATTCCTGAACGTGTCTCATTGATTCATGAATGATTCTCTGAATGATTCTCATTCCTGAACGTGTCTCATTGATTCATGAATGATTCTCTGAATAATTCTCAAATCCAATTACACTTTTGTGGTGTGATTGTGTAAGCAGTCACACACAGTATGAAGTGTGCCTAGCTAAGTAAGTGTAACATTATTGCACCATATAAAAGGGATTCAGATGTACTGTATGCATACATATACAAATATAGAAATATATGTCAGGTAAAGAATAGATGTTCTAAAGAAGCTCTAAAGAAATGATATTCTGAAACAAAAACAGCTTTCTTTTTATTTCCCTATCTCGCTCCCTCTCCCTCTCTCTCTCTCTCTCTCTCTCCCTCTCTCTCTCTCTCTCTCGCACTCTCTCTCTCTCTCTCTCTCTCTCTCTCTCTCTCTCTCTCTCTCTCTCTCTCTCTCCTCTCTCTCTGTCTCTCCCCCTCCCTCTCTCTCCCTCTCCCTCTCTCTCTCTCTCTCTCCCTCCCTCTCTCTCCCTCTCCCTCTCCCTCTCTCTGTCTCTCTCTCTCTCTCTCTCCCCCTCTCTCTCTCTCTCTCTCTCTCTCTCTCCCTCTCTCTCTCTCTCTCCTCTCTCTCTGTCTCTCCCCCTCCCTCTCTCTCCCTCTCCCTCTCTCTCTCTCTCTCTCCCTCTCTCTCTCTCTCTCTCTCTCTCTCTCTCTCCCTCTCTCTCTCTCTCTCTCTCTCTCCTCTCTCTCTGTCTCTCCCCCTCCCTCTCTCTCCCTCTCCCTCTCTCTCTCTCTCTCTCTCTCTCCCTCCCTCTCTCTCCCTCTCCCTCTCCCTCTCTCTCTCTCTCCCTCTCTCTCCCTCTCCCTCTCTCTCCCTCTCCCTCTCCCTCTCTCTCTCTCTCTCTCTCTCTCTCTCTCTCTCTCTCCCTCCCTCTCTCACGGTAGAGTAGGGCTGGGTGTCGATGTAGGGCAGCTTGTTTTCTCTTTTGTCTTCTGTAAATCTGTTCTCTTTATTCTGAGCTGAACCTGCAGGAGGTTAGTCCTGTGGGACTCAGCGAAGGAGCCCCTGCGACCCCCCCCCCACATCCCCCCACCCCCCTTCTGGCTTTGGAGTGCAGTGGGGCATGCTGGCCTTTTCTGGGTCAAGTTGCCGTGGCGATGTTGGAGCCAGAGTGAGGCTGGCATGGGGAGGCTGGGGCCTGATAATGGATCTTTTCTGTCTCGCAGGCGGGACGCAGGGAATCGTGGGAGGGAGTGGCGGTGTGCATGCAAACACACCTACAGCGCCGCATACCTGTGCTGTACCGGAGCGAGGCACAGGTACAGGGGGTCTGTGTCGAGGGGGGACACAGAACAAGGGGGCTCTTTCACTGGGATTGCTCTTCATCACGACAGAGCAATCCCAGCCCTTGCCTAGTGTTGCCTCAGTCGTCTTTTTTCTCTTTCTGCAAGAGTTCAGGGACAGGGCAGCTTAACACACACACACGGCTCAGGTGGGCTTGCCAGGGCCAGAGTGGTTACACATGTTTGCAGAAAGCGTTTCAGACCTTTCCTGGACTTTGTACACAAACAGTTTAAATAATTATGCTTGATTGCCCAACACCTCCCCCTCCACACACACAGGGATAATGTTTTTATCTGCCTCTTTATCTGATGTTAATAATGATAATGTGTTAAAGTGTAAAAACCCCACTCACCACTTCCTTTTAGTGGCAGGAAGTGTGGCATAGTGGTAAGGAGCAGGCCTTGTAACCAAATGGTTGTAGGTTCAGTTCCCCACTGGGGAAAATGCTGTTGTACCCTTGGGTACGGCACTGATCCCAGAACTGCCTCTGTAAATATCCAGCTGTATAAATACATAGCATGTAAAATCGTAACCTGTGGAAGTCGTTCCGGATAAGAGAGTCAGCTAAATGACAATAATATGATGGCCACAGCACCATTCCTCCAGCCCATCTTCTCATTGTATTTATTCCCATGTATGATGTTCAATAGGGGGTCAACCACCTCGGCTCACAGCAAGGTGCACCCCCTTTCCTCGGACTCCAAACCAAAGAACTGTACCCCCACACTCTCCTCAGCATAAACACCTCTTTTTGTATTAATATTCATACCTACTGAATCATTATGATTGTTCCCGTTATCAAGGGCAATTCAAACAGTTCATGTGTGATTGCATGTAACTTGTATTTACATATTACTATATGCTATGTGTAGCTCACTGGGAATAGTTTACTGGGAGCTGTGGGCAGTGGAGGTACAGACCTTTGGAGTCTTCAAGATCAGGCCAGATGCAGAGCTAGATTAATGGAAAACACCAAGCAGAGATGGATTTTCTCAGCGTTAAACTTAGGTTCTCCTTTATTTTTATGGCTGGATACACTCAAGGCTAAACATTTTTAGCGGGGTGTGACAAAATTCAGTAGGATTTAAACCAAGAGCCTTCTGGTAACATGCCTGGTTTGTTAGCCACTGCACCACATGGGTGAATGGGTGTGTGGAATGTTTTAGTATTCCTCATCAAATGTAAGTTTATGGTAAAAGCTGTTTAATGACCCACATAATGAGTGGTTGCCTGGCTACCAGGCTTGATGCTCCACGTAAGGATTTAATCCCCCCCCCCCCACCTTTGTCATAGCAGTAGGATGGACCACGCCAGAGGTTTGCGGGTCAGAAGGTCACAGGTGGGTGGGTGAGGCAGAGAGAGGTGAGGGGGCCGCAGGCACAGAGAAACAGAGCGAGACAGAGAGAGACAGAGAGACAGAGAGAGACAGAGAGAGGCAGAGAGGGACAGAGAGGGACAGAGAGGCAGAGAGAGGCAGAGAGAGACAGAGAGGGACAGAGAGGGACAGAGAGGCAGAGAGAGACAGAGAGGGACAGAGAGAGGCAGAGAGAGACAGAGAGAGGCAGAGAGAGGCAGAGTGAGACGAAGAGAGACAGAGAGAGACAGAGAGGCAGAGAGAGGCAGAGAGAGACAGAGAGAGGCAGAGAGAGGCAGAGAGAGGCAGAGAGAGACAGAGAGAGACAGAGTGAGGCAGAGAGAGACAGAGAGAGACAGAGAGAGGCAGAGAGAGACAGAGAGAGACAGAAAGAGACAGAGCATGACAGAGAGAGGCAGAGAGAGGCAGAGAGAGACAGAGAGGGACAGAGAGAGGCAGAGAGAGGCAGAGAGAGACAGAGAGGGACAGAGAGAGACAGAGAGAGGCAGAGAGAGGCAGAGAGAGACAGAGAGAGACAGAGAGAGGCAGATAGAGACAGAGAGGGACAGAGAGAGACAGAGTGTGACAGAGAGAGGCAGAGAGAGACAGAGAGGGACAGAGAGAGACAGAGCGTGACAGATAGAGGCAGAGAGAGGCAGAGAGAGGTGAGGGGGCTTCAGGCACAAAGAGGCAGAGAGAGGTGGGTGGGGGGGGGGTGAATGGCCGGAGCTCCAGCCCCAGCCTGTCTGTCTCTCCTTCTGACTCTGTATTCAAAGCACACGCCTTGTGTTGATTTTAAGCATTTCTGTGAAGTGATCCGGAGCTTTAAAAGGGCTTTGGAAAACAGAATGTGATTGTTAATGAGATAGAGACTCACACAGGCTGTGCGTGTGTGTGTGTGCGTGTGCGCGTGTGTGTGTGCGTGTGAGTGTGTGTGTGTGTGCGTGTGCGTGTGCGTGTGCGTGTGCGTGTGTGTGCGCACACACACCAACATTACATTACACAATTTTTTAATTGCATAATATAATAACAGCGGAATTACATCAACTAAGCCTTCTTACTTTGGTAAGGCGGTCTTATCCAAAGTAACTTACATAGTTCACTATTTTAAATGTGTAAAATGTTATCCATACGCAGAGCTGGATATGCACTGAGGAAATTCAGGATCGGTGCCTTGCCCTCGGAGTACAAAAGCAATTTCCTCCAAAATCTTGGAACTGAAACCAGTAAAACCCAACAGTTATCAGTCCCGTTCCTCATCACCCCAGCTGCATTACCTAAAATGGTCACGAAGGTAGATCACACACTCAATTAACGTACCTAGAATAAACAACGATTTGCATGAATGGGAAGCTAACAAGTTTAAAATCTCCAAAAACGGTCAACATTCACACCATGCACATGATGGTATGAGTTATGCCAGAGTCAACATGTCTCTTGAATTAGCTGTTTTTGAATACATGCAGAGCAGGCTGTAGATAATGGTGTAGATATCTCCCTTATACAAATGATTTGTGTCTATCAATCTATCTATCTATCTATCTATCTATCTATCAATATGCATGTGTATAACTGTGTTAAACGCATAATGATGTCTGCGTATGTGTATTTGTGCACTTGCGTTCCAGCCCAGAAACTGTTATTATCACTACACGGGATATGTCACAAAAAGCGAATTTTCCATTGCAGTTGCCTGCAGTAAGAGACAGACAGACCTGGCTACAGGCAAGAGAGAAGCTGCTTGTGTGTTGCAGAGCGTTGTGCAGTAACAGGACACCCAGTGAAGGTGTAACGCTGTAATCAGGCAACACTGTTGCTGTTACTGTGTCTGCAGTGTCACAGTGTAGCCGGGTGACACGGCCTGTGTGTGTGCGTGCGCGTGTGTGTGTGTGTGTGTGTGTGTGTGTGTGTGTGTGTGTGTGTGTGCGTGTGCGCATGGTTACGTTTCAGTAGATATTTCTGTGTACTCTGCGTGCGAGCATGTGTGTGTGATAGCATTCGTAGCTTTGTGTGTGTGTGTGCTGTGCCAATGCTTTCAGCACCGAGGCAGTTTTGTTTATGGAGAAAATCAGGTGTGTGAGGGTGAGGGTGGGGCAGGAGGGGGGGCGGGGGGGGGGGGGGGGGGGGGGGGAGTCAGCAGGTAACGAGCGTGAAGGTGACCCAGCCACCAGCCCGCTGAGTGGTTGCCATGGACACTGGGGGCATTCTCGGAGAGTCGTGCAGGGGTGAGGTGTGGTCATCAGATTTTGGCGGTGGCTGAGCCGAGGCTTGTTGAAAGTATGCGCGGTATTTACGATGGGGGCGGGGCTTGAGGGGCTCACCTGTTCGGACAGGAGCTGGTGGTAGAGTTCTGAGCATGTGCTCACCCGTCCCGCCGGGTCCACGGCCCTCTCACTCACTCGCTCAAGGGGGTGGGGTTAGACACGACCCGGCTCTGCCTGTCTCCGGCACGGGCAGGACCCGGCTGTCTCCGGCCATGGTCGGACATCGGTGACATCGGTGGGAATTTGACTGCACGCAGTGGGTTTGGGTCTGAGATAGAGAAAGAAGAGAGAGAGAAAAAAGAGAGTGAGAGGGAGAGAGAGAGAGAGAGAGAGAGAGAGAGGGAGAGAGAGACAGAGAGAGCGAGTGAGAGAGAGAGCGAGAAAGAGAGAGGGAGGAGACAGAGAGAGGGAGAGAGAGACCAAATCATTGTACCCATAAAATAAAGTGGTGTGAAAAATGTGAACTGCACATGTGACTGCCGGCTGAGATAATCAGCTCACCGGGTAATCCGCAGCCAGATAATCGGTGGCTGACTGCAGTTTTGTTTTGTTTTTGTTGTGCAAGAGACAGAGGAGGGAGGGCTCGTCTTGCACGTTCATGCCCCGAAAGCCTCTCGGCGACAATGGATAACTCCCTGTCAGTCCAGGGAGAGGGTAGACAAGGAGAAAGAGGGAGACAGATAGAGAGGGGAGATACGGAGGGAAGGAGAGGAGGAGAGAAGCAGGATGGGTCCCTGTTCCAGCAGCTCCCTCTCACGGTCTGTGGTAATGGTGTGTTGGATGAACGCTGTCAGGACGGGTGTCTGCAGGAGTGAGCGTGTCCCGAAGCGGGGTGACAGTGCGTCAGTCACAGCAGCTGTGGGAACGGGTGGGCGTGGCCAGTGTGCTTGATTTGATTCGTTTCCCAGAGTTCTCAGGTTCCCCTTCATAAACGCGGTGGATATGAGCCATGGGGGGGGGGAGGGGGTCGTTGCCACCCTCATGCCACACAGATACACTTCCAGTAACACTCAAACTCAACACATCCTCTGACTGCACTCATACATCTACTGCTGTGTGTGTGTGTGTGTGTGTGTGTGTGTGTGTGTGTGTGTGTGCGTGTGTGTGTGTGTGTGTGTGTGTGTGTCCGTGCGTGTGTGTGTGCATGTATGTGTGTGTGTGTGTGTGCGTGTGTGTGTGTATGTGTGTATGTGCTGTTATCTTCTGATAGTCTGTCCAAGGTCAAAAGTCATGGGGACGTGTGAGGGCTGCTGTTTCTGGAAGAAGGTTACGTGTCACTCTGGGGTCAGGTGTGTACAGGTAACTACAGTCGGCACGCCCTCAGCACATTCCCAGTCCCATTCAGACTGATGTCCCAAGGGGCAGGGGTCAGGGAAGGGGGAATTTAGGAAATGAGGGATGTGTTTTTGCATAGAACATGTCCCAGCACCATGTGAGTGTGTTGATCCAGGGAATATCCGGCTGTATAAAAGGACAATGTGAAAAAAGGGACGGCGAGTTGTTGAAGTACCTGAACCCTGCAGATAACAATCCTACTGACTCTGTGAAAGCGGAGCGCTCGGCCTGAGAGCGGCCGCGGGTGCGAGCGGACGCTGGCGGGGGACGCGCTGCAGAGCCGCACGTACGGCCGCGGGTGTTTATCTGTGCGTGAGGTGCGGCAGCGGGGCCGCGTTCGCACACGGGGTGCGGCAGCAGGGTGTTTATCTGTGCGTGAGGTGCGTATACGCACACGGGGTGCGGCAGCAGGGTGTTTATCTGTGCGTGAGGTGCGGCAGCGCGGCCGCGTTCGCACACGGGGTGCGGCAGCAGGGTGTTTGTGCGTGAGGTGCGGCAGCGCGGCCGCGTTCGCACACGGGGTGCGGCAGCAGGGTGTTTATCTGTGCGTGAGGTGCGTATACGCACACGGGGTGCGGCAGCAGGGTGTTTATCTGTGCGTGAGGTGCGGCAGCGGGGCCGCGTTCGCACACGGGGTGCGGCAGCAGGGTGTTTATCTGAGCGTGAGGTGCGGCAGCGCGGCCGCGTTCGCACACGGGGTGCGGCAGCAGGGTGTTTATCTGTGCGTGAGGTGCGGCAGCCGGGCCGCGTTCGCACACGGGGTGCGGCAGCAGGGTGTTTGTGCGTGAGGTGCGGCAGCGCGGCCGCGTTCGCACACGGGGTGCGGCAGCAGGGTGTTTATCTGTGCGTGAGGTGCGTATACGCACACGGGGTGCGGCAGCAGGGTGTTTATCTGTGCGTGAGGTGCGGCAGCGCGGCCGCGTTCGCACACGGGGTGCGGCAGCAGGGTGTTTATCTGTGCGTGAGGTGCGTATACGCACACGGGGTGCGGCAGCAGGGTGTTTATCTGTGCGTGAGGTGCGTATACGCACACGGGGTGCGGCAGCAGGGTGTTTATCTGTGCGTGAGGTGCGGCAGCGGGGCCGCGTTCGCACACGGGGTGCGGCAGCAGGGTGTTTATCTGTGCGTGAGGTGCGGCAGCGGGGCCGCGTTCGCACACGGGGTGCGGCAGCAGGGTGTTTATCTGTGCGTGAGGTGCGTATACGCACACGGGGTGCGGCAGCAGGGTGTTTATCTGTGCGTGAGGTGCGGCAGCGCGGCCGCGTTCGCACACGGGGTGCGGCAGCAGGGTGTTTATCTGTGCGTGAGGTGCGTATACGCACACGGGGTGCGGCAGCAGGGTGTTGAGCGATGACGCACACGCGCCGCGTGCTTTGCTGCGGTCAGGGACATGCGTGACAGAGACCCCGAGCTGCAGAGAGTGTGTTTACACTGCACTTCCTGCGTTTAGTCTCCCAGAATCCCCTGCGCTCTCTGCAGGTCCAAGCCCCCGCAACCAGTATCCCAGAGGATCGGATCCAAGCCCCCTGAACCAGTATCCCAGAGGATGGGATCCAAGCCCCCTGAACCAGTATCCCAGAGGATGGGATCCAAGCCCCCTGAACCAGTATCCCAGAGGATCAGATCCAAGCTCCCTGAACCAGTATCGCAGAGGATCAGATCCAAGCCCCCTGAACCAGTATCCCATAGGATGAGGTCCAAGCCCCCTGAACCAGTATCCCAGAGGATCGGATCCAAGCTCCCTGAACCAGTATCCCAAAGAATCGGATCCAAGCCCCCTTAACCAGTATCCCAGAGGATGAGGTCCAAGACCCCTGAACCAGCATGGAGGAGGATGAGTTCCAAGCCCCCTGAACCAGTATCCCAGAGGATGAGGTCCAAGCCCCCTGTACCAGTATGCCAGAGGATGAGATCCAAACACCCTGAACCAGTACGGCAGAAGATCAGACCTAAACCCCCTGAACCAGTATGGCAGAGGATCAGACCTAAACCCCCTGAACCAGTATAGGACAGGGGCAGATGTTGGACCGAGAGCTGATGCTGACTTTCAGTTAACTGTAAACTGTAATCTACATCAGCTGAGTGAGGCTGGTTGGTGTCAGGGCCCATGGCAGGGTGGATGACAGGCTCCCCGGTGAAATACACACAAGGCAAAAACGCAGGATATGGCTGCTCCTGGCACTTTGCTACATGAGGCTTCATCACCTGTGCACTTCAGTCTTAGTTATCTTCAATATTTACATTTAACATATGCAATAACAATCATTTATCAACTTCAGATATGTATGTTTAATCATTTAAGGGGTTACCACCATTTATATTTGTCAACAATAACAGGGGCCATCATATCTAATCATAAACACGCATAATTTTCATCATGTATTATTTTCAACATGCATAGCTTTCACCGATAATCGTCACTACTCATAATTTTAAACATGTATACTTTTCTTCATCATCTACAGTTCCTATAGACTCATGTACATCATCTACAGTTCCTATAGCCTCATGTACACCATCTACAGTTCCTATGGCCTATTGTACATCATCTACAGTTCCTGTAGCCTCATGCACAGCATGTACTGTTCCTATAGCTTCATATATAGCATGTACAGTAGCTGGTGTCTGTGGGGTGTCCTTGCTTTGATGCATCTCTTCTGCGGGATTAAACTCTTTGAAGGGCCCATCAGATCAGCGTCACTCCTTCACCCTGTCATACCTCTGTCAAGTTCCACAGCATGTCTGTGTCAGACAGGCCTATCTGTCGAGTCCAGCGTTCCAACCACAGTCAGCCCTCTCTCCCTCTTTATCTCATATCTCTCTCTCTCTCTCTCTCTCTCTCTCTTTATCTGCCTCTCTCTCTCCCTCTCTCTCTCTCTCTCTCCTCCTCTCTCCCCCCACTATCCCCCCCCCCCTCTCTCTCTCCCTCTCTCTCTCTCTCTCTCCTCCTCTCTCCCCCCACTATCTCCCCCCCCCCCCCCCCCCCTCTATCTCTCTCTCTCTCTCTGTCTCTCCCTCCCCTCCTCAGTCTGGTTCCTTTAATCAGTGTTAAGAACAGGGTCGACAGCTCGATCACATTCATGCCGCTCACAAAACGAGCATCAACGTGACAGGCGAGCGCGTGGACGATAAGACAGTCATCACCTCGTGGCGTGAAAAGTTAGCCCATGAACAAGCTTACAGTGTGGATAACACTTTTATTTCCCGAAGGAAAATGCCAGAATGTTGACCTTTAGGGATAGGTTCTCTAGCAGAAATTATGTGGCGCTGCAGTGTCAGCCCTCATTACATTACTGTCATTTAGCAGATGCTCCTGTTCAGAGTGACTTACAATTTTATCCATTTATACATCTGGATGTGTGCTGAAGCCATTCTAGTTTAAGTACCTTGTGTGAAGGTACAGCATCAGTGCCCCAGCAGGGAATAGAACCAGCAACATTTTGGTTACCAGTCCTGCACCACACTGCTGCTTATAAGATGTGTTTAGAAGTGGCATTGTGCAGGGTGCTCCGTGGCGATGTGGGGGGTATTCAGAGGCAGAAGGGACGTGGTCCGGATGCACACTGTCAGGGAGAGATTCCCGGGGAGCCCACACTAAGGGGGGCAGAAAGACGGAAAGCTGGACAGAAAAGGGGAGACGAGAGAGAGGATGAGAGCGATGAACGAGAAGAGTGCCGAGAGGGGGCAAAGCGGCCTCAGGACAGCACCATAAAAAAATGCACAGGAAATTAGAGTAAACCAAATTACAGAGCAACCATCACTAATGGAGCACGCACACAAACATCGCTTCATGCCGCGGCAAATCTAGCTGCTACCGGGCCTTAAAAACATGCTGCGCTCTGACAGTCTGACCGGAGAGGAGAGGATCAGGCTTCATAACACCAAGGTCGGACGCTTCAATTCCCGGAAGACCTTAGTAAATATTCAGCTGTGTAGATAGAAACCATGCACAAATGTAAGCTTTACTTTACCATGACAGACGAGAGTGTCTGCTAAACAAATCCGATATAAACAGAGGGAGAGAGGGAGAGGGAGAGAGGGAGAGAGAGAGAGAGAGAGGGAGAGAGGGAGAGAGAGGCAGAGAGGGAGAGGGAGAGAGGGAGCGGGAGAGAGGGAGAGGGAGAGGCTATAACTGAGGAACGAGGGAACAGGGGGGACGAAAGGGGGGTCTGAACCTCCTCTTTACAGGAGAAGCAGGACGTCTCTGTCCACCACTGAAATGGAAAGCATAGGACAGAGAGACAAAGGGAAAGAGAGGTGGAGGACAGCTAAAGATGTGCCAAACCCATCACAGGTCATGTGCCTCTGCTGTTATCAGCGGTGATGTCACGTTCGCCATTGTAACGGTTCCTGTATCATCTCTCAGTGCTCATCAGCACTAGCTGACTTTAAATGTTCCACTTTGGTAAGGAGGGACACGTTAGGGTGCCATGCTACAGAGAGATGGGAGGGGCTGGGGTCGGGGGTCGGGGGTGACAGAGCGGCTCCGCGCTGTGTCTCTGGTGAGTTGCTGAACGCTCTGGCATGCAGAGGATGACCCTGATCATCACGCTCTCTGCTGGGAAAGGAGGACTCTTTCCCTGTGAAGCATGCTGGGGGTCACCCTGGAGCAGGAACCCCTGGAGATCCAGGCAGTTTCCTCTCTCCCTCTCCCTCTCTCTCTCTCTCTCTGTATCTCTCTCTCTCTTTTTCCCTCTCCCTCTCTCGCCCTCTCTCTCTCTCCCTCTCCCTCTCTCTCTCTTTCTGTATCTTTCTCTGTCTCTCTATCTTTCTCTCTCCCTTTCTCCTTCTCTCTCTCTCTCTCTCTCCCATATCTGTATCTCTCTCTCACCCCTTCCTTCCCTCTCTCTCCCTCTCTCTCTCCCTCTCCCTCTCTCTCTCTCTTTCTGTATCTTTCTCTGTCTCTCTATCTTTCTCTCTCCCTTTCTCTCTCTCCCATATCTGTATCTCTCTCTCACCCCCTTTCTTCTCTCTCCCTCTCTCTCTCTCTCTCTCTCCCATATCTGTATCTCTCTCTCACCCCCTTCCTTCTCTCTCTCTCTCTCCCATATCTGTATCTCTCCCTCTCTCACCCCTCCTTCCCTCTCTCTCTCTCACCCCCTTCCTTCTCTCTCTCCCTCTCTCACCCCCTCCTTCCCTCTCTCTCCCTCTCTCTCTCCCTCTCTCACCCCCTCCTTCCCTCTCTCTCTCTCTCTCTCTCTGCCTTCTCCCCACCCGTTCACATTCGATTCAGCTGCTTTACTGGCCAGACATACAGAGTAAATGTTGCCAAAGCAACAACCAAGAAAACATAAACCTGAAGCCATTTGGTCAAAAACAACAAGAGCAAAACCAATATGAAAATAATTATGCCAAAAAATAATAATGACTGTAGTATTTCTAATAACAATACTGCTTCTAACAATAATAACAATTTGATCCCATGTTGGTGTCATCGCTGTCTCTCAGGCTGTGATAGGCTGAGAAATATTGAACCTCCAGGCTCACACAGATTCTTTCCTCTCTTGGGAGAGCTTTTCCTCCTTTAGGAGGGAACTGAAATTTGGGGTAAATCTTTCTGATTTTGCTGTGAAAACTTCTTGACCTTTTTTCTTTTTTTAGCGTTTCTAACTACAGTGTTGATCTGCTCAGCTTCGTTAAGTTTGCACTGTGCTCTTGTGTGAATTATTTCATTTTTACCTCCCTCTTCGTCTCTCTCTCCCATTCGTTTACAATGTGTTATTGTCATTTGGCATGCTTTTATCCAGAGCGCACTCATATATGTTACAATTTCATCTATTTGTACAGCTAGATATTGACTGAGGCAGTTGTGGATTAGGTGCTTTGCCCCAGGGTACAGCAGCAGTGCCTCAACTGGGAGTTGACCCAGCAACCTTTCAGTTACAAGCCCTGCTCCTTACCACTGTGCCACACTGCTGCCCTTATGCTCTGTCTCCCCCCCCCCCCCCCCCCCCCCCTCTCCCAGGGAAAGGATCAGTGTGTCCTGAAAGCATACTGAAGGGATGGGTAGTGGCAGGACTGCAAATGAAGCTTCCATAGCGTGTGCACTGCTGTGTAGGGCCCGGGGCGGCTCCCGTGAGGAACTGATGAAGACAGAGATGACGAAGGCTGTTTAAATCTCGGATCCCAATGAGAAGAGGCTGCTTTAAGGCTCGGCACTTCAGCTCACGTTTCACAGCTTGCTTCCATTGTATTCTGCTCTGCTTTTGATTCTGTTTGTTGCTGACCGTGGGATGACTGGGACGGTTTTCAGTTGCAGACTCCGATCCGCCTGCTGGTTTCGTCTGGAGAGAACAGAGGATGCAAAATGGGTCAACAAAGGTGGGTTCAGATTCAATTCAGTTTTCTTCCTCTCTCCCTCCCTTCTTCTCTCCCTCTCTGTCTCTCCTTTGCTCTCTCTCCCTCTCTGTCTCTCCATTGCTCTCTCTCCCTCTCTGTCTCTCCATTGCTCTCTCCCTCTCTGTCTCTCCTTTGCTCTCTCTCCCTCTCTGTCTCTCCTTTGCTCTTTCTCCCTTGCTCTCTTCCTCTCTCCCCCCTCGTATCTCCCTCTCTCCCTCTGCACCCCCCCCTCCTAGTTCAGTTCAGTGGTACTGCTTCATTGGCAGGAAAAGCAGCTAGCATTGCCAAAGCAGTAATGAACAATGTTACACACTCTCATGTAAAACGTGGAACTCCAAATTTATTCAGACACCTGATTAAATAATAAAAACAACACACCACAAATATTTTTGTTCTGTTTATTTTAGAAATATATCTTAAGCATGATATTATTGCACAAAGCAAACATATATTACATGCAGTATTTATTCCAGAAAATACAATCGTCACAGTTATTCACATCCCTAGTTTGAACATTTTGTAAAACCTCCTCTGGCATGGATTATGCTTTATACAAGGTTCCTGTTGTAGAGTTAATGATATTCTGCCACATCTCGGGGAATATTGCTGACATTTGCTTCTGGTGGAATTGTTCCAGGTTCTTCAGATGTTCAGATCTCCTCTCTTAAGTTCAAGCCGCAGATGCTGAAAAGGTTTGTGGGTTGATGAGCTGAGGGCAGGAGATAGAGATGGCTGGTGGCGAGCAGTGATTTTGTGCTCGGTTAACCGTTTCTTTGTAAATAAGGATGATTTTTGGATCATTGTCATTCTGGAATGTCCTTTTTTCAGCCAACTTTGAGCTTCTTGGCAAAGGGAGCCAAGTTTCTACCCCAAATCTCCTGGAACATGTTGGAGTTCATGGCATCCATTTTCTTAACAATGGCTCCACGATCTGGAGCTTCAGAACAACCTCAGATGTAACAGACTCACTACCATATTTCACAGACAGAATGGTTTTTACAACATAGGCATAACCTGTACATCACACATAATGTCACGTCACGTCATAAAAAAATTCAGTTTTCATTTCATGTGACATCAGGACATGTTTCCAGTTATCTCATTTTAGCTTTAACCTTCAGAAGACTCATCTTCCTTGCAACCCGTCTGCGAACTTCACGATCATGCAAGCCTCTTCGGTTGGTACAGTGTGACACTTTCTGTCCTGAAGATGTTGGTGTGTTTGGGACATCTCCAACTGTTAAGTGTACAGTTAGAGCTGTCTCCCCAAACCATCACATTACAGAGCGATGTACAGTTGTTACAATCTTTACATGTTATCCATTTATACAGCTGGATATTTACTGGGTTAAGTACGTTGCTCAAGGGCATAGCAGCAGTGCTCCTGTGGGGAATCAAACCAGCAACCTTGCGGTTACGAGCCCTGCTCCTCACCACTATGCCACACTACCGCTCCACTTGCCTCCCCCAGCTATAGTGACCTAGGCTGAACCAGCAGACCTCTATAATCAACACTACTATAGGAGCTGTTAGGTTTTTTTAATAGCCATCATCACAGTTTATGGACAACAACCTGGATTTGCTCTGCGCAATCATGTTCTACAAAATGAAAAATATTTTTTGTTCCTGTTTTAATCAAGGGCATGAAAAATTTGGGAAGGCCAGCTGCACTGTATACACCTCCCTCCCTTTTAAATCCCCCGTCCGCCTCTCTCAATTAAACACAGTAAGCTGTACTGGAATGCCGAACATATATGTTTCTGTATGAAGAAGTATGAAGGATATTCATACTCGCAATGTTTCGGAAGACGAATGTGCATTAGCAGTAAAATGGTCACGGAGACAGTGTTTGGTCAGGGCCTGCCTCTGTTTGGTGTTCCTGACAGTTACTGGGTATTCTGCCAGTGTGTATTTCCTGTTTAGGGTCTGATAGCTTTCCGCTTTGTTTTGCGTGGAGATGTTTTTATTCCAATGGTCGAGAGAGCAGTGTTGGCCGGGCTTTATCGCTGGGTATGTTCCAGTTAGAAGTGTATTTGCAGTGCTGTTCTCAAGCCCACCAATGTTGCTGTTCAGTGAGCATCAGTGCCTTTTAGCTGACAGGACTCCTCCCTGGGCTCAGCTCTTGGTATAGAAGAGCCTTATAACTGTGCATTTTTGGGTTTTTTAAATGGCTGCAGTATACCAATGCCCTTTTTCGCATGCCAATAACTAGGCGAGAGAGATGTAAGTCATCCCTTTATGCATTGTCTTTCCTTGCAGTTTGACAATATTTTTGCAGAATTCAGAATCTTTGTACCATTTTACAAAATCCCAGTTTGTGATGTGACCGTACTTTTCAATGCCAGATTGTCCAATCTGCATTTCTTAGCCGAATTTTGATTGGTGGTAGTGGGTTACATTAAGCAATGTCCTCTTCATGCCAAAAAAATCTCTGCATGCCTTTTGATGCATGATCACTGCTAGTTGCAAGCTCCCCAACACACAGATGGCCAGACCCACGTATGTACAGCTAGTGATATTGGTGATGTTCTCAGGGATTGTTAGCACCCTTATCCTAGGAGTGTGAGGATTTTCATTTGTCTGAGACCTGTTTTTTATTACCATTTATCATTTTTGATGAGTTTATGTTGAGTGTCAGAGGCCGTGCTTGGCAGTAATACTCTAGCAGAGCGAGGTTCCACGGAATCCCCTCTTCTGTGGACTACAGCAGGACCAGGTCATCTGCATGGAGCAGTAATCTAATTTCAGTGGTATGCAGAGTAAGCCTAGGCTGGGGACTACACTCTACTACTAACGTCATGACCAATAAACGCGAACGTTGAAGAGTGAGGGTTTGTATCTGCCTCACTCTCCCTCACAATCACTCCATCTGCCTCACTTTCCCTCACGATCACTCCACACCCCGGAGTGAAGAACCCTTTTGTTTTTTTCATTTGTGTGTTTCCAGTTTTCACCCCATGTCTTGTTTCCTGAGAACATGAGATTCTTCCCCCCTATTCCATTCTGTAAAGGTTTAAGAAACAGTCCTTCATGCCAAACCGAATCAAATGCCTTTTAGAAGTTTACAAAGTGTGAAAAGGTTTCCCTAATATTTGCTGAAAGTGTTTGGTGTGTGTGTGTGTGTGTGTGTGTGTGTGTGCACGCGCGTGTGTGCGTGCGTGTGTGTATGTAGGGCGCATAGTCAGGGGGATGTTTTGGTGAAAAAAAATCTCACTCTAGGCTATCTCTCCCTCCCTCTCTCCTTTCTTGTCCCTCTAGCTCCATGTCTCTCTCTCTCTCTCTCTGTTTCTTTCCCTCACTTACTCTCCTGAACAGGACATCCTTACTTCAGATACAAAGCCTGGTGTGTTAATTTCTCGCTCCACTTTATCCAATCCCTGAGTTTATTATAAGGTAACAAAGATTTGTCAGTTCACATATGGCCAGGAAGTGATACCTGACAGACATGGTCCTGTATAAGTCTCACATCAGTATAATCAGTGTTAGGAAACTCACATGTGTTTGGGTATATAGCATCTGTGCCTTTGTCTGTGTAAAATGGAATTCACACCTCCTTGGGTGTATATGATGTATTTGTGTGTGAGAAGAAATGTATGTCTTTCGGTATATGCCGTACATTAATCTGTGTGAGAGGAACAATGTATGTGTCTTTGGGTTTATGTCATAAGCACTGCTGTCTGTGTGAAGGGGAATATACACCTTTTTGGGTATATATTATAAGCACTGCTGTCTGTGTGAAGGGGAATATACACCTTTTTGGGTATATATTATAAGCACTGCTGTCTGTGTTAAGGGGAATATACACCTTTTTGGGTATATATTATAAGCACTGCTATCTGTGTGAAGGGCAATTTGAGCTATTTGGAGGAAAGAAGGTGAGAAAAAGTAGGAGAGGGATAGAAAGATGACAAGAAAAGAAGGGAAAGGAAAGAAAAGGAGAGGAGGAGGGGGAGAGAGGGAGCCTACAGAAGAGCAAGGAGACAGCGGTGAGAGGAAGCATGAAGTCCTGGCATGAAAGGCTCTTTGTACAAAATACCTGAAGTATTAAATGCTCCATATACAAATACTTCTGCCCCCTCTCCTGGCTAACGACCCAGCATTCCTGAATCCTGAAAGAGAACTGGAGACAGAGTGAAGGAAGGGGGGGGGGGGGTCAGAGAGAGAGAGAGAGAGAGAGAGAGAGGTATCATCTGAAATGGAAAAGCACAACACTGCTGCCAGAAAGGTGATTTACACGGGTGACATGGGAACGGCCAGAATCACCTTCATCACATCGCTGTGCACCTGCAGAGCCAGAGACACAGATGTACTGTACCTGTTACGCAGAGATGCATACACACACCAACACGGAAACAGGCACACGCCAACACAACCCTGCACCGACACAGGTACAAAGGTACAAATACCTGCACAGACACATGTCCACAGGTAGACATACCTGCGCTCACACAAGCTCACGCAGACATTGGAGCAAATCTCGAGGATCGCTCTGCGTGTCACACATTCCCTCTCCTCAGCTCTGTGCGCTCTGAGGTCTGAGCTCACGCGCAGACAGCGGCGGGTTTGTGGGGCTTGTTGGAACAGGCACCCGGAGAGCACATGAGGCAAAAACGCGCTCAGCCTCGGAGCTCCACAGCGACACAGCCAGGGGATCTACGGGGCAGGCGTACAGGCAGGCGTCCTTCTTCTCCTCAGAGTAATACTGCCCTCTGCTGTTTGTTCACTGTTTGGCCTTCATTTCACTGTGACAAGAGCGTATGTTCACTGACTCTTACGTTAGCCCCTGAGATACAGTGATAATGTTCCATTTGCAAACAGTCTGTCATGGTAATAAAACTTTATCTGTCTTTCTGTACGGGTCCCTCAGCTGCTAGCGTAACACATTACAGTTAGCTGCCTATCAGGTGCTCTCATCCAGGGTGGCGAAACTTACATTTTTTCACACGTTATCCAGACGTACAGCTGGGTATTCACTGAGGGAATGCAGGTTAGGTTCTACAGCACTGCGGTAGTGCCCCACCAGGGATTCAAACTTGCAACCTTTGGGCTGCAAGCCCTGTTCTATGTTAGTAGTTGGTAGTCATGCCTTCATTTTCTTGGGTTCCGTGGACCAATGTGTGCGGCTGTGCCATGGGTTGCTGCTGATTTTGCTATGCACATGCTGACTCGGGATCAGTTCAAGCACTGTATCACTTCCCCCCCTTTATAAAGCACCCCCTGGCTCTCAACAAAGTTCAACAAAGAACTCTTAAGCACTGAAAGAATGTTTGTCATAAGCCTACCCAAGAAATTATTTTTGAAATTGTCAATGTGTGTCAGGTAAACCTATAACTGTTTCACTGCTAGTTAGAACTGGCAGCTAAAACTCGATCAGCTGATCGTTCCACACAGTCAGCCATGGTGAACAGCCAGCTGTGTAGAAATGTGAGAAGACATTCTGTTTTCCATTCCATAGTCATGCAGACGTTTCCTTCTAGTCACGCAAAGCCTGTTCTTATTTTTCTCATCTACCTTTTAGAAGAAGGTCTTTTTTTGAAGCTCTACCATCCAAAGCTGCTTTATTTTTTTTTTTTAAGTGAGGAGTGCTGGCAAACACACACACACACAGGCATGCAAATGCACACCAACCTTGAATACACATGCACAGACACACAGGCATGTTTATGCATACACACACGCACACACAGATTCATACGTGTAAAAAGTCTATTCTCCTAAAAACACCTGTCAGAAACACTGCTGCAGGAAGTCCATATTCAGCAGGATAACAGTCACTGCATCATAAACAAGTCAGCGGATGTGGGAGGGGTTAGGGGTGGAGGCTGTAAATCAGGAAGTTCTGGCCGGCTTGAGAGAGAGAGAGTTAGAGAGAAAGCAATGCGTGTGAACAAGTACTTTGCGCTGCTGTTCATTTTCTCTGGTGAGTAAACACTCTCCCTAAGTGTTTTATTTAATCTTACACATGCTTTATGCTTAAATGTCTGCCTTATAAATGTGTTAAAGAACTGTATCACTAAAAGGTTAGCCACCGGAAAACAGTGAAAAGCGTGAGCTCGGAACACAGAGTTATTCATGGCTGCCCTGGCCGAGACGTTCAGGAAGTGTGAAAGGGCCTAGCAGGAGCCGGCTGAGCCCGTACAGCCAGCCGGAGAGAGAGCGAGAGAATGGGAATTTCCCACGTGTACTGTGGCCGGGCAGTCTGCTAACCTAAGGCCCAACAGCGTTTGTGTGCTTGTGTGCGTTTCTCTTCTTATACTGCATTTTCCTCTTAGTGTTGTGTTATGGCATGGCTGTCTCTGAATGTTTGCTTTGAAATGATATCATGCCTAAGGTCATTTGGATGTGAGGATGATAGCGGAGTCAAGCTCAGGATCTTAGCGGTTTCTTCTCTGAACTCTTAACTTTTTGGGGCCTCATACTATTACTTTTTCAGTGTTGTTTTTAATTAGTTGTAAGGGATATTTTTGTAAGTCCGCCTTTTTGTATTGTCAGGTGTTTTTTCCTGTGCGTATTTTTTTGCAAAATGCAGCATTTCTATGAAATGCTTGTGGTATTTAAAAAAAAACATATTTGCATGTCTGGTTTCCTTATTTTGTGTTTTGAGTGAAAATATCCTCCCTGATTCTCTGTGCCCCTCCTTCTTCCTCTAGCTCTTGCTATCCAGGCAGTGACGGAGATCAACAAGACTGATTCCTGCGAAAGTCTGAAGGACAAAGATGGATACAGATATGAATATGGCAGGAACTGGACTCTTGCTAACTTAGATATGGAGTCGTGGACCAATGAGGTATGTTTCTAATCAGCCATTATGGGGTTTACTGCCCCCTTGGTTCTACGAACTCTCAGAGCTGCACTCAAACACCTGCACTCACCTGCGCTAGGGTTTTGGGTTTGGAAACGTGTTCCTCCTTTGCTCTCTGGCTGTAACTGTGTTTACTCATGCCCTGTGGACACTGTGCTTCATCTCCAGCATTAATGATACACTCAAATTTTGAATGTGCACCGCTGTGACAGGCTTAGGCGGTAATGTAGCATAGTGGTAAACAGCAGGACTCATAACCGAAAGGTTGCGGGTTCGATTCCCTGCTGAGGCATTGCTGCTAGAGCCTTGGGTAAGGGACTTAACCCACAATTGCCTCAGCAACTTTCCAGCCGTATAAACGGGTGACATGTATTTCACTCTGAATAAAAGTGTCTGCTAAATGGCAATAATGTAATGTAAACTGGGTTTTTTTCTGTAAACAAAACCAGACGGAAATGTGAATGTTCTTGTTTGGTGGTACAGAGCAATGTATACCTGGAGCACTCCACCCACTTTGGTACGTAGTGACGGAGGCAGTCACCAAACAAAATCTCTGCACCCCTGATCTGCATGCCGTTAAAGTGATGCAGAAACCTTTTTGTCTGTGGCAAGACTGTATGTTTCTGTAAATTGCTTGTTAAGACGGTAAAGGCAAATATCAAGCCGAAGCAGTTCATGCATTCATACCTGTTGTGCTCAAGGCTGTGACTGTGTTCTCTTTGCTCCAGGAGCACACGGTTCTGGCCCACATTGATCATGATCCCTTCCAGAAGAACTTCACCAGAGACGTGATCAGAGTGTTTCCTACCTGCATCATTCTGCAACGCTGTGTGAACGTCTTGTACCGGGCTACTGATACTGAGGGCAAGGTGAGCACAGTACGGTCATGTTGGGCGCCGTAACACACAGCACCATGGATACCGCGGTCATGTTGGGAGCCGTAACACACAGCACCATGGATACCGTGGTCATGTTGGGAGCCGTAACACACAGCACCATGGATACCGCGGTCATGTTGGGTGCCGTAACACACAGAACCACTGATACTGCGGCCATGTTGTGCATTGCAACACACAGAACCACTGATACTACAGTTATGTTGGGCACTTTAACACACAGAACCACTGATACTACAGACATGCTGGGCACTTTAACACAGATCCGCTGATACTGCGGCCATGTTGGGCACTTTAACACAGAACCACTGATACTGCGGCCATGTTGTTCCTTGTAACACACAGAAGCACTGACACTACAAGTCATTGTAACTTTAACACTCAGAATCACAGCATCTTGTCAAGGAGCTCCATAGCTCCGCCCCAGTTCCCTGTCACGTGACCAGGGGGGCGGGGCTGAGGAAGTGCAGTGATTTATGCGTGGCACAGTTATATTGTGTAAACAAAACAAGCAAGGCAATCGCCTGCAACAGATCTCGCATATGCGAAATGATATTGGACCAAAGTGACTGTCCTTAAAAATGGTCCAAAGGTTAAATAGCAAGCAGCTTGCTTAAGGGTGGAACAGTAGAGCCCTTAACAGGCTGTGAACCTGCAATCTCCAATTACAAATCCAGTACATACATGTTATACAATACAGATTAACACTTGTAGATTTCACCCATTCATCAACTGTTCTCTGTTTCAGGGAACATCGGTCCATTTCTTTGTTCGAGGTAAAGGCCTTAATTTTCTGTCTGTCTGTTCTTTCTACCTGTCTTTTTTCTCTTCACCCACTCCAGCCCTTCGTACAGTACATATAGAGCCTAGTGTTTTGGGCTTTTACTGATTTTCACTGTAAAACACTGAGAATTTTTGAAAACTGCAAATAAGATTAAACCCATTTTCACCTGAATTTGACATATATGCATACTTTGTGTATGTAATCATAGCTGAGTAACATAGCCACTAATGCTGATGCTAACAGGATTATCGAAGGGCCAGGTCATGACAGAGGATATGCATGGTGTTCATCAATGCCAATGTGGTGCCTGTTGAACGAAACTGGATTTTTGCATGTTTAAATTTTTCACCTTTTTATATAAATAAACACTATCAGATCCAAGATTCTGTGTTCAGACATGTTCCACCTGTTCTGCACGTTTCTCTGACTGTGCATGTGTGTATGTGCATATGAACGTTTGTAAGTGCATCTGTGTTCAGATATGCACGGATGCGTATGCGAATTTGTGCATGATCAACATTCATCTATCCTTTTAAACAGCCACTACTCCTGCAACACCTACTGCAAACATTGGAGGCCACGCCCGCCACCACTGGATCCCAATTGGTCAGTTTTTCTGTGCCCCATAATTCCACTTGCCTGGTTGCACTTGTTAATGGCCTGACCTGCAGAAATGTGTAAAGTTCCTCCCCCTTTTCGTGTTTTACAGCAGTCGTCGTGGCGATGGCAGTCCTTGTGCTTGCAATGTTCCTCATTGGGAGGGTTCTGTTGAAGAAGGACGGGTAAGATATATCTGCTGCCCAAAGGGGAGCTCTGTGTCGGGGGATTCATCGCTTTTTGATTGCTGCATTAATGCGCACAGGAAGTATATTTCCTTATAAGACGGTATATTAGTCAAAATAAAATCATTCATCATAATTCAATGAGAAATATTACATTAGTTTTAATAATATAACTTTTTGTGATCTTGTCTATGGAAATGCTCTCAGTTGTCTTAGGGCTGCACAATATAGCTTTGCGATATATCGAATGGCTATTTTTGGCGCAATTTCAGCTATCCCCAGTATGTGGCATTAGGTTTCTTCCCTTATTTTTTTCCCTTCAGTCATACCTGATGCGGGAGTACACCTCCAAACTTCAGTGAAATGCTTCCGGGGCAGAAAAATTCACTTGTATCTATATGTTGGTTAACTTACCTATTAGCTTTGAAAAACACAGCATATGGTTCCACTCTTTATCTTTGTAGCCGTGTGTTTCTGTGTACCGCATGGAAGCAGCATAGCGCTGTTGATGTGATATCATTGATAACATTGAATAGATACGAGTGGCGTTTTTTTCCCCCGGAAGCATTTCACATGGCCTCGGAAAACTGGAGGTGTGCTCCCGCATCAGGTATGACTAAAGGGAAGAAAACATTCGGGAAGAAACCTAACGCCACATACTGGGGATAGCTGTTATTGCGCTAAAAATAGCTATGCGATATATCGCAACACCTATATCATGCATCCCTAAGTTGTTTTTCATAATTTTTTTTTCCAACATCCAATATCTTTTCTTGCATAGAGCAATTTGGAAATAAAAGTATGTTGGGGGAAAAACGGGAGCTTCAATGGGAAGCCCTATGAACCCTGTGAACTGGCAGGCAAGAAAGCAGCTTATATCCGACCTGCTGACCGAGTCACCACCGAGATGCATAGAACTCACTGATGGGATAGTCGGGGTTGGGTGGGGGTTGCAGTGTAGCATAATGGTAAGGAGCAGGACTTGTGACCAAAAGACTGAATTCCCTGCTGGGGCAAGCTGCTGTTGCGTCCTTGAGCAAGATACCTAACCCACAACTGCCTCAGTAAATATCCAGCTGTATAAATGGATAATGTGTAAAGATTGTAACCTACGTAACTTACTGTGGATAAGACAGTCTACTAAATCACAATGATGTAATGTAATGTAATGCAATGTGATAGTCAGGCATTATGGGAGGAGAAACCTTACTCTGCCACTCACTGACTGGTGCAAAGCTATATCACATCCACACAGAAAATCACAACTGTCCGTTCACTGTAAACCTCTCATGTTTTTCTTCTCCTCCTCAGAACTCGGGTTTGACGACTCAGAGGAAGTGGATTTCTCTGAGCCCACATCTCCACCCCAGGTTCACCCATCTCAGCTGGGAGGGGATTCATCTCATTTTCCCCCTAACACAGACGACCAGGAAAGGAGCAGAATAAGCAGGAGAGGATGAAAACTAACACAGTAAAATGGGTTATGATGTCATGTGGAAAAATATGTAAAATAGTATATCACTCTATAATGTTGAATAGTGTATCTATTACTATATAACAATAATAATAATAATAATAATAATAATGCTCACCTCTGGCTCAGAGTTTAGTGAATGGGCTCAGCCAGAGGAGAAGTTTGTTGACTACCAATCTTCTAGTAGATATAGACAATAATATGATAAGATATGATATGATATAATATAGTATACTATGCTATGCTATACTATACTATGACTTCATATAATAGTGGAGCAGAGGAATGTGGTCATGTGGTCACTACAAAGATCACCCCGCAGCCTTTAAGATCTTGGTGTGCTGAAAGCAGCTCCTGAATGATCAGCGCTTCCCTCAGTCAGATCTAACCCGCCAGCGCAATGCCTGGCTAGCCCTTACCTATTTCCAAAAAACACCGCATCCATGTAATATGAATACTGCTGATATTGTTGATAGAATAATGACAGTAGAGGATTGGTTGGTGGGGAAAAGCTTTTGACTGAGGTACTGCAGTAAATGCTCGGCTGTGTTAACGGATAATGCAGTAGGGAAGGGAATGGCTGTGTATATATCTATAAACAATATAGTAATCTTGCTACATTTGCTACATATTTATATTATATTATATTATATTATATTATTATATTATATTATATTATATTATATTATATTATATTATATTAGATTAGATTAGATTAGATTAGATTATAATTAATACATACATTTCCATTATTGGGCTTTATTTTACTGATCTTGTTACTGATTGTTTTTGTATTGTTAACAAATAGACAGCTTGCAACGTTATTATCGATAGAGTTTAGTATTTGTAAATTCCAAGATCTCGTGCAAACAGAAAGAGTGTCCAGTGCTATGTGCTGTACTGATATAGGCTTGATGCTGTACTTTCTGCTTTGCTGTCATAAATTCCAGGTGTTTTTGTGTTTTTTTTTTCTCTTCATTCTGCTCCCGAAGCCTGTTCTGCTGTGGTGAATAAATGCTGAGTCTCTTGATTTTGTGTAGAATCTCCATTTTGCTTAACATCCCCAAAAATGTTCATTTTCACATACACAATGTACCGAGGCTGAATTCCCTCTGCTACCCTCTTCTGGAGAACATCCAGAACAGTGCCTGCCTCCCAGCTGAGCGCCACCCAGAGGGGCCGGCACATCCATTTTCAGAGGAAATGTGACTTTTTGTCAGGCTTTGCATTAGACAGCTACGTACGAGGTGCTCATTAAGAGCTTATTAGCACACACTGGCGTGCATTAGGACCCAGTGGGGCGTGATGTGCGTCTGTTAGCCTTACTCCCGTTCATTCCCTGGTACTTGTGTCACCGGCCGGACTCTGGGGAGAAGGCAGTGCTCGTCACTGACGCCTGCCTGTGACAGGCGTACAGGAGCCAGCAAGGCGAGTGACAGACAGCCTGTCTGAGCTGCTGAGGTCTGACTAATTGGCGCAGCTGTGACTCAATGGTGCAGTGCTCACTGCGGCTGGAAGCTAAATCCGTCCTGAGGAAGAGCTACAGATGGACAGACAGACAGGGGGAGGGACGGGGACAGACAGACAGACAGACACAATGAGGGGGACAAGGACGTGCAGGCAGACAGACTGACAGACGCAGTTGACGAGGGAACAGACGTACTTGCAGATAGAGGGGTAGGGAGAGGGACGGCCGGGCTGACGGACAGGGCAGAAGGACAGATTAACAGGCAGCAGGAAGGAGATAGAGACAAACAGGCAGACAGGCAGATGGAGAGATGGAGAGAAGGATAGCCAGACAGTAAGCAAGGACAAGGACAGGCAAACATGTAGATACACAGAAAGATGGAAGAAAAAAAAACATCCAGACAGAGGGACAGAGAGAAGGACAGGCAAACAGAGAGACAGACAGAAAGACAGACAGACAGGCATGTAACTCTGAACAGTAATGACCCCCAGAGGGCAGTAACACACTGAGGATCAGCCAGCGTACTGTCAGTGCCCCAAATAAAGGTGGAAGCAGTGACATCACTTCCTCTACACCGGTGACCATGGGCAAAACACTGACCAACCAAATATTAACCATCTTAAACTGAGGTCCTGTCATCCCCCGACACCCCCCCCCCCATCCTGTTTCTTTAGACATCCGGTTTTCTTTGTTGATGGCAGAGGTAGAATGTGTAAAAGTGTAGCCCTCTGTGAGTACACTGCAGGACCTTCCACTTCCATAATGCCCCGTCTTGTTCACAAGAAGTGCAAAGAAGCCCTTTTTTGATGTGTACAGACCATGTAAAATGGCTTTTTTTTTAAAGATTCAGGGTCATGCCGTTTAATTAACAAGCCATGTACTTCCTAGCTTACTTATTCGCTGTCGCTACCCTATGCATTACGATTAAGGTCGATGTACACAGATCAGAGGGTTCCGCAGACACCGCCAGTGATCTCAAAGCTGATGAAGTGCATCCTAAGGAAGCTGCTTCCAGTTCCCAATGAGAGCACCGCAGGAGGGAGCCCTGTAACCCTGGCATCAACCCACACTGGGCTCTCGAGTGCACAGAGTCTGCGGTGCAGTCAGTGGGGTCTGTCTGCGCCCCAAAGGGAAGACGTAGGGGCTTGGTGCACGTCTGCCCCTCTCTCCTATATTATATATATATATATATTACTGGCATTTAGCAGACACTCTCACCCAGAGCGGCTTACATCAGTTACAGTTTTTTCCAATGTTATCCGTTTATATTGTTTTATGTTTATCGAGGCAGTTGTGGGTTAAGTACCTTGCCCAAGGATACAGCAGCAGTGCCCCAGCGGGGAATCGAACAGTCAACCTTTCGGTTACAAGTCTTGCTCCTTAACCACTATGCTACACCGCTGCCCTGTGCTGTTCCCTGGCAGTGAGCATGTACCTAGGAACGACAGGGAGGCCTAATTACGGATTACCCTCCTGCGGCCCCAGAAGCCTTCTGCAGATCTATTTCTTGTTTTGCATTACTGTAGTTTTATAAGGTGCGGTCAAGCAACAAATAGCCAATCCTTTTACAGAACTCGAGTAAAAAAAGAAAATTGTCCAGAACCACGGTGGACCTGTACATATTGCTTGGAACCATATCTCACTGATTCTCAATCCTACTCCTGGGGGCCCCCTGGTCCGCACGTTTTCCAACTTGCTCTACCTACCTGACTGAACTCATCAGTGGCGCTTTTGATTAGCTGAGCACACCTGACATAATCAAGAGCATGTTAATCACACTAGTCAGGTGTGTTCGGAGCAAGGATAGATGGAAGATATGCAGGACAGTGGGCCTTGGGTTGAGAAACACCGCCATATCTAACTTCACTTTTAAATGGCTGCTGATGTAAGCAGTACAGTGCTGCATGCTGGGAGTGGTCTTGAAACGGATTCCCTGATAAGAAGCAGCGTGGCTGGGTTTTACTGGGGAAGGTCAGCGTGGCTGGGTTTTACTGGGGAAGGTCAGCGTGGCTGGGTTTTACTGGGGAAGGTCAGCGTGGCTGGGTTTTACTGGGGAAGGTCAGCGTGGCTGGGTTTTACTGGGGAAGGCCAGCGTGGCTGGGTTTTACTGGGGAAGGTCAGCGTGGCTGGGTTTTACTGGGGAAGGTCAGCGTGGGTGGGAACGTTGCAGTGAAGGACTCAGGAATAATGCGCTAACCAGCGCCGATTCTCCTCCTTCACAGAGGGAAAAACAGATCAGTTTATCAGTGGAAATGATCTTTTCATGTCAACATTTATGGAGCGTGAAGGTTTTCATTTGAGGGATCACACCTGCCCACAACAAGACCTGCCCGCAACAAGACCCGCTCGCAACAAGACCCGCCCACAACAAGACCTGCCCGCAACAAGACCCGCCCACAACAAGACCTGCCCGCAACAAGACCTGCCTGCAAAAAGACCTGCCCGCAACAAGACCCGCCCACAACAAGACCCGCCCGCAACAAGACCCGCCCGCAACAAGACCCGCCCACAACAAGACCCGCCCACAACAAGACCTGCCCGCAACAAGACCCGCCCATAAAAAGACCCGCCCGCAACAAGACCCGTCCGCAACAAGACCTGCCTGCAACAAGACCCGCCCACAACAAAACCCGCCCGCAACAAGACCCGCCCACAACAAGACCCGTCCACAACAAGACCTGCCCGCAACAAGACCTGCCCACAACAAGACCTGCCCACAACAAGACCTGCCTGCAACAAGACCCGCCCACAACAAGACCTGCCCACAACAAGACCCGCCTGCAACAAGACCCGCCCGCAACAAGACCTGCCCGCAACAAGACCTGCCTGCAACAGGCACTTTGTAATAGTCGAGTAACCTACAACAGTCGTGAGGTTTGTGTGCACGTCAGCATAGCATTATCACATGTGGGGTGACCATACACCCCTCTTTTTCCCAGACATGTCCTCTTTTTGGGATGCATTTTTTAGGT